>NC_079136.1:8888627-9197928 GCF_945859705.1 Episyrphus balteatus | reverse complement strand
CTACGATAGCGGGAAGTTCTCCATAATTTTGATGATCTGTCAGTAAGTCAGTGAGTCAGTTACGGTTTTCGCGATTTTTGAAGTCCTATATCTCAGAAACCACTCATCCTAAGAAGCTGAAATTTTGTGAGGGTTCGGCCAGCTCAACAAATGTAGCGAGTTTGAATATTCTGGCATCTTTGTTGTGGAAGTTAGAGGGGGGGTCGAAAATGGCCTGAGTTGTTTCCTGTAAATAAGGGTGTAGTGCCAAAGTTGCTAGAGAACTTGGCTGGGCACTACCGTGCAACTTGATAAGCATTTACATACAATATTATAAATTCAAAGACAATAGAATTAATATTTAAATAATTATTTAAACATATTAATAATCAACTTGTGACAAAATTGATATTTAATTTTCCAATTTTTTTTCACTTAAAAGCATACAAATTTTCATTGAGATCATTATGAAAAATGATCAGAGTCATAAGAAAAAGAACGAAAAATTAAGTGATGGATGATAGCATCGAAAGTTATAGGTAATAAAAAAAAATCGATAACATTTTCATTAGATTCGTTAAATTGTTCTAGTCCAATTAAAGTTATCAATCATCAATTATTTTTGAATCAACGGCTTCATGCCTTATCGAAACGTATCTATTTCTGATTAAATAAAATGCACTACTGGGTCGCACGTATTTGCTCTAACATTAAAAATCCATAAATATTAGCTAACCCTTGGATATCGATATCGATTTGGTAAAATATCAGAAAAAATGAAGAAAAAAAATATTAGGTATGTAAAAAAAAGTTTTTTTATTTTTTGAATATTTTAATACACAAAATCATTAAGGATGGTTCAGAAATATCTATTTGTAAGGTTTAAATAAAATCGGTTCAGTATTCATCAAAATATAGGTAAATAACTAAAATGTCAGTTTTTGCAAAAAATGGCTATATTTCCACTATCCGAATTTTTTGAAAAAAAAAAAAAAAAAAATAAAAATGCAGTTTAGTTAGAATGTCTTCGAATATTGCTCTCACCAAATTTAATCGTAATGGTTAGAGACGTTTTCGAGAACAGTGCAATAACTCGAAACAATTTTATGGGAGCTACAAGTTTTAGGTGAGGTATTAAAAAACAAAAAAAAAAAAAAAAAAAATAAACAAAAACAACCTTCAAAATTACGAAAAAATCATCTGTACCAAATTTCAAGAAAATCCATCCAACCGTTTAGGCTGCAACTACATGTACCTAATAATGGACGCACCGACATGCACAGACGCACAGACTAACGGACGTCATGTCATGACCAAACCCACTTTTTTGAACTTCTTCAACTTTTTGACACGAAACCAATACCTGCCCTATAGAGCAAGTAAAAAGAATTTTACCATATTAGGAAATTCTCTCTCTCATATAACTCTAAATGTATATACAATTTTTTATCTTTTTATTGAATGGTCTAATCTCATCACACTTGAGCTTTGTATTCGAAGTACCCATGCTCTTCTAGTATAAAAAAGCTCAAGTTTTGCTCAAAATTTCAGTATTAAATTAATAATTGTCTGCAGTGGTTCTGTGAAAAAGAATATTAGTTCTCTTTGTTTCGGAAGTTTGTTTGTTTTGTCGTTATTGTTGTTGTTTATTTATCAGTTACTACAATTTTACTATGTTCATCGAGTTCATAATATTGTTGGGCTTAGCAGCATTTATCTTCTACAAATGGTCAACTGCGGGTTTTGATTTGTTTGAAAAGATCGGTCTGCCATATGACAAGCCTTATCCTCTAATTGGCAATCAAAAAGATATTGTTTTTAAGAAGTGTTCCATGTTTGATAATATTATCAAATTTTATAAGCAGTTTAATACGAGGTTAGTTCTTTTTTTTTCCAAATTTTATTTAAATTTAAGTTTAGTCAGTGTTTTATCTCGATTTAACACATTATTACACTTCGCGTCACTTGAATAGAAACAACAATTTTTCTTTAGAAAATAGCGATTGGCGCTTCGGTGAGGTTACTTAGTAGATTTTTGGTTTTGCATTTTCAAAGAAGAACTTTTAACAAACAATGTTGAAAAACAAAAAACCCAAAACAGAAACCGTATGGCTACTAGTTGCGTTTTTTCGCATTACTTCACAAAAAACAGTGTTTTTTTTTGCGTCACTTGAATAGAAACAAGCTCTTAAAATAGATAAAAATGATGAAAAATCATGGACAACACTAATTTTAGTAAAGCAGTATTAAACTTTGACATTATTTGTACATTATAACCAATTATGGGCTACGAGCTACCATTAGGCATCACAGAAAATGCATAAATAGCAGCTAACATTGGAAATGCACTTGCACTATGCAAAATCGCGAAAGATATTGGAAAATTTGCCAAATTTGTATGAGCATATTTTTAAAATATCGTAAACTAGTGATTGAATAAAAAAATAAGACAGGTGAGACCCAAATCAAGAGCAGAGAAAAAAATAATTTTAAAACTAGCTGCAATAATTTCCTTCACTTTGTCGCTAAAATCGGTCAAAAACGTGGTGTTAGTGCGATGGTAATGTGTTGGTTTGTTCCATCATGGAAGTTATAAAAAGTGCACAACATTTAAAAAGCCTCAAAATGCAAAATAACAACATTTTAAGTTCTACTAAGATTACAAAAAAGTTAACTATTTTATAGTTGCATTCGAACTGAAAAGAAGTGAGGTAAAGAGTGTTTTTTTAAAGAAAAACATACCAACTCAGATGGACCACGTTAATATTAGTCCTATTTCATTGGTTTATGAAAGGATAACTTTTATCGCATCGCCACCAAAGGGCACTAAAATGTGTTATAGTAATACGCTTTGTTTTTATGATGTGCAATAGCAAATTGAAGCTTCACGCTTCGAAAAAAGATGCAAACTTTTACAAAGAAATAATGGAAGAAGCTCTTGGGAAGTTTAGGAACGTGGAAAAACAACCCTCTTATAGAGATTGCACAAGAAAAAACCAGAAAAAACAACGCAATAGAAACAAAACAGATGCATTCCGGATGAAAACGAAAGTTTATTTCACTTATTCAAACCTTAAATTGTAGAAAATGTCATTTTCTTAATTTGTAAGAAGTTACCAAACACTTTTATCACTTTCTCCAATTAGGTCCACGATTGTATACAGTACAAGTGCATTTTCAATATTAGCTGCTATGTATGCATTTTCTGTGATGCCTAATGGTAGCTCGTAGCCCATAATTGGTTATAATGTGCAAATAATGTCAAAGTTTAATAATGCTTTACTAAAATTAGTGTTGTCCATGATTTTTAATCATTTTTATCTAATTTAAGAGCTTGTTTCTATTCAAGTGACGCAAAAAAACACTGTTTTTTGTGAAGTAATGAGAAAAAACGCAACTAGTAGCCATACGGTTTCTGGTTTTGGGTTTTTTGTTTTTACAACATTGTTTGTTAAAAGTTCCTCTTTGAAAATGCAAAACCAAAAATCTACTAAGTTACCTCACCGAAACGCCAATCGCTATTTTCTAAAGAAAAATTGTTGTTTCTATTCAAGTGACGCGTAGTGTATATAGTTATAATAAAAAAAAATTATAAATCAATCCAAAAGCAATAATTTCTTAATTTCCCTGTTTGAAAATAATAAGGAATTGAAATCAGTTAGTGTTATCGAAAAAAATCCCAAAATAAAAAAAAAAAAAAAAAAAAAATACCGGCTCTTGGTGCATATTGCCTGAGTACAAGTGGATTCACAAATTTCAATTTAACAAAAGTCAAAATCTGAAGACATTAAAAATCATATTTAGAGAAAAACAAACATCCCATCTAACCAATTCAGATGCTATCGCGCTTATAGTGGGACGAGTACATATTAAAAACGGAAAAATATAATATCTCCTGTTTTATGACTGAAATTTTATTATTTTGCATGTTATAATATTAAACACTTAATATTTACATATGTTGTTAACTTAAAAATACATGAAATACATAAGCACCAGCAAATGCCCAGCCCAGCTTTACTCGAAATAAAAGAGTTCAGCAACGAACTTTTTTTTTTTGTGACTCAACAAAATTTGCAAAACCCATATACAAAATATACGAGTATCTCTTTCACACAATGAATCTCCTCCTTCTATATATTTGTAATGTTTGTATTTTTTTTTTCATTGTGAGCGTTTTCATGAGTTAATTTAACATTAATTGTGTTTTGTGTACAAGAATGTCAAATTATCCACAAGTGAAATTGTTTTCTTGTTCACTTGACCACAAATGTGCTGTGCAAAAATAGTTTTCTTTTTAATGCATTTTCTTTCCAATACAAAACACAAAAACAAAAATGAATACTTTGCATTAAAAAAATAGGTTATTGCAATTAAACAATTTTCTGTATGAAAAATAATAAGAAAAACCAATGAAAAATTTGTGCATTTAATATATTTTTTTAATATTCGTTGAAATTCTTACAATTTTGACTATTTTACATATTAGCTAATTCAACTGACGAAGGTTTCTAAATCCACGGGTCAAAAATTAATAATGAACTTTTGACTCACTTGGGTACAAGTCCACAAATCAATTATGAAATTCATAACCCACCCAAGTGTGTGTCAAGAATCCTCAAAAAATTGAGCTAGAACTCTCTCATTTCTAAAAGGATGTTGATAAAAGGTAATTTTTTTTAAAAACTTATTCTTAATCATCCATATCTTGAGTTGCAGATTTTTAACATTTTTTGATTGTTTGCGTGAATTTCATATGTATTTTTTCTTAATGCACCTCTGTTTACCCTAAAAACATTTCAAATTTCTTAAGATCCTGAATATTCAATTTTTTAAATTAAATTTTCTCCGAAATAATATTTTTTTTTTCACCTCTATGACTTAGGTAGGTACCATAATAAGCAAGGAAGCGTTGTCGAAAAAAACTCAAAAACATGAACTTTAAAGCGTGGCAACCCTTGACAGGATGTCGCCAGGCAACCCTTTTTTTGACACTATAACTATGAGGGTAGGTCGTTCTATGGCGGGATCTTAGACTATAATAATTTATAAGCAATTTCGCAAAAAAGGCAATGACCGTGTTCTTCCTAAAATCAATAACGATTATTGCGAAAGAATTTTTGAATCTTAAATAATTTACTATATGCAATCATTATCTACTATCTGTGGAAAGTGAATTATAATCTAACAATTTATAAATGTAAAAAACAAAAACAAACAGATGGCATTCCTACCTAATGAGTCACGATATCATATCAGTCTTCGGATCTTAAAGGAGTTAGCAACTTTTTTCCTAAACGTTTCCAATTCGTTAATTTAGATGATAGTAATTCAAAAATAACACTGGTCTGCAAGGAAATCCTCCTTTAAATAAAACTATACTTTTCTAAAAAATGTTTGTATGCTGATTCCGAATCCGAAGTCAGAATTGATCTAGCACTTCACGTTTTCTATAGATATTCCTGTTAGAAAATTTCAAAAACCCATTTTTTTGCTGTTTTCGAAGAAATATTTTGGTATAATGTAATTTGTTGCAATTAAAATTGTTATGCTTTATGAAAGAACTTATTTTTTTCTTTCAAATTCAGTTTTAATCTTCTCAATATCTCTTTTCTTCTCCGAGATATCTTAATTTAAGTAAGTTTAGTAGGTTTGGCATATCTTACAATAAAAAAACTGATCTCTTAAAATTAATATGTGGCGTTAACAATCAAAACGGGTCTAAATGCACTTTTTTCAATATATTGAGTGTGATATACAAAAATTTGCGCGTTTAAGAGAGCTATCGGATGGTGAAAAAAATTTGTTTCAAAACGATACCATTCTGAAGTTATTATTGTTTTTATTTTCAGTTTGGTTTCAAAACGAGCCTAAATATTATTTTTCTAATAATCAAAACGGGTCTATCTTTCGTACAAAATTATATTTATTTTCAAAACGGCTCTATTTTTCCCTTAAAAAAAATAAAATATCCTTTGATACTTTTTTCTAGTCAATCTTTTACAAAAAGCGTGAAACAATCACACAAAATTTACTGCGTTGAATTATCTTGAATATTTTAGAAACTACAGGTTTTTTAGCCCCTGTTTGATAATTAACGCCACATATATTTTGCTCCCTAGAACAAAAATATACTTTTCTTATGGACTTTAGTGTGCTGATTTTGAATCCGAACCCAAAAAATTTCGGTCAGCTCTGGTTTGTGAGGTATATTTAGTATTTTTTTTTTTTTAGATTTTCTAAGAAAAAACTTGATTTTGTGATGCGAATATCTCAAAATCCTCACGTGATAGAGTTTTTTTGACTTCGGATTCTAACTCAGCACATCAAAAAATATAAGAAAAGTATACTTTTGTTTCTAGGAGAAACAAATCTGAAGCTTTACAAGGCAGTTTATCGAATGGTTTATTACAAATAAGATATTTCTAAATAGATAAATAGTATATAAAATTACAAAACTCGTAAAAATTTTGTTTAATGTATTTTATTATGGTTTTCTTTACATAGGTATTTGACTTTTTAAATATAATGGGCGTTGATATTTTATCAATCATGTAGGATTTACTAAAAAGTGAAGGATTTCGATATTTCTGCTTTTTTTGTAAATCAGTATTTTAAAATATGAGTAAACATTAATGTAAAAGGACATATTTGGTGTCAATCGATATTCCATATTACGAGGAATAAGTCCTCTAAATTTGAGCTCAATGCTACAAATAGTTTTAATTTTGCACGAGTTCAAATGAATCTAAAAGGTTGATTTTTTAGAAACTACCCACATTTTTTAAAAATCATTTTTACAAAAATGGTACCTGATAGAATTTTTCTGTAATTTATGTACTTCTTGATAATAAGTTCAATTGCACTGATAGTTGTTTGAATATTGTACCTTTGTTCAAATTCATCAACTACAGAAACAATTGAAAATAGCTTAATCTATGATAATAGTTGACACACGACTTGATATACCTATACATGAAATTGCACCTAGTTTATTTTACAGAAATGTGTAATATTAGTTGCTATAAAATTAAATTAATTATTTAATTGATAAAACTGAGTTCTATCTTATGAATTAATTTTTGTGTACTTTTTTTTGCAGCTTATCTGGAATTTTTGACCAACGTACGCCAATCTTTATTGTTCGTGATCCGGCTTTGTGTAAACAAATCACTATCAAAGATTTCGATCACTTCGTCAATCATCGTACAGTTTTCACAGACAAAGATGACGGACTTTTTGGCAATGCCTTAGTGAACATGCATAACGAGAAATGGAAAAGCATGCGTTCCACACTAAGTCCCGTCTTTACAGGAAGTAAAATGCGTCAAATGTTTGTCCTGATCAATGAAGTTGCCGATGAATCGATGAAGTTCTTGAAGAAAGATGGAAAAACTGAGATTGATTTTAATATCAAGGACTATTTTACACGGTTTGCCAATGATGTTATTGCTTCGGCAGTATTTGGTCTGAAGATAAACTCGTTTGTTAACGAAGATAATGAATTTTATGCAATGGGCAAGAAAATTACACAATTCAGTTTTTGGCAGAATTTGAAGTTTATGTTGTTTACAAATTTCAAATATATTATGCGGGTGAGTAATGGGGAAAGTCTTATCTTCTATATTCTGAAGGTTTTATTTTATGTTTTAAGGCTTTAAAAATGACCCTTTTCGATGCCAAGGACACCAATTACTTTAAAAGTCTTGTATTGGACGCAATGAAATATCGTCAAGAGCATAATATTATGCGACCTGATATGATAAATATGATGATGGAGGCTAAAGGGATGTTCATTGACAAGAATGACGAAAAACCCATAGCCAAGGAATGGTCTGATGATGAGATTGTGGCACAATTTTTTATATTTTTCTTTGCCGGTTTCGAGACCACTTCATTATTAATGGCATTTGCTTCGCATGAACTAATGGTTAATCCTGATGTACAAGAGAAACTTCGACAAGAAATACAAGAAGTTAAAGAAAATCTCGATGGAAAGCCACTGACCTATGAAATTCTTCAAGGAATGAAGTACATGGATATGGTAATTTCGGAAACTCTTAGACGTTGGCCTCCAGCTGTTGCTACCGATCGGGAATGCACTAAAGATTTCCATTATAAGGACGATGAAATAGATGTGACAATAAAGGCTGGTCAACATCTTTGGATTCCAATAGTTGGTTATCATTTGGATGAGAAATACTTTCCTGATCCATTGAAATTCGATCCGGAAAGATTTAGTGATGAAAATAAGGCTAACATTGAACCATTTACTTATTTACCATTTGGAGTTGGACCTAGGATTTGTATTGGTAAGCACAAAACTCCTTTATACAAATGAATAATGGGAAAATAATATTTTTGTCTTTATTTATAGCTAACAGATTTGCATTGATGGAAGCTAAAGCTATGATGTTTTATCTAGTTGGAGAGTTCAAAATCAAACCATCATCAAAATCTACAATACCGATGGTTTTGAAAAAAGGAGGTTTCCAAATAGCACCAGAAAATGGTTTCTGGTCGAAGCTTGTTCCATTGAAATCTTAGTTACTAATATTCAAATGTGATAAGCCATATAATGTGGCCAATAGTATTTAATTAAGACTTTGTATTATGACAGAACTGAAATTAAAATAAAAACTCGAAAATTATGTCTTAAACTTTTTGCTTCAAACTTAATATTTATAGCGAGTGTCCAGCATGAACATAATGACTCACGTACAAAAGGGAAAGTATTTTAAAATTTGTCAATTTTCTGCATCGAGACTACGTGAAATAAGAAATCTTAATTCATTTTTTGGTCTGCTTAAGAAAACCAGAGAGCAAAATATTTGTTTTCAAAAATTAATCCAAAAAATAAAGCGTTTTTTTTTTGATAAATTTTATCAGAATATGAGAGAATTTCAAATTCGTAAAAATTTATAGATTTTGATAAAAGAACCTTTTTAGGTAGTATGAGTAATATGTTGAAAGTTTTTGGAACCATATTAACTGTTATCAATTCGAAACGAAATAAACATAAAAATGATAGCAGGAAAACCAGACCCGTAGCCCGTTTCGTTTACTATTGGAACTTTAACTACATGAAAAAATAAGCAAGTTCTAGTCGTGAATTTTATTTCTTATCTTAGTTTAACTAGATCATTGGTGGATTTGGCCATTTTCTGCAATTAGGGCCTCTATCCACCTCTCATTCAACTAGCTTAAGTTTTTAATCGAACTTATATAAACAACAGATCGGCTGGCAGGATTTTATTGAATATCAATTATAAGGATTTTGTTGTGGTTATTTTGAGAAGACAAAATCGGTATTCGATATTTTTTAATTTACTTTTATACAGGCTGTCCGGTAAAAAATGGATAACCCTAAAATGGCTGATAGCTAAACTTATGACTATACTAAAACCAAATAGAAAAATATTTAGAAAATATGAACTTTTTTTCGTTTAGTGTATTTTAAATTTCATCATCTTACGTTTTCGTTCACCACAACCACGAATGAATGAATTTTTTAAATATCTTTTATTTTATAATTTTCTACAATAATTGACTAAAACCACAAGCACTTAAAAATTTTTATAGCTGTTGCACTTCTTCTTTCAAAAAATATTGAAATTCGTTTTTTCAATGCAAAATGTAAAAAAAAAAATATTTTATGAAAAATTTTAAACACCTGTATTATAAAAAAAATCTATAGGAATGTAGGTGGCCAACTTTTTTAAAAATATGCGCTTCCAAAGGGGATTGCACAGTGGTAATATTTTTTTATCAAATCTAGAGTTACTAGGAAGTTATTGGTACCAAAGTGCAAAAAAGCCTATTAATTTAATAAATTATTTTCTTAAGTTTTTTCACATTGCTGCGACAAATGCATGGATTCCATCAGTTTTTTTGATCCATAAACAAAAATGTTATAACCGTTGAATAGTGGTTATAAAAAGTAATTTAACTTTATGAATCCTTTGTCTCTGCTTTATCTAAAACCTTCATCCCGAATTTCATCAGTGTAGCATGTTTTTCGAATGGGTTTCGGTTATATTTTACCAGTTGAAGTAAAAAAACAAGCACTCTTGTTTTTAATCGGCAATAACTTTTCTTTAAGCAATCGTATTGACTTTATATTTCTGTCATTAGATTCAACAGCAAAAAATACCTTAAAAACACGTGTTTTTTTTCAGTACTTTTTTGACCTTCAACCCTTCCCTCTTGTCCGCGAAAAAGCACGCTTCCACCCAACTTTTTTTTTTAATAGACTCTTTTTGCCAAGTTTTATGAGTTTTAAAATTATTTTTTTATTCTTGATTTTATGTAAGTACTATTTTACCTGTAACTAAAACAAAACATATTTCTAATAAGAAATAAGTTAAAATTCTTATGAAATTCCCCGTCAATCTCTAAATGTATACATTTTTATTATCTTTTTAATGAATGGTCACACTAATCACACTTGAGCTTTTTATTCTGATTACCTACTCTTCTAATATTAAAAAAGCTATATAAATCATTAAGAACTAAGTCAACTTGCTTACTGATGTTTAGCTAAACATTTCAGTATTAAATTAATAAATGTCCGAGGTGGTTTAGTGCAAGAAATCGAAAATTAATTCTGTTTGTTTCGGAAGGTTTTTGTTGTTGTATATTCTTCGGAACTATATAGTTTTATAATGTTCATCGAGTTCATAATTTTGCTAGGCTTAGCCGCATTTATCTTTTACAAATGGTCAACTGCAGGTTTTGACTATTTTAAAAAGATCGGTCTTCCTTATGACAAACCTTATCCTCTATTTGGCAGTCAAAAAGATATTGTTTTTAAAAAAAGTTCATTCACTGATAATATAAATAGGTGTTATAAACAATTTAATACAAGGTTAGTTTTTTTTTTTGATTTCATTAAAAGTTAAGATTATCTTGATGGCTTTCACTGATACAAATGTCGCACATGCAAGATTAGGTCTGGAAATGATGCGAAAAGTGTGATCTAATACTTGAATATATTAAGAAGACTTGTCAGTGTGATTTACAATGTAAACAAATGTGTAGAAAAAAGTTGTTTAGTATTCTATAAAAGCATTTAAAAACTTTCAAAGAAAAATGCATGCTTTTCCCCTTTCGTTGTGGGAGAAATATTTAAATCATATAAAACTGGGTTCGGTCTTGTGACTAATAAATGCATTTTTTTGTATCCTTTTTTACAGCATTGCTGGAGTCTTTGACCAACGTATCCCAACTTTCATTATTCGTGATCCGGCTTTGTTGAAACAAATCACTATCAAAGACTTCGATCACTTTGTCAATCATCGTACAATATTCACAGACAAAGATGGCGGACTTTTTGGCAATGCGTTATCAAACATGCAAAACGAGAAATGGAAAAGTATGCGTTCGACCTTGAGTCCAGTATTTACAGGCAGTAAAATGCGTCAAATGTTTGTCCTGATTAATGAAGTTGCTGATGAGTCGATGAAGTTTTTGAAAAAAGATGGACAAACTGAGATCGATTTCAATATCAAGGACTATTTTACACGGTTTACCAATGACGTTATAGCTTCGGCAGTATTTGGCTTGAAAGTTAACTCATTTGCGAATGAAGATAACGAGTTTTATGCTATGGGAAAGAAAGTTACGAAATTCAGCGCTTGGCAGAACTTGAAGTTTATGATGTTTACAAATTTTAAGTATATTATGAGGGTGAGTAATGGGGAAGTCTTATATGTATTTTAAAGGTCTTATTTTTATGTTTTCTGTTTAAAGGCTTTTAAAATCAAACTTTTTGATGAGAAAGACACCAATTACTTCACAAGTCTTGTAATGGACGCAATGAAATATCGTCAAGAGCATAAAATTATGCGACCTGATATGATTAATATGATGATGGAGGCTAAAGGTATGTCCATTGACAAGAAACCTGACGAAAAACCAGTAGTAGCTAAGGAATGGTCTGATGATGAAATTGTGGCACAGTTTTTCGTATTTTTCTTTGCCGGTTTTGAGCCGACTTCTGTATTGATGGCATTTGCTTCGCATGAACTAATGGTGAATCCTGATGTTCAGGAGAAACTTCGTCAAGAAATACAAGAAGTTAAAGAAAATCTCGATGGAAAGCCGCTGACTTATGAAATTCTCCAAGGAATGAAATACATGGATATGGTAATTTCAGAAACTCTTAGACGTTGGCCTCCAGCTGTTGTTACTGATCGACAATGTAATAAGGATTTCCATTATAAAGATGATGAAATAGATGTAACTATTAAAGCTGGTCAACATCTTTGGATTCCTATAGTTGGTTATCATTTGGATGAGAAATACTTTCCTGATCCATTGAAATTCGATCCGGAAAGATTTAGTGATGAAAATAAGGGTAACATTGAACCTTTTACTTATTTGCCATTTGGTGTTGGACCAAGAAATTGTATTGGTAAGAAGATTGTTTTACTAAATTTAAAAAAAAGGAGACAATTTTTTTTTTTTTTTTTTAATTGTAGCAAACAGATTTGCCCTCATGGAAGCCAAAGCTATGATGTTTTATCTAGTTGGAGAGTTCGAAATCAAACCATCACCAAAGTCTACAATTCCGATGGTTTTGCAAAAAGGAGGTTTCAATTTGGCACCAGAGAATGGATTTTGGGCAAAGCTTGTTCCTGTGAAATCTTAGATAAAGTGATAAGCCATAAAATGTGACTAAAAGTATTAAATAAAAGAATTTTAATTAATATAATAATTAATAAAATTAAATAAAGAATTTTTATATATGTATTAACGAAATTTGTATATTAAATATGAAATTTTAATAAAATCGAAAGTATTTTTCGTCTTTTCTTTTACATTTTTTTTGAACCTAAATACCTACTTAATTCCTAAATGTTTTGTTTGAAGATGAGCTTAGCTATACAAATCTGTCTTTAAAGGAGCCTATTAGGGGCAGATTTTTAGTTCCATAATTTTTGCATGTTCATCATACTTTAGAGAAATAGTCATTAAAAAAAAAAAAATTAATAATAAATTATTTAAAAAAAAGCATAAGAAAAATTTCAAACAAAATATGAAAATAAAATATGAAGCTATACCCATTTCCAAGATCGAACTCCTTTTAAATATTAGTTCAGCAAAATTTCTAACTTGTACGAGTAAACTGTTTTCAGAATTTGAACTTGAATCTACCATTTTGAATTAATTAAAATTGGCCAGCAATATTCTACAAATTGAAAGTGTACAAAATTTCATTATTTTTAGTCAAGAAACAGACATACCAGACATACAAATGATATTTGACAAAACAGAAAATCGGAATAATTCGGAATAGTTCTGAATAATTCGGACATAAATTTAACGAATACAAGCATATTATAAAACGCATCCATAATGACGGATTGTTTAGTTAAGTTCAGTTCTAACGCACTTTACGTACGTAAATAAGAAACCTGACTGCATGTTTAACTCTCTCCATTTGACAGAACTGAAAGTCCCTTTTCATTTATTTTGTACTCTAGCATCCATTTGCTTCCGTCTATTAAAGTTTGGCTTTAGCTTTGCCGAGGGTTATACTTCCTAATGAAGAAGAAATATATGTTTCAGAACACAAGATTGAAATTAGGGGATTCAGAAATGTTATGAATTAAGATGTTAGTAAAGTCTCTGATTGACTTAAGATGTCAAAAAATCTTTCCAATTTAGGATATTTTATTCTTCCCTGGCCCTATTATTTGTAGAGCTTTTTGAAACATTGAATTTTGAATGAAAGAAATTGTTGCCTATATTCAAGCGCCAACTTTAGGATGCGTTCATCAATATTTTTGGAGGGAACGTTTACATATCAATCTTTTGAGGGAGCGTGTTGAGTATTTGTTTCGGTGCTTGTATAAACAATTATTTGTGTACTAACTACTGCTACAATTTCTGGTAACGGAAACACAAAAACACATCGATAGAAGAACAAAAAGAAGTCGCTTGTCAATTTTTCGGCCATCGTAGTATCGTCTATTATAGCCCATTAGTTCAAATTTTTCAATATTAATTTTAAAGCCTCAACCAGGGAGAACTCAAACAGACGTCGTATGTTAGATTCAACTCTTTTGGCGAGTAGATATTGGGGATTTGATTTGACATATGAAGTTCTGACACTAAAATAACTTCTATAGGAGTATTACATAGTTTCATCAAGTAATAATGTTGTATTTCTTTTAAAATAGTTGTTAAATACCAAATGAATTTTGTATGACTTTTAGGACATGAAAAAGAATTTTCGCGCAGTTATATTAACTGGCAAAAATGTTTTTTATATATTTTGTCCAATTAAAAGCAAACTGTTTCCTATTGAACTTTAATTTTGTGGAACATGAATTTTCCGTTATTCGTTTAGTTTTTAAAATATTTACGAAAAAACAGAGATGAGAACCTTCACCAATCTCTTGCCTGAAATTCAATAGCTTAGAATAAAGAATTTGTTTACTCTTATTTTCCTTCAAAAAAGTGGCAAATCAGGAAAAGGGTTCTATGACAGGAATTGTTATAACTTTGGTGCTAAAAAAATCAATATCAGGGCCCTATTTCACCAATTACAAGTTACAAGTACAAATTTGTACAATGGAATTCTGTTTCACAAAGTACAAATAAGTAATTCACAAATTTGTGATTATCAAAAAAAAAAATTACAGCTAACTTTTGAAAACCACAAGTTTGTAGAATTACCGTTTCACCAAATATATTTTTTTCTTGTTAACAACAAGTTTATCTCACAAACTTGTAAGGCTCGTTGTAGTCTTAGCGGTGACCGTTGAGTTACTTAACTCATAACGACCGAGGTTAAAATTGGTTTCAAATGAAAACTAGGTTGATAATGAGTATGAAAAAATAGGATTGCCATTTTTAAAACTTGAGCTCTTATTTGGCAACCCTATTTTAAACGGAAATTGTCAAATAACTAATACTGTCATATCTTAGTAGTTTATGATCAAATAAGAAAATTTTTTGGCATGACAAACAAAATTGTAAATATATATTAAGATTTTTGTATTGCTGGATTATTTTTATATTTATTATTTTATAATGACATCCATGGATTTATAGAAGTAAAATAAAAATATTGTAAATAGTGAGGAAAATTAATAAAATAATTTAAATAATGAAGAACTACAAATATGAGAAATAAAAACGAGCCTCTTTGATCAAAAGAGAACGAATTTTTACATACTTAAGAGGTAGGTTATAGCGATCAGGAAAATTTTTTAAACAAATATTTTGTGATGTTTTCATTCGATTTTTTTTGCATTTAAAAAAAATATTGCAACTGAAAAATGTTTGCCTTAAAAAAATATTTATTGCTTTTGAAATAAAAAAAAAAATCATTTATTGCAAGTAAAAAAAATTGCGTTGAAAAAATTTTTATTGCAACTGAAAAATATTTGCATTAAAAAAAAAATATTTATTGTAAATAAAAAATTTTGCATTAAAAAAAATGTAATTGCAGCTGAAAAATTTTACAAAGGTTAGTGTTTTATATTAGTCTATTAGAATTCAAAATTCTATTGAAATGGGTCAGGGGATGTCAAAGTAGCATTTTCTTAAATCCCCCATAAACGACGTCATTATTACAGAAAAGTTCTCAGTTTGAGTGCTCCATAGCTTATAAGGTTCAAATAGGTTCTAACAAATATAGCAAATACA
The DNA here is from genome assembly GCF_945859705.1 of Episyrphus balteatus. NCBI lineage: Eukaryota > Metazoa > Arthropoda > Insecta > Diptera > Syrphidae > Episyrphus > Episyrphus balteatus. The sequence continues at coordinate 9,182,289 of NC_079136.1, read as the reverse complement.
AACAAGTTGTAAAAGAAATTTGTTCTTTGTTGGATTTTATACAATTTAAAAAATCTGAATTTTTGCGAAAATGTGAATTTTTCGGAGCCTTCCCGATTTCGTTTTTTCCATTAACGACTCAAAATAGGGGATCAGATCTGGTTCTAGAGACCTCTCAGCATAAGTTATGAGCAGTTGGTAGTGAAATGAAAAAGATTAAGTCAATTCAGATTGGTTCTAATGCCTCATAAAATATCGATTTTCGTGAAATACGAGCAATCTTCAGAGGCTTCCCGATTTATATTTTTCCATTGTCGAATAAAAAAAAAAGTATCAGAATATGTCCAGAAGAGCACAAGGCATAAACCATGAGTTGCACGCAGTTATCTGAAAGAAAAGTCCAAAAACGCTCCACTCTGATATACAGGTCGGAACAAAGATAAAGACACATTTTTTCGCATTTTCTATCATCGTAATGTCATGATTGACTGTTATTTCAAGTTTGATTTTACAAATATGTAATAAACTTGACCTATAAATAGTACCTATCTACACATTTCGCAAGTAAATCGAAAATATTACACATACGACACAGTGTACAAAAATTAATTATTCAAAATTTTAATTGTTGTTGTTGGCTTGTTATGACTTGTGTTTGTCTGTGAACTCATAACATTCAATTTATTTTTTTTTTATTTTTTGAAAACGGTTCAAGTAATTTAAATTTTATTATTATTTCAATACATCAATAAGTAATTGTTATTTGGTCCCAAAAAACATTTGTTTGTCATTTTATTATGATTACTTTATCTATAATATTTGTATTCAAGTGCTTTAATCAATTCGATAAAGATTTCCTAATAGGCAAGAAATTTTCATAACACAAATATTTAATCTTCGTATGCGCACTCCATTTAAATTATACATAAATGGAACAGATTTATTCCATAGTCCTGGGGAATAATCTAACTAATAATAATTATTATGGTGTAATCATTTACATACATATATTTACATAAAGGAATTGAACAATTCCAAACTAATTTATTTGTGTACTATCAAAAAGTTCAAAATTGTGTACAATTCGATTTTAAATCATACTATGGTATTGAAAAGCTAATGAAATATTGCCCAAAAAAAGTAAATCAACCAAAAATTGGTATTTCATAATTTGATATCTAATTTCATCAATCGGTTTTGTAGTTTTCAATAAATCAATAGTAATATTTGATTATTTCAAAATTTGGTGCGAATTAATTATTCTGACAGGCAACGGCATATAAACGTTTTACTTACGATACATGTAACATGTAGCTACTAAAGGACTATAAGACATTTAGGAAACAAAACTCGAACTCGAGAAAACAATCAGACATTTAATAATTCTGTCTAACTATTTCCTGTAAATTCAATTTTAAAGTAGATATTTGCTGTAAATTTTGTAGTTAAGAGCTTTTAGAAATTCCCTAAAGAGAAATTGGAAGTTTTATTTTCAGGATCAAAATTATGGCAGATACTGTTAGATAACCAAAATGAAAATAATTACATTTTTCCAAAACGGCTCCAACGATTTTGATAAAAATAACTGTGTGTAGATACTGTATTATTTTTGAAATAAAAAAATTAATTTATAATCGGTACCTGACTTTCTCAGGTACTACTGACCGATTTCAACGAAAATTATAACAAAGAAATAAATAGGTAGCCATAATATTAAAACTTAGCAAAAAAAAAAAAAACAGTTCAGTTTTTTTTAAACATTTACAATATTGTTTTTGAAAACTAATTGATAAATACCTACATACTTTCCAAACTTTGGTTTTTGATGTTGATCAATGATCAATTTATGTTTATGACCAATTTTGGAAAAATTGTATATAAAAAAAATGGTTTTCAAAAAAGAAGTCAAAAATTCTTCTTCATAATAGAAATCAAATTTTGTCATGCGTTTAAAGTTTAAAACATTTTAAAAATGTAAAAGTTATTTGGTGACCCCATGGCAAAAAATGGTTTTAAGAAAAATGAGTTTAAAGTTTTGATTGTAAAAATCTTGCGAAATGAAGGTTTAGTCTCCGATTCCTGTACTGTACAAAAACTCTTTTGTACATCGTTTTTGAAATGTTTTAGGAGAGATGCAGCCAATTATTCAAATGGTCGACAAAACAAGTAAAGAGGTAGATATAATTACCCCTTAAGTAATACTCAAAAAAAAGTTAAATATTTGAATAAAATGCATAAAACGCTTCTATTAAATTTACAAGCAAAATTATAACCGCTTAAATATTGATTTTCCCTTACCTTAACCCTTTACCGTACAGTGGCTCATATATGAGCCAAACCATAAAAAGCATTAATAGTTTAAAGTTTAATACTTTAAAGTTTAAAAAAAAAATCTAGTTTTGTTTATACTTTTCGAATTAAGTAATATAAGGCCCCTAAATATCATTATAAAACGCCATCTATAATGATTAAGGCGAGCATAATTATCCGCTTAAGTGGCCGAAGTGGTGATAGGCATTATGGAGAATATTTGAAAAATTGAAAATTGAATAAAAAATATAAAACAATGAGTGAGAACTTTTAAAAAAATATGCCAATAAAGGATATAATGTGATTATAATTGCTAATATATTTTTTCTTACATTTATCAAGTTTTAGTCATTTGAAAGTGGCATTAAGTGAATGGATCATATATGAGCCACCGTGCAGAAATGTTGCTCTCCTGTTGGCCCATATATGAGCCATCATGCAACAAGGGAACAAAGTCTCTTTTTTTCTTATTATCTTTATCCGTTTTTTTTTTACGTTTACGTGCGGAATGTTATAAATTTAATTTAAAATAGTTTAAAAGGCCTTTTAATCTATTTTATTGAAAGTCATACAGTTCCAGCGCGTAGTTTTTACGTATAATTAATTTAATTTAAAATTTTTTTTGTTCGTTTTCTGCTCAATGTGCCAAATATGATCCAAACCGGAAAACCCAAAATTTTCCGACTTTTAATCAAAAAATTGAAAAATCCTGAAACACGTGTAATTTTATTTAACATAATCTACCATATATATTTTTTTCACGCAAAAAAAAAAATCATGCGGTAAGGGGTTAATATTGATGATGCAATTATATTTTTGTTCTCCCGGAATTTTAAAAGATATTGTGAGTTTCACCCTAAAGGAATTAGCATTTCTCCGGTTTCTTGTTGTTCACCAAAGTTTAGGAGAAGAATAGGTCATTCCCTCGCATACTACCTGTAAGAAATGTTCAAACTCCAGGAGTTTTCGGGACGTGAAAAATAGGGGAAAAGTAAAATTTAGCTTTCGAGGGTGGAATCTTGTTCAGTCTAAAAGTCAAAAGTAAAGTCACGAATAAATTCTAACAGATTTTTGAATTCGATATAAGAATACTATAAATTGAGTACTTCAATTTAAGTTTTACCTCTACTCCCAAAATTTGCTGTGGGCTCTTAAACTATATCAACTCAAAAAAAATTTGTACCTATTTATAACTCATTTTATTTGTTAATGGAACATTTTTCGGAGCATCAAACCATTGAAATAAAATTTTCAAAATATTACTTAATTTCAATTAAATTTAACCCTCTGTAGGCACACCTCTTTTTTGTGACGTGATAGGCACACGGGTGCGAATTCGGTTTATACTTTTTCATGTCGCTAGAACTTTTTTCGGTCACAATATTTTATAAAGAATAAAGTATGAAATTGATGTAGAATATTCCGAGCAATTCAAATATTGTATTCAAAATTCCGAAAAAAAATATTTTCACCCTTATAAAGAGACTTTTTTGTGACCACTTTTTTGAAAAATCGTAATTTTTTTTATTTTTGTCCTGCCAAATTCGCACCCTTGTGCCGACAGAGGGTTAAGTAGAAGCGGAAAGAGGTAGGAATGCGTTGATTTATATTTATATAGGTATACCTTAGATTTCAAGAAAAAATAAACTTACTTATTTTTTCCATTATTTTTATCATTTACATGCTTACACTGTCATTATACACAGAGAAAAATATGACCACCTAAAAACTAACAGATTGCCATATTATTTTACTGCCCATATATTTTATAAGGAAATCTTATTAAAAGCAACGATTAATAAGGTTTTTTTTAAGAAGATTTCTTATTATTTTTATGGAGAAAATCTTATTAAAATTTTTTCATCTTGGCACTAGAACAAAAATAGCAATCAATATTTTCATAGCAGGTTGGTTCAGGTGGTAAGGTGAGCGACTAATAATTTGAAGCCTCCGGTTCGATTCCCGGCCTGGTCGTCTTTTTTTTTTTTTTTTTTTCGAAACCCTACAAGTGCAGATTTTAAAACAATAAGGAAAACCGATTGTTTTAATAAGGTTTTTTTCTTGGATGAAAACCATAGAGAAATCTTATTGTTTTTGTTCTATTTTATGTGGTTTATTTTTCTCTGTGTAGTTATTTCATGAATACCTCACAAAATGACAGTAAGAGTAGGTATGATGTAAAAAATTGATTGTTTTTGTAAATGTTATTAACAAATTACTAATTCAATTTTTTTACTGTTATGATCCTACTAAAATATTGTTTAGTGTAAAGACCAATTGATAACAGCATTTAATGGTTTTACAACTGTATACAAAAAACTGCCTTTAACTAGTATATCATATCACACAATCTCAATCTAATTAGAATTTTAATTTCATTAACAATGCTCCCTTATCAATTCATAAGTTAGCTTACTACTATAACAAGTTAAACGAAAGATTTTGTTTTCAATTGAAGAAAACATTAAGATGTAGAGTTGCCAAATACATTGAATATAAAATTTTACTTTGTGATCTTAGATTATCAAGTTCTAAGTCTAATGGTATGGTCACACTGACACACTGATAAGCTTTTCATTCTTAAGTACCTTCTCTCCTAATATAAAAAGCTTCATTTGTTTGTTGAAAGATCCAGTCAATTTACTAACCAAAGCAATACCAGTATACATTTATTTAATGCCCGAGGCGGTCTAGTGAATACAAAATACTAGTTTATTTTATTTTGTTTATTTTGAGAATTTTTATTTTTTGTTATTTAATTTTTTAACCTAAAACTGCAGTCTATAACTTGTTATTACCATGATTGTTGAGTTTATAATTCTTTTGGGCATAGCCCTGTATATTTTTTACAAATGGTCAACTGCCGGATTTGATTATTTTGAAAAAATGGGTATTCCTTATGATAAGCCATTTCCATTATTTGGCAGTCAAAAGGATATTATTTTGCGTAAAGTTTCAATGTATGATAATATAAACAATCTTTATAAGCAATTTAATACGAGGTAAGTTGTATTTTTTTTTGTTATGTGTTGTTGATAAAAAAAAATATAAATTTTTAATTTTTTATCTTAAGTGGTTTTTATTTGTTTGTATTATCTGTGGTTTTAATTAATTGTGTTTGATAACGTGATTGAATTTCAACAACTTACTTAGGGAATGATGCAATATGTGTGTGCAACAATTTAAATTGGTTTTATAAATGTTTGATAAAATGTGATGCTTACTGATCTCGCGTCATTAATTTGAATTGAAATGGTTAGCATGTTCTTGTTCATTTAGAGAAAAATCTTTATATAAACAAATGCGTAGTATCTTTTGTCTGTTTTCATTAGATATTTTGAATAAATTGTTTTATTAGAGAAATGTATAGAAATGTAAATGAAAGATACAAAGCGCACTGAGTGAAAAGATTTAATCAATTAACCATGCAGTCGCGTCTGAACGACAAAAAATCTAGATGACTCCAGTTAATCACATCAAACCAAGTTGATTGTGGTTTAAGTGGCTATTTACATATATCTTCCTCGATGTCAATATTATGGGGTTGATGTAGAAAATTCCTTAAGCGGTTGCGTCGATGTAAACATTCCATGAATTTCCACCTTTCAAAGAGCTTAGTTTTGAATCTTCAGTTGGACACAGTTTTTTAAGGTTTTTTTGTGAAGGAATTTTATTAACATTTTCTTTAAAACGATCAAGGCAAGCTTCACAAGAATCAAACAGTTTAAACAATTTTAATTGCTTCTATTTCAATACTAGCAAGTTAAGCATTTCGTTGTTAGCAATTTTTTCCATTTGTCATTTTTGGAAAATTATTTTGTTGGTATATTTCAATTTCTGAGTTAAAGCTGTATGATATTGCTTTTTTGATGAGGTTTTCAGGATCTCTCCTTTGAACAAGCTGAGCTCTTCGTGTTCTAATTTTATGGGAGAGAATATTTTTAATGTGTAGACTCTTCGTACTTTTGATTCGATTAAGATTTCTTACTTGTTGATATTGTTCATGACCCAAAAAAAAGTACTTTCCAATTTAAATACTTATACAATTTTACTAAACCATTAATTCTTGTTCGGGACTTTGATAATAAAAGAGATATTGAACACATCACATTTTGTCAGTGCAATGCATAACAATGTTCAAAAAACCAAACCAATCCGATAATGTTTATTTAATTGTATTATAACGAGTTTTCATGATTTTCTACTTCCCGATGTTGCAGAATTTAAGCAAAGGGGAATTTTGGAAATCTTTGATCTATCTTCATAATTATTATATTTTTCCGAATGTTTAGGGCTTTGAAATAAATCCGTTCCCTCTTATTAATAAGTGCATAGATTAAATATTTTGTAATATGCAAATTTCCTGTCACCTAGGAAAAATCTAAATATTCTATTTGATTTAGGCACTTGCACGGAATGATAAAATAGATGGGAGCCATACACCGTGAATAGAATTATTATAAGTAAAGTAATCATCGATAAGTGTTAATTAAATGTCTCTTGTTGCGAAATAACAATTTCTGTTGATGTGCATCAATGTCTATTTATCACAAAGTTTATTGAAATATTTCCCATATATTTTTGTTTGTTCGTTCAAAATCGCTATAGCCGTTTTTGGACAAAATAAATAGAACGCTTTTATCAAATTGATAAGCTGACAGACAAACAGACGCTTTACACCAAAAACTAAAAACAAAATAAAAAAAAAAAATTGTCGGGACTCGGTGGTGTATGAGTACTTTTTTCGAGCTTTTTTTTCTTTTTTTTTATATGTCAAGCATTTCTAAACAAAAATCTAAGATAAATTAAATTAATGAAAGATCTCTCAAATGAAATATTTATCAATGAGTTAAAAAAATGCGATGGAGTGTTTTGATTATTGTTTTAAATTTATAAGTAAATGATTCAGTATTCAAGATAAGATTGTAAATATATTGTAAAAACACTTATCTATGTTTTTTTTTAATATTTGAAGAGGGATATTAAATTTTTTTATTGGACACCTTAGATTTAATCATTAATTAAAAACAGTCACGCGCCCTTATAAATTATGATAATTTTGGATTGTTTTTAATTTTAATGAGATTGAGTTCTTTGATTCATATAAATTGGATTAGAAAATATCACTTATTATTGCATATTTAAAGGCATTTTTCCAATTTTGTTATTCAAAATTAGATTCGTTTAGACTTTTTAAATATGTCAAAGGATATTTTGTTCGAGTCAAAACTGACTACAATCTATGTGGGGAAATGTCCTGTTATTCTTAAGTTTGTTGATATTTCTTTTCGTACAGTACCTCCATAGAAACTGCTCCTAGAATAAAACTCATTGCCACATTTCTGTGGGCTTTTAAGAAAATATTAACGAAATACCAAAAAGCATACGTAATCTAGAATTTTTGGCTTAAATGTCAGACTACATCGAATTGCTCCGTTTTCTGTCAAGGCTACCAGCAGTACATGGCTTATCACCAATAAATATATAATTGGTGACAATATGCATCTCTGTGTGACTTCACTTTGAACTTTAATTTTGCCTGACAATTTTCCTTAGTGTGGTATTTTTATTGGGTTGGGTTCGATATCCAACTTTTTATAATCCCACTTTTTAAAATCCCGGTTTTTGTAATCCCGTTTTCTTATAATCCCGATTGTCATAATCCTGTTTTTTATTATCCCGATTTTGCAATCAAAACTAGTATTTTAAAAAATCGCGCGATTTTTAAAAATAAAACAACTAGTTTTGATTGCAAAATCAGGAGAGTAAAATAATAAAACAAATTAAAAAATGAGAGATTTTTCTAAACGTTTTTAATTAGAACCTTTAACAAAAAATATAATATATAAAAAAAAATATGAAAAAGTAAGGAATGTATAATATTAAAAAGAAAAGAAAGGATTTTCGGAATTTTACCGGATTTTGAAATGCGGGATTATGATTGATCGAAATTTTAAATAAGCGGGATTTCAGAAGACGGGATTTAAAAAATCGGTATTTTAGAAGACGGGATTTTGAAACATTTTTCCGGGAATTTTTTAAAAACGGGATTTTCCACAAAGTAAGCCAAATAAACTCCCTGTAGACGCTTTCAAAAACCTTTTCAGAGTTGATGATCAATATAGGTGAAGTTTTAATTAATATTCAGCTCACTGTTCACTTATGATCCTCAGGGTATTGATGTGATCAAAATAATGAAGACTCCAACTCGAAATTAGAAATCCAGCTAATATTCGGCTACTATTCGGTATTCGGTCTATTCGGCCATTTTTTTGATATTCGGTATTTGGCCGAATAATTCACCACATTCAAAAATAAAAGGCACGTCAAAAATGCTTCAAAATTCATCATTGTTAAACTTGCGCATTCAAGTGGATCCCCGAAATTCAGTTGTTCAAATTTGTCAAAATGGTCATTTAAATTCATGAGAATCAACAAGAACGAATATTTGAATACAAACTGGAGTTTGAGTTCATTATTTTTTGTTAACATTAATTCCATTATTAGCCTAACAATTTATAGTAATACATATATTTAATACTATTTTGGAGATAACGCATCGACTGAATCGTCAAACCAAAATTAAATAAAATAATAAAAAGACAGCTTTTTTGCGTTCTGGCGTCATTTAATTTATTGATCAACTATAGTTTAATTCTACAGCAAAAGTAGATGCAGAGGGGTCAAGTTCAAATAACTTGTATTCTATTTTCATCATAACTAAAGTGCAAAATTATTTTGTTTGCTTAACTAACATGAGAGGGAATCATATTTATTATTAAAATAAATGGCAAAAATGACTTTGATGATGGCGAAAAAAAGCTTTTCAAGAGAGAGAAATAAGCGTGTCATAGTCCGACAAAACATAGATTCAAAGTATTATTGTATCGAGAAATAAATTTTTTTTTTTTTAAATAAATGCAAATCTTTTATTGTTATTTCAGCATGCGGAAACTTTTTTTTTTTTTCTTTATTAAATTAAAATAATGATTGTATCAATAATTATAATGTCTAACATGGAAGTAGAAACGTTTGTATAAATGTTTTGTTGATATTGGGATGCAAATGAATCCAAAAAAAACAGTAATTAAATGAGATAAAGAGATTTATTTCTTGGGAGATTATTTTTTTTTTTTTTTTAAGAATGAGCGTAAATTTGTTATTGTCTATCAGACAGTATTTAAGATTTTTCACAAATTACAAAGTTGTAAGAGCAGACACGCCCACTAAATGAACTATTTGTCATAAATTAATTAACGGTTTCAATCAGCAATTGTCAACAACCATTAAAAAAATCTTTAATTAAAACTTGTTGGCATTCACTAAACATCACGAATTACATTCAAAATTATACAAAAAAAAAAAAACTAAATTTTTCATTTCAGTGTATTCGGATTATTCGATCAGCGTACCCCAATCTATGGAATTCGTGATCCAGCCTTGATTAAACAAATTGCCGTTAAAGATTTCGATCACTTTATCAATCATCGAACTGTTTTCGATGACAGAGATGGTGGTCTTTTTGGTAATTCTTTGTTTGTTATGCGAAATGACAAATGGAAGGATATGCGTTCCACTTTAAGTCCAGTTTTTACTGGCAGTAAAATGCGTCAAATGTTTGTTCTAATTAATGAAGTTGCTCAAGAATCTATGGATTTTTTAAAAAACAAATCAAAATCACAAAAAGAAATCGATTTGAATATAAAAAACTATTTCACTCAATTTACAAATGATACAATTGCTTCGGCGGTATTCGGTTTGAAGGTTAATTCGTTCAAGGACGAAAAGAATGAGTTTTATCAGATGGGAAAAAGAGTTACCAAATTTACAGCTTTACAGAATTTGAAATTCTTTTTGTTTTTCAACTTTAAGTATATTATGAGAGTAAGTTTTGAAAGTTTTTCATGTTCAATAGTTTTTAATTCCTTTACATTTTTAGTTATTCAAAGTGGAACTGTTCAGTAGAAAGGATACTGAATATTTCTTACGTCTTGTATTAGACGCCATGAAATATCGTGAAGAAAACAAAATCATGCGACCAGATATGGTCAATATGATGATGGAAGCTAAAGGAATCTTCATTAACAAGGAAGAGAATCAAAAACCAACAACTGATAAAAAATGGACTGATGACGAAATTGTTGCTCAATTTTTCTTATTCTTCTTTGCTGGTTTTGAAACAACTGCAGTTATGATTGCTTTTGCTGCCAATGAACTTATGCAAAATGTCGATTGTCAAGATAAACTTCGTCAAGAAATCTTTGATGTGAAAGAAGCACTTGATGGAAAACCTTTAACTTATGAAGCTTTAAACGGGATGAAGTATATGGATATGGTGATATCTGAAACACTTCGAAGATGGCCACCAGCAGTTGTTGCTGATCGGCAGTGTAATAAAGATTTCTCGTACAAGGACAATGATGTTGATATAACTATTAAAGCTGGTGAAACAATTTGGATTCCAATAGTTGGTTATCATTTGGATGAGAAATACTATCCTAATCCATTGAAATTCGATCCGGAGAGATTTAGTGAAGAAAATAAAGCTAATATTACACCTTTTACTTATCTACCTTTTGGAGTTGGACCTAGAAACTGCATAGGTATAGATTGATATGATTTATTATTGAAAAATTTAGTATTTATTTTTGTATTTATTTATAGGAAATAGATTTGCATTGCTGGAAGCTAAAGCTATAATATTCTATCTTTTGAGTGAATTCCGTCTCGAACCATCAGCAGAGACTGTAATACCAACTGTATTAGTTCCTTCAGGTTTCAATCTTGAACCGAAGGGTGGATTTGTAATGAAATTAATTCCACTTGAGAATTAAATTCTACAAAATTTTTATTGATTTTAGCATATTTTTTTTTTACATTTTTAAAGAAATTTTCCAATGAATTTTTGGAAGCATAGAAACGGGTATTTTTTATTATAAAAAAATATATAGATACAATAAAACTTTTTGATACACTCAAATAATCATTTGTTTCTTGTAACGTTATACGAAATGAGTATCGTTGAAATAAAAGCATAATTTTAGTAATGTTTATTCGTATCAAAGAAGCATGTTTTCTTGAGTTTTTTGTTTGTGACAACACAGTTAAAATATATTTATTTAAAATAATGGTTCAATAAATTCTGACATTTGAAGAATATTATAGAAAATCTTTAAATAGAAATATTCAAAAAAAAAAAAAATACGGCATTTGCAGCAATTATTCGGAGATGTCTCGAATATTTGCGGTATGTCTCATAGCTTTTTATTGGATCATCCGAAATTAAGAAATCAAAATCCATTTGTTTAATAAGGCAGCGTATCGTAATCCCGCTTTTTAAAATCCCGTTTTTCGAAAATCCCGAAAAAAAAGTTTCAAAATCCCGTTTACTAAAATACCGCTTTTTTAAATCCCGTTTTCTAAAATCCCGAATTTTAAAATCCCGTCAAAATCCCGTCAAAAATTGTTGAAATGCATCCAAATATAAGTTGAAATATATTTAAATGAAATTTCTTTTGATTATGTAGTGTGTACTTAATTTTAGGTGTTGTGATCATTTTAAGTTATTATTAATCTATGGGATTATCACGATTTCATTGTTCCTTTAAAAGTTTAAAGTAAATATTAGTTTGTTAATTAAACATTCCTTACTTTTTCTTATTTTTTGTATATATTATATTTTTTGTTAAGGTTTTAATTAAATGCGTTTAGAAAAATCTCTCATTTTTACTTGCGATATAGGTACTATAGGGCAAGTTTAGGATTCGTAAAAAAAATCGAACTCGAGATAACAATTTTACATGACATTACGATGATGGAGAACGCCAAAAAAGTGGGTCCGGCAATTCTGTCTGTCTGTCTGTCTGTCTGTCTGTCTGTCTGTCTGTCTGTCTGTCTGTCTGTCTGTCTGTCTGTCTGTCTGTCTGTCTGTCTGTCTGTCTGTCTGTCTGTCTGTCTGTCTGTCTGTCCGTCTGTCTGTCTGTAAGAACCTCGAGCTACATCCTAAACTACTGAAGGGATTTTCTTTAAACTTGGTAGTTAACAGTTTTCAGTGATTCCCTAGATGAGAAATTGAAGTTTTTTTTTTAGGACCAAAACTAAACCTGTCATATAACGGAAACAGAAAAGTTGATTTATTTCAAAAACGGCTCTAACGATTTTGATTAAAATTTTTCTGCTTACTGTTACAGATAAGAGCCTTCTTTGACAATAAAAAAAATATTTTTTGTACCGTTATCAACGGTACCTGCCATAGAACGGTTTTTTTGATTTATGAATTTCTCATAAACGACATAACAGATTTCGACCAAATTTTTAATACAGAAACGTTTAATCAATCATTATTTAAAAAAATTTAAAATTTTTCAAAAACCACATTTTTAAATTTTTAAAAAATATTTCAAAATTTTTTTTTGAAAAATCAATTTTTTGGAAACGAGTTGGTGAAAAAATTTGAAATTTTGTTTTAATGTGTAAATTAATTATTTATTCAAAATTGCATATCAACTTTTTTTTGAAAAATGTTAGAAAATTTTTATATATAAAAAATTATTTTTTTAAAAAACGGCTCTAACGATTTTCGAAAATTTTTTTCTAAAAATTCCTTTTTATACTAGAAATAAAATGGCATACTTTGTTTTTTGTAAAAGATCATTTAAAACGGTATTTTATTATTTATAAAAACGGATTTTATTTTTTTTTGTACCACTAACAAAATTCCGTGAAAATGTCAAATTTTCCCTAATTTTGTTCAATAAAAAACTTTTTGAAAAACGGGATTTTAAAAGCGGGATTTTAAAAAACGGGAATATAAAAAGCGGGATATCGAACCCAACCCGTTTAATAATAGTTTTCCCCAGGTAACGTTGGTAGGGTTTTATGAAATTTCATTTTTTCACTTCTATGAAACACTTTGGGAGAAAAAGTCTATTTTTAGCGAAAAAATCCATGTGTTAAATAAAAATGGGATCGGTACGATTGATAGCAAACTAAAATCTCTTATAACAAAATCTCGCATTTTTGAAAAAATCACGCAAAGCAAAATTTCGCATTTTTAACATCTCACATAACAAAATCTCGCATTTTCAAAATCCTGCATATTAAAATCTCGCATTTTAGAAAAAATCTCGCAAGTTCATTTAATTCTTGCTATATTAAAATCTCGCATAAGAAGAATTAGTTTAGAGCGTAAAGTATCTTCAATTTAAATTGCTTTTTTGGCAGCAAAATGTATAAGCAACAGATTAAATGAAAAGAGAAGGTCGAATACGACAAGTTCACATGCATTAAGTCCTTTTGACTCCAACATTAAACAGTTGACCCTGAACACTTTAAAAAACTGGCATAGGCGCCTGACAGTTAACAAACCTTTTCCTTTTCTATTTATCTCTTCAAAACAAAACAAAAAAAAACAGAAGAAGGATGTTCTGGGCTTTCCTAAGCTAGCAATATCGTAGGTTTATAATCTCGCATTGAAATAAAATATTTATTAATTCGCGCTCGCGAATTAATAAATATTTTATTTCAATGCGAGATTATAAATTTCGAGATTTTAGTTTGCGAGATTTTAATGTTGCGAGATTTTGGTAAACGAGATTTTGAAATTGCGAGATTTCGATAAAAAAGATTTCATAATGCGAGATTTTAAGATGCGAGGTTTTAAGAACAAGATTTTAAAATGCGGTCAATCGTACCCAAACCCAATAAAAATTACTTACAGTTTCAAAAAAAAAAAAATTACCTCGTAATTATGCTCGATACAGTTGTTTTGAAGTTAGAGGATCATCGACTTTAAAAACGTGAGTTGTGGGGAAAAAACTTTTAAGTTTTGAAAACCTGTTTTAAAGCGTTTAAAAGGGAGAACGGAGAAGTATGAAAATACTGATAACTTTGCCAATTTCGCTCCAACCGACTCTTTTGAAGGATGAAATTGAACTGGCTTTAGCCAAACTAAGATTATAGCCCTCTTTGGTGCTATTTCTGGTGGTACTATAGTTTAATTAAATAAACTCTACTTTGTTTAATAAATATTAAAACAAAATTTGAATAAATGCATTCCTTTTTTTTTAACGAAACCGTTGATTGAAAGTAGGTACCTGTATTTCAAAGACAGGTCGAAAAAATCATTTTATTCTGAAATAGCTTACGAAAAGTCATTTTAGTTTTTGTATGAGCTATCATCTCAAAGATATTGCGCATTTCAAAGAAGGTTGGTTGTGATGCTTTTTTGTCGAGGCTAAGATAAGCTTATTGGATTCGATAGAAGGTAAGAACTCGACCAACACTCCAGAAAAAGCTGATTAAAACAAGATCAGTATTCAGAACAGAACTCTTTTAAAGAAAGGTTTTATTTTCCTCGGTTCTTTTTCCAGAGGAGTGATTTTTTATCAGTATTATTTGAGAAGCACTTTTTACAAAACCTTAAAAGCTTATGTAGAATCTTCAACACAACCAACCAACTGTTTCTGGGCTCTACGACTCGGCATGTGGTATGTCTGTTATTTCATCAATGATGAACAAGTTGATGACCGAAAACCTTCATAAAATCCTTGTCATCTCAGTTCAATTGCTGATCCTTTACTTCTACAAGACAATCCCTTGTGCAACTTTGGTTGTGACGTCTAAAATATAACGTTCAAACAATTCTAACATGGAGAACTCGTTTAAACAAAATTCGAGATTTCTCTAGCCATTTCCTTTTTCCAGCTATGCAATGTAAATTTTTTATCGAATTTTTATTTGAAGAAATTCAGTAGGAAAACGAAGGTTTTAGGTTGAGAAAAATCTAGCTAATAACTATTTTTTCCTACCTGCTCCCCTCCAACTTGGAGAGCATACACAC
Source organism: Episyrphus balteatus (assembly GCF_945859705.1). NCBI lineage: Eukaryota > Metazoa > Arthropoda > Insecta > Diptera > Syrphidae > Episyrphus > Episyrphus balteatus. Next base: position 9,167,159 of record NC_079136.1, on the reverse strand, counting down.
TAACACTATTCCACGGTTTTTCTTTTTCAAGATAAACCAAACGTTTACTGAATCTCTAAAAAGTTCCGTCGTGTATTTCATTTGTTTTGCTGGGTCCACCATATCCTAAATATATGCAACGTTTTAAACTGCAGCTGTATCACAATTTAGTAGTTTATTTAGCTTTGAAATAAAATTTGAATCATTCAATTTGCATCATTGGTTTTATTCTGTAACTGTGTATTGTCTCTCAAAAAGACGATATTGTAAGTTATAAACATGTCCCTTGTAAAAATTAAGTTTTATTTACATCTTAGTCTTAAGGGAAATTATCAACAACTATCCAATTATGTATTTTTATTTCAGTTTATCTGGACTATTCGACCAACGTATTCCTGCAATTATTATCCGTGATCCAGCTTTATTGAAACGAATTACTATTAAAGACTTCGATCACTTTGTCAATCATCGTACAATATTCACGGACAAAGATGGTGGACTTTTTGGCAATGCTTTAAACAACATGCAAAATGAGAAATGGAAAAATATGCGTTCCACACTAAGTCCAGTATTTACAGGCAGTAAAATGCGTCAAATGTTTGTCCTGATTAATGAAGTTGCCGATGAATCGATGAAGTTTTTGAAGAAAGATGGGCAAACTGAGATCGATTTCAATATCAAGGACTATTTTACACGGTTTACCAATGACGTTATTGCTTCAGCAGTTTTTGGTCTAAAAATTAACTCATTTACAAATGAAGATAATGAGTTTTACACAATGGGGAAGAAAGTTACGAAATTTAGTACCTGGCAGACATTAAAGTTTCTGTTGTTTACAAATTTTAAATCTGTTATGAGGGTAAGTAATGAAAAGAGGTTGTACAAGAGGTAGTAATTTGTTTTCGTGTTTTATTGAAAGGCTTTTAAAGTTACTCTGTTTGATCAAAAAGACATGGATTATTTTACAAGACTTGTAATGGACACAATGAAATACCGTCAAGAGCACAAAATAATGCGACCTGATTTGATTAATATGATGATGGAAGTTAAAGGTATGTCTATTGACAAGAAACCCGACGAAAAATCAGTAGTACCCAAGGAATGGTCCGATGATGAGATTGTGGCACAATTTTTCGTATTTTTCTTTGCTGGATTTGAGCCTACTGCAGTATTAATGGCATTTGTTTCCCATGAACTCATGGTTAATCCTGATGTTCAAGAAAAACTTCGTCAAGAAATTATAGAAGTTAAAGACAATTTAAATGGAAAACCATTGACTTATGAAATTCTCCAAGGAATGAAATACATGGATATGGTTGTTTCGGAGACTTTAAGACGATGGCCTCCAGCTGTTGTTACCGATCGAGAGTGCAATAGGGATTTTCATTATAAAGATGACGAAATAGATATAACTATAAAAGCTGGCCAGCATATTTGGATTCCAATAGTTGGTTACCATATGGATGAGAAATATTATCCAGATCCATTAAAATTCGATCCAGAGAGATTTAATGATGAAAATAAGACAAATATTACACCGTTTACTTATTTGCCATTTGGTGTTGGTCCAAGGAATTGTATTGGTAAATAGCTTCTTCTATCATGCATATTAGGAATAGTTAGCAATATTTTTTCTATAATTTTCAGCTAATAGATTTGCATTGATGGAGGCTAAAGCTATGATGTTTCATCTTGTTGGAGAGTTCGAAATCAAACCATCACCGAAATCTACCATACCGATGGTTTTGCAAGCAGGAGTTGCCAATTCGGTACCAAAAAATGGATTTTGGTCAAAGCTAGTTCCATTGAAACCTTAGTTTAATTAGAAAAAGTATAACACACTTATAAAATTAATCTCAAGAGCCTGAAACAAAAGCGCTTTAAATAAAATAATATATAATAACGGTTTGTGTTAAAATGTAGGGTAAAAGCGGGTGAGATGGCGCGGCGGGGGAGATGGCGCACTTTAAATATCTTGTTCATTTATTGCTCTAAAAATGTATGAAAAAAATTTTTAGCTTTCTTTAAATATTTTAAATCGAAGTAGCCAGTAATCGTTTCTTTATCTGTGATACAAAAAATGAAAAAAATTTCAAAGCAAATCATGTGATGATTTTTTTCGAATTTTTTTTTCGCTCTTTGTTTTTTGTTCCGATATTTTGTGAGTCGTTGGTATCTTAGATGCCCTTGATACACCAATACATACAAGAGAGTATAAGTTATGCATTGCGTGTGAAATCTGAGCTCTAGTGCTATTTGGTTTTTATGGGTGCTTGCGAATAGGAAATATGCGAAAAAAGGTGAGATGGCGCAGTTTTTTGCGGGTGAAATGGCGCATTCCGTACAAGAATTTTTTAATTGAGTATAATGTTAGCATGTGCCATATCACCCTCAAAATATTTTTTTAAGTGATTCAGCCAAGTTCAAATTTTATAAAAAAGACGAGTAGTTGCAATCTATTATATGGCATGCATTGGTGCTTGACTCCTTCACATCGTTCAATCATTTGTGCAATGAATTTGGCAATAGAAACCTAAAACAAACTTATGCGCCATCTCACCCACCCTATAGGGGGAGATGGTTTTTTTTTAACTTTTTTTCTATATTAATTTAAAAATATAAACTTAAAATACAAAATTCTGTAATACAAACAATACGTTGGATATTGAATATAGAACATTTTTGCATTGTTAGAAATATGAAATGTGGTTTACTTTGAAAAATATAACGAAAACAAAAAAGGTATGCCATCTCACCCGCTTTTACCCTATAAGAATATTCACCCAAATAGTGTTACTCGTCGAAAGTAGTTACCCTATAGAAGACAAGATTCTACATTGTCAATGGCACGCATTCAAATGATTCAAAAAATAAAACCTTACTTGAGTGAATTCCAATCTTGTTTTTTCCCCTAATCGAGTTTGAATGATCGAAATAGAAATATTATTTATCAATAATTACACGGTGTAACACTCAAAATATACGCGGGCGGAGACCTATCAGGTTTTGTAGAGCTAGTCGCACTGAATACGAAACGGTATTTGAAAATCCCCTAACACCCCCAAAATCTGGAGTTACGGGCAAAAAACGGTTTTTTGGACCTTCACCCATTGAAAAAATTCTAGCTTCGACATATTTTTACCCATTTTCGATTTTTTTACAGTTTCTGATAGAAGATAAATATACCTTTTTAACAATGTATAAAACATGTAACTCGGTTAAACCACTTAGAATTTATAAGATGTCAAAGTTCAAAAATTCAATTTTTTTTGTCATTTGCCGAACTTCGGCATCAATTTAAAGTATATGTTTTCAAAACAACATGCTATTTAAAAAATATATTCTAAAACTATATCTATTTCCCAATTGATCGAGGTATTTTTTATGAAAATCACTTCAAAATTGGCTTAGAAAAAAAAATTTTTCGATTTCAACCCAGATACAGAAATTCGAACTTTTAGGTATAGAACAAAAACCTTGTTTCGGCACGTAGTAGGATAAGTTGGGCGCCAGGATTTGGTGAAGGGTTTTTGTAGAGGAGCTCAATACAAACATTTTTTTCTTTGGGAGGGGGGTCTATCTCCCCCCGTTTAGGTGGGAGGGGCATTTTTCTAAAAAAAAATTATCAAAATAAAAAAAAAAATATTAAAAAACAACGGCAACACTTACAGTAATAAATGATACCATTTCCAAAAGGCAAAATTGTGCATTTGATTCTAATTTTTAAATCAATATAATATTACCAATAGTTTTTGAAATAATCGATTTCAAAGTTAAAAATAGGGGAACAAAATTAAAACTCATTTTATACTATTTTTGTCCAGACTGTGAATTTTAGTAAATAAATTACTTAGACAGAAAACTGCCTTAATTAATTCCTTATCGAACAGTGAAAACTATATGTTTCTATGTCTTCTAGTTTTTGATAAAATTGAAAATTAAAAACAAATAAAAACAAAAAATATTTTGAAAAAAGAAAAATCTGATAAAATAATTTTTCAATTTTTCCAAAAACTAGAAGACATAGAAACATATAGTTTTTTTTAGAATGTAATAAGGATTTTCATTATAAAGATGATGAAATAGATATAACTATAAAAGCTGGCCAGCATATTTGGATTCCAATAGTTGGTTACCATATGGATGAGAAATATTATCCGGATCCATTAAAATTCGATCCAGAGAGATTTAATGATGAAAATAAGACAAATATTACTCCGTTTACTTATTTGCCATTTGGTGTTGGACCAAGGAATTGTATTGGTAAATAGCTTCTTCTATCATGCATATTAGGAATAGTTAGCAATATTTTTTTCTATAATTTTCAGCTAATAGATTTGCATTGATGGAGGCTAAAGCTATGATGTTTCATCTTGTTGGAGAGTTCGAAATCAAACCATCACCGAAATCTACCATACCAATGGTTTTGCAAGCAGGAGTTGCCAATTCGGTACCAAAAAATGGATTTTGGTCAAAGCTAGTTCCATTGAAACCTTAGTTTTATTAGAAAAAGTATCACACTTATAAAATTAATCTCAAGAGCCTGAAAAAGAAGCTTTAAATAAAATAGTATATAAAATATAATAACGGTTTGTGTTAAAATGTTTAAGAATATTCACCCAAATAGGTTACTCGTCGAAAGTAGTTACCCTATAGAAGACAAGATTCTACATTGTCAATGGCAAGCATTCAAATGATTCCAAAAATAAAACCTAACTTGAGTGAATTCCAATCTTGTTTTTGTCCACTAATCGAGTTTGAATGATCGAAATAGAATTATTATTTATCAATAATTATCATTTGTAACTAAGAACCAGGTTTAAGAGAAAAGAAGAACAAGTGTATTGGTAAATTCCTCAATTTGTGAGTCAAATGAGGTTCAACTAACTTACTACTTCATAAAATAAAAAAAAAACGAATGGTAACAATTCACGGTAGCTATTTAAACCTGACCTTGCTTAATGATAAAATAACTTTTGAATTGTGACTATTGCAAAAAAAAAAACTTGTTTTTAAAACTGTGTCATTATCTGTTTTATCTGAGCGACACGCGACTTTGGTATTTTGATTAGTTTTGTATTGGATTCTTTTCAATTCATTAAGAAAGTGATGAAAAGAAGATATAGTTAATTATTTAGAATTTGTGGGGAAGAAATACATATGTTATAAGAAATAAAATAACGAAGCAAACAGATATTGTGTGCCCTGTTTTAGATTCAAACCTATCTCAATGACTTGAATCACCAGAAACAGATACATTTGATGGTTCTTTTCGCGTTTTGCATTGTTGGCTAGCCGTACTATCCCCCTCCCGTACTATTATTGGACCCCTGCAAATATTAAATATGTATATTTTAGTACACAGAAAGAATAATTAAAAAATGAAAAAAAACACAAATTGAGTTTTTTTTAAATTCCAAAACCACTGTAAGGCTACGGCCACATCCTGAGCGGCTGAGCGGCAATCCTGAGCGACGATTCTATGACAGGTACCGTTAATAATGACTTTCGAAAAAATCTTTTTTTTTTTGTTAAAAGATAGGTCTTGTCCAAAAACCCACACTTAATTTTTTTTTATTTTAATCGTTACAAGAGTTTTTGAGAAAATTATACTTTTCTAAGATTGGTGCATCACAGGTATATCGTTAGATAAGGTTCTAAAAAAATTTATTCCATAGAATCATCTGCACAATCTCCAAACACTGCTACATACCAAGTTTGAAGAGAATTGGTCCATCCAATTAGAAATTCGAGTAGGTACTAGGTTCGATTCCTGTCGGGGACTTACCTATTATTTTTTTTTTATTTTAATGAAAAAAATTAATATTTTTTAACATTTTTCTTCAAAAGAAACCATAATTTCCACCGTATACAAATGTTCGTTAGGATGGGTCAAAAATCCACTTTTTCGAATTTCAAATCCTAATAGCGCGGAAAAGTGGCGAATGGTGATGACTAAGAAGGGTTTAAAAATAATCAAAATCAGTTAATATCTTCTGCCTCCAATTTGACCTTGAAACTTGAAAAAAAATTAAAAAACTGTATTTTTAGAAAAAAAATTTGACCACCTTAACGCCTTATTTTTTTAATAAAAAAGCTTTAGACAACTCTTTTGTGAGGTAAATATTAAGTAGAAAATAAAAATTGTTCAAATTGGGCAAGGGATTCCAGACTTCTGGCGTGTTGAAATTTGTCGAAATAATGCAAAATTCCTATTTTTACGATATTTTTCCATTTTTACGGACCATTACGGTAAATTATTATTTTTACCAAATAAGAGGTAAAAGTGAACTTGACTCCATCAGAGAAAGTCATGAACTCGCTGAAGATTTAAAAATCTGGCAGTCAAGCTGGCTTTGACTGTTTATTATTGTTCATATTTAATGAAAAAAAAAAAATTTTTTTTTAAATAAAACAAATACCACAGAGTACCATAGTAGTAAAACACAATTTAGACCTTTTTTTATGCTATTTCTTGGATTTTTTGTTTAAATTTGCACTTTTTTTTACTTCTTTTCTATTCATCTTCATAAAAAATTGATTTTATTGGTGTTACATTATTGCCAACTATGTTTTTATGAAAATAAATAGGTGAGAAATAAAAAAAGTGCAAATTTAAACAAAAAATCCAAGAAATACCATAAAAAAGGTCTAAATTGTGTTTTACTACAATCATGGTACTCTGTGGTCTTTGTTTTAGTTAAAAAAAAAATACTTTATTAAATATGAAAAGTTCTACATAAATCAAAATAGACGTTTATATTCATTTAGTAAAATTTCTAGGTTATGTTCAGTTTTGAAAAAGAAAATTCTATTAACACTTATTTTGTCCGCCATTTCGGAACCGCCATTTTGAAAAAATAAAAGTTGTAAGATTTTTCGTAATTCTCATACTAATATGCTTCAGTGTACCAAATTTCATGACTTTTCGTCAAGAAATGGCCTTGCAAATGATTTTTGACGCCATAAAGCACCAAATTCCCCACTGTGTGGCGAGGACAATAATAAATAGTCAAAGCCAGCTTGACTGCCAGATTTTTAAATCTTCAGCGAGTTCATGACTTTCTCTGATGGAGTCAACTTCACTTTTACCTCTTATTTGGTAAAAATAATAATTTCCCATAATGGTCCGTAAAAATGAAAAAATATCGTAAAAATAGGAATTTTGCATTATTTCGACAAATTTCAAAACGCCAGAAGTCTGGAATCCCTTACCTAATTTGAACAATTTTTTTTTCTACTTAATATTTACCTCACAAAAGAGTTGTCTAAAGCTTTTTTATCAACAAAAAGAAGGCGTTAAGGTGGTCAAATTTTTTTCTAAAAATACAGTTTTTTTAATTTTTTTTTCAAGTTTCAAGGTCAAATTGGAGGCAGAAGATATTAACTAATTTTGATTATTTTTTAAACCCTTCTAAGTCATCACCATTCGCCAATTTTCCGCGCTATTAGGATTTGAAATTCAAAAAAAAAAATTGTTTCATACATTTTGGACCCAGCCTAATGTTCGTGTTAAATAAAAATATAATGTAGTTCGCCACTCAGGTGAAAAAAAAAAAAAATAGAACAGAGCTGAGCGACGTCGCTCAGCCGCTGTTATTGTAACTGTAAAAAAAGTATAAAAGTTTCCAAAGATGCAGTTAGATCGCAAAATATTACAATTTGAATTCAACAAAAACAGGGGTTTTCAGAGAAAAAATACAAACAAATATAGAGGATTTTGTTCAAAGAAAAATAAACAAATAACAGTTCGAGAAAATGTGTTTATTTTTGGTTGTTTTTTGTTCTGAAAAACCCTGTTTTGTTGAATTCAAATTGTAATATTTTGCGATCTAACTACATCTTTGGAAACTTTTTTTGACAACTACAATAACAGGGCAACTTTTTAAAATAATACTGTTGCAAAGTAGGGATTTTTCGAAATTTCACAAGAATTGCATTAAATCGAAAACCGTAAGGATTTGGGATGAACAAGTTACCAAATTCTGAGAGCTCTAAAGTTGTCCTATCAGCATATTTCGTTTGATCCATTTCTTTTGGAACACCCTGTATATATTTTTATCTACGTCACTAATCCTGACCTTGTTCAATAGCCAATGTCCGTTGGAATTGCTACACATAATTACTCATTCTCAGTGACAGATTGAAACTTGTTCTAATAATTGTACCATTATGCTTGACCTATGTTACTAAATCAATACTACATTTTATAGAATAAACGAGCATAATACAATCCAATGAAAGACTAAATGAAGTTAAATGATTTTTGCAACAATTTGTAATTTAGATTCTGTTTCTTGTGAGCAGGTCTACTTGAACGAAATGAATCATTTCTGCCGGCTTCAGAATTAATCATAAGTGCTAATGCAAAAAAAACTTCATACGTTCATGTGGTAAATTAAATTAATTATTATTAATTTCTTTATAAACAATTAAAATTTTCCGTTGTTTCTTTTTGTAAACAAAACTAAACACCAGGTTTACCTTTATTTTTTTTTGAAAAAAATTTCAAGTTTCCTCGATGTGTACCAAACCCTAACCCGGAACATTTAAACAACTTGATAACTTTCAAATGACACACAGGCAAGGTCTTAAAGATATTATATGTACCTACTTTTACCACTTTTTACCATGCTAAGGAGTAATCAGTACTTTGTACCCTAAACTTTATACATTGCGTTAGAAAAGATGCTGTATGTTCAAAACTTGACCTAAAGTTGTTCTTTTATAACGAGAACATATTTCTGTTTAATAAATTGAAATCGAAATAAAATTAGCACATCAAGACGAAAAACAATAATTATCGAAATGTGGTTAAGATTAATTTTTAAGTCTTCTTCTTTTTTATTTTTTTATTGGAAAAATATTTCTCAATGATTGTGAGAATGAAACAAGTTCAAAGTTGGAGCATTGACACAAAACAATGAATCGTTGAACTGATGAATGAAGCTACATCGTATCGTAAGACAGACCGGGAAGAAAACTTAAACAAAGTTTAAAAGTATGAGTACTCCGTACTATGAGTATTAGGCTGGGTCACAAATGTATGGAGAAATTTTTTTTGCTGATTTTTTTACGGGCACAGTGATGAAAAGGTGCCAAACTGTGAATAGAACAAGTATAAAGTTTGGTTATAATCAGACTTTATCTTCTGCCTCCGGTTGCCCAGCCAAGTTCTCTATGAACTTTGGTCCTAAAACCTTAGGAAAAAACTCAGGCCTTTTTCGAACCATTCTAACTTTTGTTTCAATAATGTCAAACATTTCGCACTCGTTTTATTTGTTAACATAGTCCAAATCAAGCTCCTCAAAAACTTTCAGCTACGTAGGATTAATAGTTTCTGAGTAAAAGGCCTTGAAAAATCGCAAAAAGAGTAGCTGATTTACTCACTAACACACTAACTAACATATGATAACAATTATGGCAAACTTCTAGTTTTCATAGAAACTTGTTATGGTCATGGATCTTAAAGTACATACAAGGAAAAAAATCAAAAAATTGAAATTTTACATTCAAGGGGCGTGGTAACCGCCCATTTTGGCAGAATTAATATCAATTATTAAAAAGTATACTTCTGAATACCCTAGAATCTTGAAACTTGGTAGAATTGTAGTTAATTCAAAGGAAACATATTCAAACTTACGATTTTCTACCTTGGAGGCGTGGTATCCCCTTAAAAATAATAAAAGAAAGATATAATGTTTCATAAATTAATTAACAAGTCTTAGAAAAATGTAGTTTTGGTTTTTTTTTTAATTTCTCAAAAACGACAAAACATTTTTGCATCCGGTTTTCTGTTTTTGCCTAAAAACAAATAAGAGCATTGAATTTTGAAAACTTAAATAGTACTTAATCACATAAAATTAAAACAAAAAAAAAATTAGTTCGCAAATTTAATAAAATTTTTTTTCAAAATTTTGATTTTGAAAATTAATTAATTTTTCAAAAACTGTTTTATAAAACAGCTTTATTTGAAAGCAAAATAAAAAAGAGATTTTGGGCTCAACAAAAAGGTATAGCATGTTGTTGTAGGTATAACCGTTGATTTTTAATAATATTTTTTCCTAATTAAATCATTTTTTTTTAGAAAATGACTAAACGGGGGCGAATATTAATCCCCTCCAATACGATTTTTTCTTGTCCGGACCCAACCTACACGCTTAAGCTTTTTGGCACATGCTCTTGAATTAGATTTTATAAGAAATGAGATAATAATCAATTAAGCAAAGCATGTGTGGTTTCTAGGCAAAAATCAGCTTTTTCAAAAATTAACCCACAATCCGGAGGCACTTAAAGTTAAAATAATGAAATGAAATTTTACTTATAAGCTAACCGAACCATTTAGCACCTTTTAATCGCTGAGCCTTTTTGAAAATCCAAAAAAATGTATTTTGACCCACCCTAATGAGTATGTCTGCATCTTCCTAGGCACTTAAACAAAAAAAAAAATTCTTTTTGGTAAAAAAGTCCTTGAATATGGATTTTTATCTTTAGTTTTATGATTTAAAAACAATAGAAGGTTGTCTTGGGATGAATCTTTTTTTTTTGTTTTTCCTTATTTCTTTCCCACCTGCAAGAACGACAATGAAGCCAACGAGAGAAGGTACACACCTACTTTGTATAGAACAATCATGAGAAAAACTTTGTCTTCTATTCAATGAATGTAATGAAAAATCAAACAAAATTCACCACAATGTCGCATAAACTTGCTGTGAATGCTGTAACAGCTTTGTTGTGCATATATTCAAGAAATCACTTTCTTGTAACAAACAAATAACTTACCTTTAAGGGAAGAAGAAACTTGTAATATCGAAAGTTAACTTCAGATAACACATTTTTTTGTTTTATCTCAATGAGAAAACAAAGTTAAAGTCGGATTTAAGTTGAAAAAGTAGAAACGTTAAGATGAATTCCAAAACGCCTTGAAATACTTTGAATTGAAATAAATTTTCCTTTAAATTGCATATCTACAATTTGAAATGTTTCTTTAAAGAACTTGAACTTAAGAGTACGCAACTCTTGTCAAATATCTATAAAATTAAATCAATCGGATAATGATTTGAGCATTTGAGTTTAGTTACATGTTTGGAGTGGGTAAAGAAATTCAACCTATTGCCTACCTTTTCGACCAACATTTTACAACGGAAGAATATAATACTTATTTTGTGCTCAATTTCATGAATAAGACGCTATAGTATAGGTTCTGAAATTGTAATTTAACCCTCTACTGCATACGAAGCCAAATATGGTTTTGTCTGTTTGTACGCATTTTTCTCTTCTCTGTTACAAAAAAATGGTAAAGATTAAATACAATCCTCTTCTTTGTGTTTCTGAAAACCCATAGAGATAGTTTTTTTCGTGTGTCCGACCCAAAATAAAGGTGTATTTTATGATCACAGGTGAGTCGATCAGTCGTGTACATTGAAAACGAAAGTGTAGAATATATTCATACTTTAAGTGGTAATTACTGCGTTTGTTTGGAAAGTAAAGTGGAATTAAAAATTTATTTCTGATCGATTGTCTAATTGTGTATGCTATGCACCAATTTTTATTGAAAAAAAATTATTGGCCTGGTCTTGGGAGGGCAAAAGGTACGGAAGCCATATTTGGCTTCGTATGCATTAAGGGGTTATCAATCTACACAATTTGTTAAATTTTTTGTTGGAAAATTTTATTTTTTTACATTGTTATTTTGCTTGGAAGCTATGTTTTACTTCAGAAATGGAGCCCCTTCGCTTTTAGAGACATTTTTCTCATGTTAACCCCATTTCCAGCGGCGTAACCACAAAAATTTTAGGGGGAGGGGGGCTCACCTATAATATTTTTCAATCATTTTATTACTTTTTAGCTTTTGTAAGATCTGGGAGTGGGTGAAAATGTTTGAGCAAGACTTACTTCGACAGTGGAAAGAATTTGAACAAGAAAAAATATATATAACGAACAAAAACAAATTGCTTTTCTCGGTTCATTGTCTTAAAATGAGCAAAATTTGAATTAATTCTTAACCTTTTGTAATGCAATGTATTTATTTTACTTTATTTTGTTTTTAAATGATAAATATTTATATTTTGATATTTTTAATTGTATTCTTTTCATAATCTGAATAAATTAAATTAGTAAAATTTCTTACCCCTTAATGCATGCGAAGCCAAATTTGGCTTATAAACAAATTTTTTAAACAAATTAATTTTAACAAATTTTTTTAATGAAAACCGTTTTGAAACAACCCAATGAACCCATGTAAAGCATTTTTAAATTTTTTCGTCCGCTAATATTAATTTATGCAGTAGAGGGTTAAAATTGAAACGTATTTTGATGAAAATAGCGAAAAAAAACTCATAATAGCATAAGCCATTTAAAAAATATTGTTACCCTCATGAAACTTGACAAAAAGTTTTCTTTTGGAATAAGAATCAAGGATCAACAGCAGAGTCTTAAAAATATAAGTGGAAATGTGCCAAAAAAAAAAATTAATGGGGTACCCTAAGGAAATTTGGTAATAACGATACATTTGGATAGAAATAGAAACCAAGAATAAAGAAACTTTACAAAATAATTTTGCATAAGAAGGTGTTTTATTTTTTCCAAACCGGGAATAAATTCTGTATGAAAGTGGAAGTGAAAGAAAAAAAAAAATATATACACGAATAAAATTATCGTTCAATATCTCTACATTACCCTTGTTAAAAACAACCTTTATATCAAAAAAATTGTATGGCCTACACAGGTTCTATATACTAAAATAGTATGTAACCTTATTTCTAGGTTTCAATCGGATATAGTTTTTTTTTATACTGATGTAGGACAGTACATAATTATTTATATTATGCTTCCTTCACAATAAAACACCCTTTCAATCGAACACTCTCTCTTGATACGAGTAATGTTGTAGATACTAAACTATCATAAGTCATAACTAACGAAACTTTTTCATCAAGTTAAAAATTTAAAACATTTATGGCCTTAAAAGAAACACCCTTTCACCAAAAATATTTGTAACATATTGAATCCTTTATCCATCCGTTTAAAACTTCATTGATGTATCAAGTTTTTCACATGGACTTCACGAAAATTTGAAATTTTAATTAGAAATGTAGTTGATTTAAGCAGATAGGATTTAAAATGATAATAATAATTTTTTTTTTTTTTTTTGACGGGAGGAAATCTTCAAAAGACACTTGGCAGTATTCGACACCAAGTAGTGTGGGACTCTTAACCACTAAAACCACCTCTTTATCAGGACCAATCTTGAGAGATCGACATCAGATTTTTCTTTCTTAACTTTGTAAAATCACTTTGGGGGAAGTTTAAACTTTTAATACTTTCCCATGTTTTTTTAGACCATAAGCTCATGAGGCTTGGTTCTTCTTAATCTCCGAACATGGTTTCTAGTATTCAAGTATTTTTGAAGTGAAAACTTCTTTAGCATAGTAGTGATTTGAAACAAGATGAAACGAAAAAGCGACAGGAAGAGTCAATTGATTAGGTATAACTTTTTTGTTTTAACAAATAGATGAATATAATTTATACGGTAGATAGGTAATTGAATAAACTATAATTTTCCAAAATTTCAATTAATTTCATATTGAAAATCCTGAGATAACGGTAAAAAGATGTTCTTTTTCTAAAAACGTTATATCTTTTGATCTAGAGCACATATAAATTGTATTTAACTTTAATACGCATGCTGATAATATTACCTTTCATTTCATATATCACACAAATGTACGTGCTCGACAAGTTACACACTCTCAATCTGAGAAAATTGAAAAATACCTCAAAACACCTGTGGAGATCTGTTGCCGATGACCAGCCACCAGTTTGAAATTTCGACATGGTTGGTTTTAAAAAATTCTTTCTTTTTTTGTAGGCATGGTAGAAATATGATTGAAGCGTCATATAAAAGGTGAAATAATAAGCTTTCAGATGATATAAAATTTATTATAGGTTAGCATTTAAAAAAATATATTTAATGGTGCTAGAAGAGAAAAATATTTTTTTTTTTTTTGCTTTTTTTGATGAAAAGTGATGGGGTTCAAAAAATGTTAGCTCTTTTTGTTGATGTTGTATAGATAAATAAGCTTTCAGATGATATAAAATGTATTATAGGTTGTCATATAAAAAATATGAATTTATAGGTGATGGAAAAAAAAAATTGATTTTTTAAGGTTAGGGTTTCACTTCTACCACATGTCAAAATTACACACATGATTTTTTATTTCAATTTTGTTTTTATGTGGCAAATAATAATAATAATTTCATAAAAATTAATTTTAAAGGCTCCAACAATTTTCAAACAAAAAGTTATAAAAACTATTTGTTAAATTAAATGACATACTTCGTTTGGAGAATGATGTTAACATCAAAAAGATGTTTTTGTAATTTTAAAAATAGTCTTAAAACGGGTTTTAAAACAATTTCTTTTCAAACATTTTTATTTATTCTAAAAAAAAAAAAACTATAAGTTGTACGCAAAATTAGGTAACATAACATGGGTATCTATTGTATGAGCTAAATTAAGGACCTTGCATCAAAAGGGGGACAAGTTCGAATATGCAAAATTAATTTTTTCACGAATGTTAAAAAAAAAATTTAATTCAAAAAATTTCATATTTTCACTTATTTTTATTTCTCAAGTTAAATAAAAAATATTAGTAATTTCTGAGATTTTTTAAAGTTTGGGTTTGCGTAATTAAAAAATATGGACTTGTCTGGACTTTTAATGCAAGATGGCGATTTGATGTTCCATATTTATTTATAACCTCCGATTTCTGAAGTTTTTTCTGACCCTCTGAGCTTAAAAAAAAAGCATCACAATGCTTAGATTAGCTCCCTTAAAAATTTTGGTCAGCGATTAAAATAATAAAAATCAATTAATCTTCTCCTTCCAAAGGCCCAACCTTTGCGGTTTGTTGGATCAATCTTAGGAAACTTCGACAAGCCTCTGGTTTTCAATTGCCTCTTCCTCGCGATAGTGTATGGTATTGCTTTTTGAACTTGGTTATTAGAGCACATTCCTTGTACATGGCAGTACCAACTTAATCGGTATTTTTTTTCTTTTGTTATTAAAAAAAAATCATTTGTTTGATGTTCCCAACAACCCCAACCCTAACCTTAATCTGTGATATTACTGAATTGAATAAAACAATTTAAAAACACTTGGATCTGTCGATTAGCATGCATGTTAACTCATAATGATTTATCACAAAGGTTTTACTCGTAATGTACTATGATGTGCAAAATTTGTTATCAAATAGAAGAAGGCAAACCATGGCAGCCACCACAAAAAAGTGACGCCATTTTCTCGCGTTCCACTCTCGCACTTTCGCAGTGCGGCAAAAATTTCAATTAAAAATTAAAAATAAACTATTAGAGATACAAAAATCTTCTATAGCTTATTTGAAAGGTAATAACCTAAAGCTTAATCCAAATGAAGGATTTTTAAAAATTCCATCATTTAATAGGGTAAAACGGAAAGATGAAATTTGGGCTAAAATCTAAACGCAAAGTTGTAGAGAGTTGATTTTTTTTTGCTATAGATAGATGAGACTAATTTAAGAATAACTGCATTTAAGAAAAAATTCTAAAAAAATTTGAAACTAAGCTATAACGTTTTGTTTGAACCTTGTACAAGTGTTGGGGCTATGATAAAATGATGATTTTGGGTAGGGAATTTTTTTTTGACAATTCTAAAGGTGATAGGTGAAAGATGAGAAAAAAAAATTAGGGTCTAATACGGATTTTTTTACAACACTCTGCGTTTCGAAATATGAATTTTTGAAAAACACCTTGTTTTTTAGGGGTATTTTTGGGTAGTTTTTGATTTTTAGCTTTTTTTGGAGCTTTCAAAAAATCTCAGACTTATAGGACATGTAGGTATGCCTTATGCATACATGTGCAAATTTTTGGAATCGTTTAGTGAGTTTTGACTGAATAAAAGAAAAAACAAGTTTTTAAAAAACTCGTTTTTTTACCGTTTTTAACCGATTTTCATCGTTTTTTATTTTTATCTATTTTTCTTTAATAGATACAGGAATAAAGTATATGGTAATGATAGACCACGATCACGACTAAATGTGTGCGAAGTTTCAATCATTTTCGTAAACACAATTTTAATATAACGGTAAAATAAATTTTAGAATTCAACAGGTTATAACTTTTGACCAAGAGCAGGTAGAAATTTTATTAAAATTTTATGAGCATTCTGATAAAATTACCTTTCATTTAGTATATCACACATAACGGTAGACTAACTACAAGCTACACAATGTTAAATCAAGAAACTTGCGAAAAAATCAAAACACCAGTGGAGATCTGTTGCCTCCCGAACAGCTACCGGTGTGGGAAGTACCGTAATCTCAGTCTGGAAATTCGACATGGTTAACTTTAAAAAATTCTAGTTTTTCTTGTGTAGGCATCTTTGAAATGAGATTGATATGTCATATAAAAGGCAAAATAATAAGCTTTCACATGGTATACAATTTTGTATAGGTTTTCAAACAAAAAAATTGATTCCATAGCGTGAGAAGATACAAATTCATGTTTTTTTTGCTTTTTTTTTGATGAAAATGATTGTTTTCAATAAATTATTTTTATACTTTTTGCTCATTGTAAAATTTAAAAAAATTTTTTATTCTTAAAGAGAAATACTTGTCTTTTAAATTGGATAATTTTTTTTGTAAGCTTTTAAAATACAAAATTTTTTAGCTTTTTCTTGTAAATTATGATTGTTTGAAATAAGTTAACGTTTCAATCGACTCATTTTAAACAAAACCACACAACCTGTTTTCTGATGACGTTATCACGTAAAATCATCGTCTGTAAACCGGCTTTACAGACAACCTCTTTTTTTAGAAAACCTCACATTCTCATGAAATTCAAGTTCAGGTAAAAGTTTCATATAAAAAAATTTTACAAATTGGTTTCAACAGTTGAGTTCATTCCACCGAAAAAGTTCTTAAGAGTGAAATCCTTATTTATAAAGAATATTTTGCACCTCACTGTATACAAATAATAATTTAACAATTCAAATCCAATTAGACTACATCACTACACGTTGTATCCGATATTCAGACGCGCAGACAGCAGTGCAGATACAATTTTTCATATTTTATAACTCATTAATACCAACATAGACATCTACATCACTGCCACTACACTGGCTCCAAATTAGCTTTGTTTGATTTAAAACTATGAAATTGATTAAAAAAAAAAAAATTCGCATTCATATAAATATACATAAGCAAAGCATTGTAGTTGTATAAAATAGGTATGAACTCGACTTATAGTAAAGGTAGACGTATGGTATCAGTTATGGATTTGGATAGACTATATAAATTTTGTAGTGTATGTTGCATGCGACGAAGACCGACGACGACAGCAGGCAATACTCTACGTACTCGCACTTGTACTCGAACAATATTATACAGTACATACCATAGTCACGTTCCATTTAATGTTACTTTCTTTGGGCTTCCTGACCCACTGTGCTGGTGCGCGTTTATGTTCATGTCGGCTTAATATTCCGAAGGCACGTCTTGAAATCTAATGAAATTGTTTTACATTTTTTTTTTTTATTTTTGTAATTTATGCTAACGGTACTTACCTAACAAATTCATATACGCTAACAAAAAAACATATAAAGAAGCTATTTGGATAAATTTTAAATTTTTTCTATTTTAAGCTATAATAATAAGGCACTTGTGACATCCTTATAGAAATATATCACTCGAATTCTATAAATAAATTTTGCAGGTTTAAAAATAGAAATCGTTGAAATTCATACAAAACCTCTCATAAAAATCTATTACCTTATGATTTTCAGGTGTTTTATTTTTCATAAAACTTGATCATTAAAATTCTAAATTGAGGACGCTTTAAGCTATAAATAGTTCTTCCTACTTCAAGAACAAACAAAATAAAAATTTCTTGGAAAAATTTTAAATAGTATAGTTACCTACAATTTCTGAGTTTTCCATTGGATAGGCTAAAAATAACAGAATTCTGTAGGATCTTTCCAATTTTCTCAACACGAAAGTTATAAATTTTCCTCTTTTGGTTGTAGGGGAAGGAGGCTTAAAATGTCCCACCAAGGTAAAATTGCCCATTTGCTAGAAATTGTAGAATCAAACAGAAAGAGAAGATTTTGTGAACAAAATTTCTGAGTTTATCAACAGCACTGAACCACTAACATTTTCCGAAAAAAATTTTGACGGAGAAAGCAGTTAACGTATGTAGGGGAAGTTGGGGCAAGACCGCTCCTTTAGCCCTAGTTTTTTTACAGTCGATTATCTTTTAATCAAGTATTATTCCATACAAAATTCCTTGATTAAAAGATAATCCAGTGTGAACAAACCGGCCCTTAGTGTTAAACCGTCTAAAAAACATCTTTTAATTAAAATAAAGTGTTTATTCATTAACTTTAATGTTTTTTGTAGGAAATTTTGAAACATCTAACATCTGCCCCACATGGGGGCAAGACCGCCCTATCAGCTTGTGTTGATAATAAAACCGTTTTTGTCTTAAAATTTGGAATTTTTTTGCAATAATTACAAACGTATGCTAAATTTTCATCGGTTCCCAACTTTTATTACAAAAAAAGAAAAAGTTAAGACTTTTAAATATTTTATTTAAAAAAGTACAAATTTCTTTTCACACAAAAAATCACAAAATTTACTATAATTTTTCGGGATTTCAACCAAACTTGCTCATACTTACAGACATAATCGATCTTACCAGAAGCCATTTATTTGCCAATTTAATATTTTTTCATACAACATTGTACAAAAACCGTCTTGCCCCCATAGGCCTACTTGCCCCCACATCCCCTATGCATGAAGTATTTCTTATAAATGAAAAAAGTTGGCGTAAAACTATATTATTTTCTTGGTATCAAAATTGGTAAAAAAAATTAAATAAAGGAACCCACTCGGCTAAAATGGCATAGGTAGTATGTCATTATATACTTTCTGTATAAATATCATTGGACTAAATGTCTATATAAAAATAATCTGCAAAGAGGCAGCGCTGAACTGAAGACGCATTTCTTAAAGCCTTTGATGCCGTACAAAAAAAATAAAAAAATCCAAAACATTTGAATTCCAAAAACTACACTTAGACATCAATTGATATCAATCAATCAAAAACACTTAGAAGATGACCAACCACAAAAACAAGATTTTTAATGGCTCACAGAAAGAGCTTGGGAGATTTAGCACCGCTTATTCAAAGCAAATGGAAAAGGAGCTAATTGATTGTCACTCTTAGAGACACATTTGTTTGGAATCACATTTTACCCGGTATAATTTAATCAATTAACTTTGAAGACGTTTTGAAAATCAAATACTTTTAATAAATTTTGGAACTTTTCTAACTCGTCAAGCAAAAATATGTGAGGGTTATTATTTCCGCAATAATTTTGACTTATAAGATAACACTGCCTTTTATTCCCATACGTTAGATCACAAAAGAAAGGATATTGCACTATCAACTCTAGGGGCAGTAGGCTGTACCTACTTTAAACCATTTGGTAAGAAAGTTGCATACCCTGTGGTGTCTACAATAAATAGATTCTTTAGAATATATTACCAACAATTTTCTTGAAAGCGGATGTATAAGATTAGAAAATAGACAATAAAAGAACAATTTGCAATAAACGTTAACATTAAAAAAAATATTACTCATACGCCACAGTGATCAACTTATTTGAAATAATATTTTTTATATAAATTATCACGGACTAAATTATGAAACAAGTTAATTTATGTTGAGCAGTCACTAAGGCCCAATTTATTGACTCTCCATTAAATTTAAAATCGTCATTAAAAAAGGGAATTTTAAAATTAAAAACAAAATTCAGTCTCTTTTAAAGATTTTTTTGAAGTTTGACTTCATTAACTAATTGAGCATTAAACTTAAAAGACCTTTTAGTTAAAATGCCGGATTCAACCTTTTAAGAGGGATTTTTAGCGCAAATGGAGGTTTTAAACAGACTTTCTATTTATTCACTCTCCATTAACGTCAAATGTCATTTCATTTATTATTTTATTAAAAAAAATTTTCAGTGTCAATTGGCAATTACAAATAAATAAAACAGGGATATGGACAAATAGAATGGTGAAAATGTGTTCAACCAATATCATAAGACCAACGTTTGGTAATTGTAATTGGTAATAGTACCTACCTCTAATTATTCGAACGGATGTTGAGCAAAAAATATAGGAAAATTTTGAATTAATTCTAAAACTTTACATATTTTAAATTCCATTCGTGTTATTGACTATTGCATTTGCTTTTCGCCTGGCATTTTCGGCTATAAATCGTTTACGGACCATAGTTTTGATGCAAGTAGATTAATCCTTATGAGCTTAGGTTTGCCGCGACTTTAATTAACACAATAGTTACAACATTCCTAAGCGCGTTGTTTTATTTTCAGAGAGCATGTAACGGTTATATTACAACAGATACTAAAATGTATTAAATGAAAATATCCATCTAAAAAGTATCTAAAGACGCGCTTTTCAATCGTTAAAACCAAGAAAACAAAAAATAAATCTATTTGATATGACAAAATACTAGCTTTTGACAGATTTATTTTTCAAAATATGTAAATTAAAAAATTCTTCGGATTTTTTTAACAGAGTTTTAAATTTAAAGTTTCCATTAACAACAACGAATTTAACCAAAGAAGAGTGAATAAAATGAATATTTAATTAAATGTACTTAATGGCGTTGTTAATTTAACGACGCCGTTAACTAAAGCGATAAAATTCAATATTTAATGGAGACTCAATAAATTGTCCCTTACTGTCAAAATTATATAATAGTTTTTTTTTTTTAAAGAACTCATTTGTAATGTTATCAGAATGTAAAATGATTACCTAAGATAAAATTTCAAAAATTTCATGTGAAGAATTTTTAATAAGAATTGAATCATTTAAGAGAAAACGAAATTCGAAACTAGATCACAGGGCAATATAAAATTCTGCTTGGTTTGGAACTGATTTTAAACTAATTGGCAGTAACTTTTAAAATACTAATTTAAAATCGATTTAATTTAAAACAATAAATTGTTAAGTAATTTATAATCGATTTTAAAGTAACTTTCTTATGGACTAGAACCCTTAATTAAAAATAAAGTAAGTACGTTTCATGTTTTAACATTTGAAATTACCTTTATATTGCGTTTAAACTATTCACAGTGAGCCTAAACAAGTTTAAGGTTGACCTAAAATGACGACAAAAACTAGAATGCATAGAAAGATGTGGTTTTCAGTATTTGATAAGGAATTCATTGAGGTAATTTATTTTATCGATTTATTCCGTATTTAAATCCATAGTCTAGACAAAACTAGTATTCAATGTATTTTTTCATGCTTATTTTTCACAAATGTTGACTTTGAAAACGATTATTTCGAAAACTACTGATTAAAATATCTTGTTCTAAAAACTTAAATTAAGTGTACAATTTTAGCTTTTAAAAAAGGTATCACTGATAACTGTAAGTGTTGCCGTTGTTTTTTTTAATAATTTTTTTAGTAATTTTTTATAAAATTGCCTCTCCCTCCTAAAAGGGGGGTTATAGACCCTCCCTCCCATAACAAAAAATGAATGTATTGAATAACTCTACAAAAAACCGTTTTCAATTCTCGGCGCCTAAGTTATCGTACTCGAGCCTTGCGTTGATATATGAAGCTAATCCGATTTTCGTAAAAACGGATTATTATTGCTGAGGCCTTCAGGAACAAAGCCTCATATTTAGTTTTTGTCGTCATTTTAGGTCAACCTTAAACTTGTTCAGGCTCACTGTGTATTTTATTTTAATAATATTAAATTAAAATTTTTTTTAAAATTTTAATTTAATAAAAAAGCAAATGAAATTTATGTTGTTTCCACCATTTTTTTGTCACTCAAACCTTCGTTTGAAAAAAAAGAGATATTGTCTGCTCTTAGTACCTACATTATATCCACTAAATAAATACCTACATACAGCATAATTAGTTACATTTTTATGTGTCATTTTTCAAAAAAAAAAAAAAAAAAAAAAAAATAGACACACATAATTCCATATACTTACGTTGGTGGCTCATTAATCTTTTCCGACATAAACACTTATCTATACAAAGTATCAAAGTCGAATACAAAAAAAAAAAACTTTCGTGCGTAATTCTCTGCGTTTAACAAAGCAAAACAAATATTTACCACCATATAACTCTCGTATTGAGCCAACAGACTTGACAGTTGCACATTCAAATCATTTCCATTATTTGTGTGGCGTAAAAATCGAAAGCGATCACTCAGAGCACATATACATTGCATGGATCCAAATCTGACGAATGCCTAGTAATTTTTTTTTTTTTTAATTTTTTTATTTTTAGTTAATTTCATTTACCGTCTTTCAAGACAGTCAAGACAGCCAGTACGGTTTGAAAATTTGTGTTGCGTGGTAATCGGATACCTATATTAATAATAATTCGTCGGTTTAGACCAAAAACATATTTACGAGTCGAGTAGTAGTAAAATAAAAAAAAAAGATTGGAACTAACCAATCGTAATTGTAACAATTACTGTCGCTGTTCAAGTGTGATTCGTTTAAAAGAAATATTTTTTTTTCCTCAGTTTGATCCAACATAATAGGGCTTATTGTTAAAATCTATATCTACCTCATCTTGAAGTATTAAATAGAAGTTAAATTTAAATTTCCGTAAAAATAATTACATTGACCTAGACGCGCAGCACTGATTGTCTGTAAACATTACTTCAAAATTGTTTGTTCAAATAAAAAAAAAAAAAAAAACTAAAAGGCAACCATGAATGAAACTAGTTTTTTTTTCAGTCATAGCAACCGTTTAGGCAAGATGCCAAAAATGTTATTATTTAACGCCTCCCTCCTTAAGAATTTAATGCTTGCTCTAAAGGACTGTTATTGGGTTTTTGCAAAAAAATTAGTGTATTCGGATTAATTACACGGTGTAACACTCAAAATATACGCGGACGGAGACCTATCACGTTTTGTAGAGCTAGTCGCACTGATTACGAAACGGTATTTAAAAAGTCCCTAACACCACCAAAATCTGGAGTTAGGGGCAAAAAACGGTTTTTTTGACCTTCACCCATTGAAAAAAAAATCGTCAAATTTGTACCCATTTTCGATTTTTTTACAGTTTCTGATAGGAAAATAAATATACCTTTTCAAAAATGTATAAAACATGTAATTCGGTTAAAACACCTAGAATTTATAGGCTGTCAAAGTTCAAAAATTCCATTTTTTTCGTCATTTTCCCAACTTCGACATCAAATTAAAGTAGGTATATATTTTCATGCTGTTTTAAAAATATATTCTCAAATTATATTTATTTCCAAATCAAACGAGGTATTTTTTATGAAAATCAATTTAAAATTGGCTTAGAAAAAAAATTTTACGATTTCAACCCAGATAAATAAATTCGAACTTTTAGGTATAGGACAAAAATGTTGTTTTGGCACGTAGTAGGATAACTTGGGCACCAGGATTTGATAACAAGTTTTTGTAGAGGAGTTCAATACAAACATTTTTTTCTTTGAAAGGGGGGTCTATCTCCCCCCGTTTAGATGGGAGGGGAAGTTTTCTAAAAAAAAATTATGAAAATAAAAAAAAAATATTAAAAAACAACGACAACACTTACAGTAATAAATGATACCATTTCCGAAAGGCAAAATTGTACATTTAATTCTAATTTTTAAATAAATATATTATAACCAATAGTTTTTGAAATAATCGATTTCAAAGTTAAAAATAGGCGAAAAAACATTTTTAAAAACTCATTTTATACTATTTTTGTCCAGACTGTGAATTTTAATAAAAAAAATTACTCACACAGAAAACTGCCTCAATTGATTCCTTATCGAACAGTGAAAACTACATGTTTCTATGTCTTCTAGTTTTTGAGAAAATTAAAAAATAAAAACAAAAATAATTTAAAAAAAAGAAAACCTCATTCCCAATAATTATACCAAGGCTCGTTTGAAATGTGCTAATCTGAATCTCCCCTCCCCGAAAATTGAATAAAGGGCATTGGAAGCTGATACGAATCAAAGAAATGTGTCACCGGTTTTTGGTCTGCCAATGTTGTGTGTATTAAGCGATAATCATTTTAAAAGGAGATATGTACTAACTGGTTCTAACCAAAACTAATAATCGATTTCGAAATATTCGTTATTAACTTATTTTTTATCGTTAAAACGACATTTTCAGCTGTCTTTGCATTCTAATTTCGCTTTGAATTTATCGTTCCACTTGAAGATGAAATGAACTGAATATTTTTTCCAAAATTAAAAAGTATTTTATTGAAAAATACCGCCATCATTATTGAAAGTTTTTTTGAGCTATTTAAATCTGAAATTCTTTTTTTTTTTGTTTTTATTTATGCTGCTGTTTTATGGGACAGATATGTTGAAAGATTTTTCAATATTTTCACACATAAAATAAAACTCATACTCGTACATATTTAAACAAAAACGATGCCATTTAATGTAAGAAAAAGAGTATATTTTTTTCTTTTTCTTTTAAAGGTGAAAAACCGTTGAAAAAATAATTGTTGAATAGAAAATATTTGACATTTCTATCTTATGCCTATATAAAAATTTATAATTCTCACAGTAAAAATAATTGACAACAACATCAACAAGAGTATTGAAAATTTGATTACAACCGTTTTAAATGGCGGTAAGTGCTTAAAAAATCTCATTTTCACCAATGCACAGTGGGTACCGCCATAGGTCAAAAATAAAAAAAGTAAATGTCAGTTTTTTTAAATCCATGATTAAACAACGTTCTACAATCTCCCAAAGAACCAAAACCAAAAAAAGTTTGCCGGTTACCCCTTTTTTCATTTTTTAATAGCCATTCAAATACGGTATGTAAAAAAAGGTACAGTTTTCTTATCGCTGCAGTTATAAGGTGTGAACTTGCGATAGTGATAGCGGGTAATAAAAAATCACAACAAAAACATTACTGTTAAAAAAGGAGCCAAGTTCTCCTATGTTGAAATTATGCTGGCACATAAAGTACTGAGATGTAAAAGTGTACCAAGTTCTAAAGCTTGGGTTCAAATTCGTATCAATAAAATTTTGATTGTTCTCTTGACAATTTTTCTTTTAATTACCGATTTTTAAAGTTATTTCAAAAATTTCCAAGTAAACAATCAAAATTTTATTGATACGAATTTGAACCCAAGCTTTAGAACTTGGTACACTTTTACATCTCAATACTTTTTGTGCCAGCATAATTTCAACATAGGAGAACTTGGCTCCTTTTTTAACAGTAATGTTTTTGTTGTGATTTCACTACTTTTTGCAAGGTATGGCTGTAGAATATAAAATTTCTTTATTTGATGAAAATTCAGCGGGAATGGGCGGTTGCCACGCCCCCTGGCTGAAATTCTCAAATTTTAAATTTTTTCCTTTGTGTAAACTACCAGCTCCACCATTCTACCAAATTTCAAGATTCTACGACATACAGAAGTGCTCTATAATATTTAATGAAAATTCAGCGGGAATGGGCGGTTGCCACGCCCCCTGGCTGAAATTCTCAAATTTTAAATTTTTTCCTTTGTATAAACTACCAGCTCTACTATTCTACCAAATTTCAAGATTCTACGATAATCAGAAGTGCTCTATAATATATGATGAAAATTCAGCGGAAATGGGCGGATGCCACGCCCCCTGAATTGAAAATCTCAAATTTTCGATTTTTTCCTTTGTATACACCACAAGTCCTATCACCGTGTAAAATTTCAAGTTTCTACGATATCGGGAAGTTCTCCATAATTTTGATGATCTGTCAGTGAGTCAGTGAGTCAATGAGTCAGTTACGGTTTTCGCGATTTTTGAAGTCCTATATCTCAGAAACTACTCATCGTAAGAAGCTGAAATTTTGTGAGGAATTTGGGTTCGGCCAGCTCAACAAATGTAGCGAGTTTGAAATTTCTGGCATATTTGGTGTGGAAGTTAGAGGGGGGTCGAAAATGGCCTGAGTTCAACAATTATTTATAATTCGCACAGTATAAATAATTGACAACATCAACAAGAGTATTAAAAATTTGATTACAACCGTTTTAAATGGCGGTAAGTGCTTAAAAAATCTCATTTGTACCAATGGTTTTATTTTCCTGATGAAACTGTTTCATTCAAAACAATTTAATGGGTCTCCAGATTCTTGGTTCTTATTTTAAATGTATCGTTATTTCCAGATTTGAAGTATAAAAATATAATATAAAAAAATCTTATCCGAAAACAAACAACCAAAAAAAAAAAATCATGTGTGCAATTAACACGTGGTAGAAGTGAAACCTTAAAAATCCTTTTTCTTGCAAAAAAAAAAATAAAATAGAAAAAATCAACCTTTTTTTTATTCTATCACCTTCAAATCCATGTTTTTTATATGACAACCTATATAAATTTTATACCATCTGAAAGCTTTTTCTCTTAGCTCAAAATATGTATATACATCGATCAGGTCTATGAGACATCTACAAAAAGAGCTAGAATTTTTTGAACTCGATCAATTTCCATAAAAAAAAGCGAAAAAACAAGTATTTTTATCTTCTCACGCTATTAAATGCATTTTTTACCTAACAATACAAATTTTTACACCATCTGAAAGCTTATTGTCTTAGCTCAAAATATATATATAGATCAAGTCTATCAGACATCTACAAAAAGAGCTAGAATTTTTTAAACTCGATGCAATTTCATCCAAAAAGCAAAAAAAAAAACATTTATTTTTATGTTCTCATGCTATTAAATCAATTTTTTTGTTTGACAACCTATAAAAAATTGTATACCATGTAAAAGCTTATTGTTTCACCTTGTATAATGATGCATAAATTTTATTTCAAAGATGTCTACAAGAGAAGCTAGAATTTTTTAAAGTCAACCATGTCGAATTTCCAGACTGAGATTACGGTACTTCCTACACTGGTAGCTGGTCATCGCCAACAGGTCTCCACAGGTGTTTTGAGGTATTTTTAAATTTTTTTCAATTTAAGATTGTGTAACTTGTAGAGCACGTAACGTTATGTGTGATATATCAAATAAAAGGTTATGTTATCAGCATGCGTATTAAAGTTAAATTAAATTTGTACGTGCACTAGATCAAAAGATATA
Organism: Episyrphus balteatus; assembly: GCF_945859705.1. NCBI lineage: Eukaryota > Metazoa > Arthropoda > Insecta > Diptera > Syrphidae > Episyrphus > Episyrphus balteatus. Next base: position 9,140,036 of record NC_079136.1, on the reverse strand, counting down.
ACATGTGTTGGAAAAGAACATCTTTTTACCGTTATCTCCGAATTTTTAATATGAAATTAATTGAAATTTTGTACAATTGTGATTTATTTAATTACCTATCTACGGTACAAATTTCACTCATTTATCTATTAAAGCAAAAAAGTTATAACAAGTTGAAGTCGTGTCGCGTTTTCGTTTCATTTTGTTTCAAATCACTACGATACTAAAGAAGTGAAAACTTCTTAGTTTTTAAAAGAAACACCGGCACACAAAAAAAAAAGGTGTCATGTACCAGGAACCAGACCTATCTTTCTATATGTTTTTGGGCACGCTGAGTCCGAATTTCAAGTTCGTTTGGCCCGGCCACCCTCCAGTTTTGAGCTGTGACTGCATTTTGTTTGAGTTTTTATGACTTTTTGAAGTTATACTTCTTATGGGAGGGTGGGTATGAAAATTTACTTTTTGACAAGAATGTCAAAGGGATTATGACGCGATCACCCTGGGTAGCAGGGCTGTCGTTTCACCTTTAGAGTACGCAGTACTTTAGTATTTAAAAATGCAGTACGCCACAGTACGGCAAACATAAAACACACAACACGTAGCAAGTTACATGTTTCATGTGGCAAGTTGCATGTGGCAAGTTGTATGTGGCAAGTTGCATGTGGCAAGTTGCATGTGGCAAGTTGTATGTGGCAAGTTGCGTGTGGCAAGTTGCATGTGGCAAATTGCGTGTGGCAAGTTGCATGTGGCAAGTTACATGTGGCAAGTTGCCAGGGTTGCAAAAAGCTAACATTTCAGCTCAGCTCACAGCTCAGCTCAAATTTGAGCTAGGCACCATAGCTTAGCTCATTTGAGCTGAGCTGAAAGTGAGCTGAGCTGAAAGTGAGCGCCCCAACTTCCAACGCCTATATCTCGGAATTTTGAAAAAAATGAAAAAATTTTTTTTGATGCCAAAAGGTAGCGGGGACTCTAACCTACATTTGGGTACAACTTCCATCCCTGTAGGTACACGCGTTCTCAAACCAGGAGAACTTAAAGGTAAAAAAAAAGTTAAGCCCGATTCTGAAAAAAAGGCATGATGTGGCGGTTTAACATGCAAAGCGATTTTTTAAAAATCTGACAATGTGCAAAGCGTAGGCCCATGACACAAGCTATCATTTATCATCACTCCCAAAAATTGCTCTCAAGCGGCTTATTTTCCAGGAGCGTTCAAAGATTCGGGGATTTTTCGAAAAAAAAAATTTACCCCAACTTTCAAACACGATTTTCTCGGAATTTTGAAAAAAATCGAAAAACCGGATTATACCACTTTCGGGTAGCTGAGAATATAAGCTTTCATATGGCACCACTCCCCTGTCTCTAGATCAAAGCCTTGCAACGCCTATATCTCGGAATTTAAAAAAAAATGAAAATGAAAAATTTTTTTGATGCCAAAAGGTAGCGGGGACTCTAACCTACATTTGGGTACAACTTCCATCCCTGTAGGTACACGCGTTCTCAAACCAGGAGAACTTAAAGGTAAAAAAAATGTTAAGCCCGATTCTGAAAAAAAAGGCATGATGTGGCGGTTTAACATGGAAGGCGATTTTTTAAAAATCTGATAATGTGCAAAGCGTAGGCCCATGACACAAGCACCACCCCCAAAAATTGCTCTCAAGCGGTTTAGCTTCCAGGAGCGTTCAAAGATTCGGGGATTTTTCGAAAAAAAAATTTACCCCAACTTTCAAACGCGATTTTCTCGGAATTTTGAAAAAAGTCGTAAAACCGGATTGTACCTGATTTTTTTTATGATTAAAAAAGAAATATTTTACTAAAAAAATAGAAATATATTTACTATTAACCCTAGAAAGATAATCTACGTCTGTAAGACGTATGGCGTGTAAAGAACTGTTTTATCTAATTCAATTCAAATTTCTGGGTTTTTGTTAAATTGATTTGATTTATTATATCACTTCTTTAAAATAATCTAAGTAATGAGTTAAATAAATATGACAAAAAGTGTTAACATAAGACCAAAAATCTTTTTTAGAATCATACGTCTCTGAGACGTATATTATGATTATCTTTCTAGGGTTAAAAAAACCAAGAGAAAGATCACGAAAAATTATCTGTTTTATTTATAAAAATATCCATGTGTTAAAATAATTCCATTAATAACTAGAACCAAACATCTTGAGCTATGGTGTTTTATAAAAGTTTAAAATATCTTCATATTTCATTATACTTTCCAAATAAAAATCAATGTATCCTCTCACCCATCACAGCTCAGCTCAGCTCACTTTACTTTAGCTCACCCAACAGCTCAGCTCAACCATCAGCTCAGCTGACTTTCAGCTCAGCTCAAATGACTTGAGCTATGGTACATAGCTCAAAAGTCAGCTAGCTCAAAATTTGAGCTGAGCTGTGAGCTGAGCTCAGCTCACTTTTGAGCTTTGTAGCAACTCTGCAAGTTCCATATTGCTACTACTAGTGCTGAAGCACACATAATTCTCATAAAATAACCATATCGCACATTTTATGCTCAATTCATTTAGTTTCGTTAAGCGTATACCGTACGTTCTGAACCGCACAACATGTGTAAATTTCACAGAATAAATTGAAAACTACATGGACGCAAGGAGGATGAAAGAATTAATTTATTGTTCACTTGATAAAAATGTAAAAAAACGATGTGTGGATTAATTAATTTAATAATAGAAATTAAAAATATCAAATGAAATTCATTTACATATACTGAATGAGAAGTATAACTTCAGTCGCGTGTACATGTGTACACACACTCTTTTTTTTGGAGTTTTTTGCATTTTTCTCAAAAATGAAGGGTGTCCGTACAAAACGGACTTGAAATTCGAATTCAGCGGGTCCAAAAACATATAGAAAGATAGGTCTGGTTCCTGGTACATGAAACTTTTTTTATTTTGTGTGCCGGTGAAATTAATATATTTTAGACAAAAAAACATGGATTTTTGGAGGCATTAAGTAGTTTTGAAAAAAAGACAAAATTAACAATGTTATAGATACAGGGTGTCCCAAAAGTAATGAATCAAACGAAATATGCTTATAGGCATATTGATAAATTGTTCATCCCAAATCCTCACGGATTTCGATTAAATGAAGTTCTTCTGAAATTTTGATAAATGTCAATGTAACAGTATTTTGCCTCCTGCGCCCATAATTGATTTTTTTTACAATTCTTTCACTAAAACATTCCCTAACAATAAAAAACAATTATTTTTGTATTTTATAGGTAAAGCCATTTTGTGGCAAATTAACAGTTTTTAAGTTTTATAAAAACTCAATTTCTTACTTTTATTTCCGAAATGTATGATGTTACATTGGTTTATTATTGCACTTTTCAATTATGATGCATGTAATATTGCACTTTTCAAAAACGTACAAAAGCTTCCAAAGTTGAAATTAGGTGGAAAAATATTGCAATTTAAACTCAACAAAACAGGGTTTTTCAGAGAAAAAAATCAAGGCAATATTTTAGTGAAAGAAAAGTAAAAAAATAAAAATCCCATTACTTTTGGGACACCCTGTATATGTAACAATGATAATAAACGTCAAAAGTTCTAACTCAAAGCACGCGTTTTTCACGAATTCTTCTTCGGATCAGCAAATAAAATGTTTTTTTTTGTCGTTTTGCTGTGCAGAACCCAATTCTGTTAAATTTTTGGTATATTTTCAAATATGCCAAACCATACAATATTTCAGGGTGCTGCTCCAAAATTTAAGTAAGAATTGAATTATGGGTATAAAAACTTCAAACTTGTAACTATAAATTTGTAACAAAATAAGGCATATACAAAATTACTAAATTTAATTCCTATGTTGTTTCCATTGTTAAACCTCCAATGAATCTCATTTTAAAAAGACGCAATATTAAATAATAACGATGTGCTTTTATCAAGCAAGCTTGTGCGACTCAGTTGAACATTTATTCTGATTTCCTTTAAAGATAATGGGATGAGTTTGTCATCGTTTTTGGACAAAAACCATAAAGAAAAATCATGTTTGGCTGGGATTTTTTTTGGGGTAAAACCAAGTAAAGATTATACATAATTTCAAAAAAAAAAAAACATTTAATTCTTTGTACCAATTAAACAAAACAATTGAAAAAAGACAACCAAAAAATCCAAGAAATTATGTTGCTGGCATCGAAACGCAAGGAACTCAGAAAGTTTTTAAAAACAAATGCAAATAAATGAAGAATATAAAATTACTTTATAATGGCGGTGATTAGTGAATTTACCATAACTGTTCTCCTGTAATGCACAGGGTGTTTTGATATTTACTTATTCATTTTTTTTTCTACTAAGTTATTGAATCAAAATTAAATAAAAAAATTATCAAATCTTCTATTATTCTCACCGAATTATTGTTTTATTTTAATTTTTTTTCGAATATTTATTCCAACTTTTTTCCGCCTTCAAATTCAATACATATCAGATCACATAGCCCCTTATAAGCTTGTCATCTATGCGATGCCCTAAAGTTACGATTGAATTTGAGTAGCAAATACTTATTAGATAGATCTAATATAATGGAGAGTATTCGAGACTACACGTGACATTAAGTGAGAGCGAATTATCATCGTCGAAAGCACTATTGCTATTGGTATTGTGTCGATATTGCCATTGAGTTTATTTACATATCAATACTTACTTAACGCTTATTCCACATGCGCCATGTGCCACCGCACCTCAATTCGGATACCCTTAACGAATTTCAAATGAATATTTTTTTGTTATATAGCACTACTGCATATTTGGCCGACAAAAAATATTTAAAAATAAAATTGGGTTATTTTTTGTATATTTAGAGTTATTAATATAGTAACGTTTGAGTGACGATGTATGGTACGATATTTTTTTAATTAGTGCAAATGGTTACTAGGGTGTTTGTGTTGACCCTTAATAAGAGGTTGGTAATAGTAAAGTGAGAAGGAACTCAATCATTGTTGACACTTTTAAAACGAAACAAGGTGACTTAAGAAGATGTTTAGTTTTTCTTGAAGAAATAATACACTCAGTTTCGGATGATGTGGGATACTTTTTTTTATTTCGAAATAAATTATGAATATTGTTTATGGCCAATATTAGTTGGGTTCATAAAAATTTGATAAAAAATTGTTATTAAATTAATTAAATAAAAATATAAAATAAAAAAATATAGTTTCTTTTTCCTTTTCTTGTTCTTGTTCTTGTTCTTGTTCTTGTTCTTCTTCTTTTTCTTCTTCTTCTTCTTCTTCTTCTTCTTCTTCTTCTTCTTCTTCTTCTTCTTCTTCTTCTTCTTCTTCTTATTCATGTCCGTTTTCTTTTTCAACTTCTTCTTTTTTTTCTTCTTTCTTCTTCTTCTTCTTCTTCTTCTTCTTCTTCTTCTTCTTCTTCTTCTTATTCTTCTTCTTCTTCTTCTTCTTCTTCTTCTTCTTCTTCGTCTTCTTCTTCTTCTTCTTCTTCTTCTTCTTCTTCTTCTTCTTCTTCTTCTTCTTCTTCTTCTTCTTCTTCTTCTTCTTCTTCTTCTTCTTCTTCTTCTTCTTCTTCTTCTTCTTTTTCTTCTCCTTCTTCTTCTCCTTCTTCTTCTTCTTCTTCTTCTTCTTTTTCTTCTTCTTCTTCTTCTTCTTCTTCTTCTTCTTCTTCTTCTTCTTCTTCTTCTTCTTCTTCTTCTTCTTCTTCTTCTTCTTCTTCTTCTTCATCTTCTTCTTCTTCTTCTTCTTTTTCTTTATAATGTCTTTCACGTGCCAGCTCAACTTATAGGTACTAATATAAATACATCGGAACAAAAACTATATTTAATGAATAAATTAATTTAATTGCATTATTTTCCATTTTACTAAACTGCGACTATAGGTAAATAATCCGTTTTTTTTTATAAATATTTAAAAATAATTTTGCCAATACATAAGTAGTACCTACAAAAAAAATTAATAGCTATTGTACTTTGTTTAAAAGAAAATTAAGTTCAAAGCTATTAATTTCAAACATTTAATGCTTATGTAAGACCATAGTTATTGAAGAAAATTAAAATGACAAAAAACGGATAGAATGCATTAATTTCTGTTCAAGGTGTAAAAAACGTTGAATATTTATTACAATTAAATTTACACGTACTAGGTTACTGGATGGATATATTTTTTTTAAAACGGTCATGAGTTCAACTTAAAGGCATTACTGGGACTAACGTCATACCAACTATTTTGAAAAGCATATTTTCGAACCTTATAATTATACCGAACTTTTTCATAACATCACCAAAGTCTAACACGTTATTTTATTATGATTTTCTTCAAAGGTGATAGTAATTATGAGATTTTTGAAATTCTGTAGAGGTGAAATTGAGACTTTTTTGGACCAAAACTAACGATAGGTACCTGCCAAACGATCAAAACAGTAGTAATTTTTCTCAAAAACGGGCCTAACGATTTATAAAATAATAATAGATTAAATGTTAAGTTTTGAAGAAATTTTCTAAAAACAATAGATCATTTTTTGATTAAAAAAAAAATATGAATATAACATTAATGAATTTTATTGAAATTTTGTTTTAATGTGTGGCGATTTGTTGATTTATATGCATAAAGATGTTTTTGTAATTTTAAAAATAGCACAAATAATGAATTCCACAAAGGACATTAGGATTTATTCTGTTTCGATTTTGACCTGTAAATTTAATAAATTAACTTATGGTCAGTTTGTTCACAGTCGATTATCTTTTAATCAAGGATTATTATACAGAAAAATCCTTGGCTTAAAAGATAATATGGATTGATTGATGGAAATTGGAACATAAGGTAAGGCACCTTTAGTGGAGTAACTAGGGAAAATTATGTCGGAACCGGAACAGCTCCGATTTTGATTTTGAATGATCTGTAAAATTTCTTATGTTTACAACAAGGAAGACTTTTTTTTTGTAGAAAGAGATAACTTTCCATCGTTTAAGTGGTAGGAGCAACAGTCTTTTTAACTGTCAATTTATACAGGATAACTTTGTTTTTGAAAAATCAATTTTTTGAAATATTTTATTCTTAAATTTTTGTTAACATTTGCTTAAAAATTACTTATAATTTTGTTGTTTTTGAAAAATTTAGGTATAAAAAACTTTCTTCACAAAATCAAATATTTTAATATTAATTGGCTCAGATAGTTTTTTTTAATTCTTTGATATACAAAAAATGAAATGGCATACTTTTTTAATTCTCCAAAACTATTTAAAAAAAAGTTGTTATTTTTATATTTTTTTTTCAATTTAAAGTTAAAGTTAAAAATTTAAATTACAATAAATGTATACTCTTAATTGTTTGGCTCCTAAAGCTGAGCCGTTTTTTTGTAAAAATCAATTTTTTTATACATAGGTATAAGAAAAGTTTCTAAAATTTTTCAAAAAAAGTTGGTATGCCATTTTTAAGAAAATTTTATTCACTTCAAAACAGAGTTAGTTTTTCTTAAATTTTTTTTTATTCTAAAATTTTACTTGTTTCTTAAATAAAAGTTACTAAAATGCTTTTGTATAAATATTTTCGTTGAACTCAGAAATGAAGAAAACGGTTCTATGACAGATTTTATGACGGTTCAAAAATATTACATAAACTCTTAATCAAAATCATAAGAGCCGTTTTTGAGAACAATCAATTCTTTCATTTTGGTTATATGGGCAGATTACAGTTTACTTTGGTCCTTAAATAAAATGCCAATTTTAACTCTAGGGAATCTCAGAATACTGATACCTAACTACCAAATAAGATCGTAATTTCATGTCTCATGTAAAACTTGAACACCCTATAACCACAACTTCCGAAACCAAATACCGAAAACTATGACAAAACCGGTGTAGATAGATAGTTTTCTCGTTGGAAATTTTATAAATATTTTGTCTCAAATTGTCATTCCGAATATAATTACTCATTATTTATTAATTATTGTATACTTACACAGAGCAATGCAATTAATTTCAAATAACCATATTTTTCCCCAAAAAAAAAAACCTAATCACAGTATTTTTTAGAGGTCAAGCATGTAAGATCAAAGACTTAAAGACAAAAACAATAAAAACAAAAATCTACATAAATGGTTTGTGTTCCACAAACAAGCATCCTTTGACATTGAATTTTATACAATCTCGTAATCATCTCTCGTCATCTCTCTGCGAGTGTAAACAATCTTTTCGTCTCGATTACCCAGTGTACAGAATTTCAATTAAAAAAAAAATTTTCAATCTTTTTCTTTGTACATCATCTTCGATTGAGTGGATTATATGCTGTGTGCTGTGGAGTACAATGTACGACTAAAAGATACTGGTTTTATAGTGTATAGATAGTATTTGGGTTTCATTTTTTTTTTTTTTGCAAATACACCTGACAATTCAATTGAGTTGAGTGTAAAAACTGAGTCTTTAATCGAAACATACACCTCTACTCTATTCTACTTAGCCCAGGTGCGCTTACTCTCTGGGTAGGCATAAAGTCAGGTTGTTATTAGCCACTTAGCCATTAAACCATTAAGCCGCACATACTGTGGTTGGGTATATAAAGAGCGTTGCATCCCATTTTGTCGTTTTGTTCAATCAGATGGTTCAATCAGTGTTTTAATGCGTGAATCATAGATCAATGAAAAATTTTTAAAATAATTCTAAAATAAATAAATTTTAAATATTTTTTTTGGTGATTTGTTTTTTTATATAGTTTTTTAAAAATTAATTTTTAAAAATAAAAATATATTCTTAAATCGTTTGTGTAAAAAATATCAAAAAACAAAAAAATCATGGCAAGCGACCTGGAATTATCGTTTGAAAGTAAATAAAAAAAAATCAAAAAAATCCTTAAAATATCCTCGAAATCCGTTTTAATATTTTATTTTTCTTTAGATGAATTCAGTGAATCAAGTATTCGAGAGTTTTTTAAAAATCAAAGTGTTTTCTTAACTGGCGCCACAGGATTCCTTGGCAAAGGTATTACAAAAAAAAAGTCCTTAAAAGTCCTTGAAAGTGAAAATTATAAAAAAAAAATTTCTTATTTAAAAATTTTGTAGTGATTATGGAAAAATTGCTGCGCACCACAGATGTAAAAATGGTTTACATATTAATTCGAAAGAAACGAGATAAGGATATCAAGGAAAGAGTTGCTGATGTCTTTGAAGATCCCGTAAGAGTTTCTTTTATTCCTTTTTTTTAAATTAAAAAATCTAAAGTGTCTGTGTGGTGAAAAAAAAAAAATTAATCTCGAAAAAAAATATGCAAATTGTAGCTCTTCCAAGTTCTACATAGAGAGAGACGTGATTTTCTTATGAGGGTCCATCCAATTGTTGGTGATTGCTCCTTGCCACATCTAGGCATATCCAAGGTCGATCAACAGTTACTTAAGGAGAATGCCAGTGTGGTTATACATAGTGCTGCAACAGTACGATTTATAGAGCCACTCAAGAATGCCTTGGAAATAAATGTACGTGCAACATTGGCACTGATTGAGTTGGCCAAGGAAATGGATAACATAAAGGTGAGTTTTTTTTTTTTTTTTAATTTTTATTATTTTATTTCTTGATCAAGAACAACAAGTATTACCTTGGCTAGAGAAGAAGGTCTTTACAATTAAATACCTTCCATGACTGACTGGCTTATAACAAAAAAGTAAAAAAAAGAATAAAAAGAACAGAAGTGTATTTTAATTGGGTGGAAATTTTAATTATTCACATCGAAGTGATGGCTTCAGATCAAGAAGAAGACGATTCGATGTGACGAGACCTTGGTGATGCGTTTGTGGAAAAATCTTTAATTGTGACAGGTTTTGAGTTGCTTCGTTTTATTTGTAACGGATGAGGGTTGTCTGGGTATTTTTGCACTTAAAATATTATTGTCGATCGAGAAGGTCATGGTCAGAAAAAGGGATCAGATTATTAGCTCGGTAATAAAACTTGTATAAGGCTTTCAACTTTTAGTTTTATATGAAAGGGTACATCCCCTTATATGGAAATAAATATGGAAAGATACCATAATTTAGCTTTTTTTTTTATGTTTTGTTTTAAATGTAAATTGATTATTGATTGGTACTTTTTTTTTTGACTTTAATTAGTTAGTGATTTAATTTGAGTCAGTGGAAATTTGTAATGATTTATCAGAAATTTATAATTGATGATCGTTAATTGGTAGAAATATTTAATAATATTTTAATGAAGGAGTCAAAATAAATTATAATTGGCGTAAAGACACTAAGTTGAGCTTTAGATAAATAAATTCTTTGTTTGGATAAACCCATTATCAAATAATTTGTAGCAAGTGTTTGGGTAATATGTAATTTAAATATAATTAATTATTAATTATTGTGAAGTCATTCAGACAACGCATTATGTTTTGATAAAGTCTAGACTCTATAGCGTTGGAAGCTAATACTCTTTTCTGTCAAGCTCAAAGGAAAAAATTTAATTCTATCCTATAACAAAAAAAAAAAAAACTATTGTGTTACAAAAAATATGTCCAACTTTATAAATTTGTCGAATGATAAATTAAATACCGCCATATTCAATTCAAAAAAACTGTACTTATGGGTGTTTTAACTAGCCAATGTGACAATTTCAAGATTTGCAATATTGAATCACCTATTGATCTGCCTGTTTGACAAATTACAGGAAGTATAGATCCTTTCATATTATCCTCATACAAAATGAAGACTAAAACTTGGAGTTAATCCGAAGTACCTACTTCGAAGCAGCGTTACCGTTTAAAATTTTTGAAAAGTCGCTAAAAAAGTAGCTTTCAGAAAAAAAAGGTCGCTAATCTGAAAAATTGAAAAAAAGTCGCTTTTTTGTCGAAAAAGTCGCTAAATTTGAAAAAAAAGTCGCTAAAACGTTTTCATATGTTTTTATATAGAAAAATAGACACAAGTTGCCTTGAAACAAAGTTTTTATTAACAACAACAAAATTAGAAACTAAAAAAAAAAACAGTCTTCATTTTATACCGTAGTTTTCACTACAGCCTAAATGAGATAATTTCGCAAATTACCAAAAAAGTGTTTTCACTATGAAATATCTCATTTCGACTGTCAAGTGTCAATTCAGAAATGAGTTTAGATTTGAAAGACATTTGACAACCAATTTATAAAAAAAAATTAAAACAAACAGAAGGTTTTTTAAACTCAACAAATAATTTATTTTTAAATGGAAATATAATTTTATTATGCTCCTTGCTTTTAAATATTGTGAGCATAAAGCGCAACTCATGGAATAACTGAAGAAGACGGCTGGACCCAACGCCGACAATGGAGGAGTCAAGAAGTCTTCGACTAATTGGTCAGACACTAAAACAAAACAATGCAAAGAAGTTCTGAATAAAGGGTTGTACTTTTTTCGTACCTACATTGGAAGCAGCCCAAAAAAACACACCTCCCTACTAACAATTTTGCTTCTAGAATGCTTTACAGAAGCAACAATTGCATCTGTAAAGCTTTATAACACCAAAATTGTTTGTCGGGCTACCTACACCCATGCAATGTAATGGACTTTGAGTTTGAATTGAAGTTGTGGGTATGGAAATGGATGAGTTAATGGATAGGCGTTTTTTTAACTCAGAAAAAAGCTCTGAAAAGAGCCAGAACATTTCGAGCACGCTTTGAATAGCCTCTGATCTGAACAAAGCTTGTTCTGAGCGCTCAGAATAATTTTTAAAACACACCTGAACATTTGTCTATTTACTTGTAATTTTCTGTTACAAAAGCAAGAAACAAAATTTAAAACTTAGGTAAATTAAAATAAAAAAACTAGACGGACTACTGCACTCTTGCCGTCCTGCATCATTATTTAATTTGTTGAAATTTTTTTTTCAATTTCATTTGCAATGAAATTTAAAAATTTTTTTTTTTTAATTTCACTTGCAAAAAAGAAATAAAATTTTAAGAAAAAAAAAAGTCGCTATCATTAAATTGGCGAAAAGGTCTCTTTGAATAAAAAGTCGTCGCTTGGTCGCTAAGGCTTTAAAAAGGTCGCTAATAGCGACTAAAGTCGCTTAGCGGTAACGCTGCGTTCGAAGTATAGGTACTAAAATTACTTAAGAGTTAAACATTTTTATAACGTGGTCACGTGGAACACAAAACCTTAAAAAAATGCTAAAATAGGTACTAAAAGATAACTCTCAGTAAAGTAAAGGAAAACGAAATTACATTATTGAATATGACGGAAAGCTAATGCTCTTAAAGATTTATTTTTCAGTGAAAGATTAGAGTTTAGCCCGGGTCCGCTTACCAAAAATTCTCTTGCTTAACTCTGCATCAGTTTAAAAGATGAAACTAATTTATTCCTGGGAGTAAGTGTAAATTTTCCTTATGCATTCTCTTTTGTTTAACTGAATCTTTACTTATTTGAACATTATTCAAAAATCAAAAGTAAATTAGTTTTAAAAGACTTAAAACAAAATTAGCCTCGAATAAAACGCATTTCTAATAGACTTTCTGAAGGAAACTCTCTAGCGTACACGGTTTTTTTTTTTAATTTTTTTCTATTAGTCTACTAACAATCTATGCAATGATAAATAAGTCAGCTAAATTTTCGAACCTTTATACTTCAATAATTCTCGGCTAGACTTAAAGCAAACAGTAATTTTTCTTCTATAGGAGAACTATAGTCTGCTTTTAGTTAAGTTTAGTTTTTTTTTCATATGATTTTATTCATAACAAATATTACGGCAAATAAATAAAAGCATCACTGTGTTGAAAAACTACAAAGTATTGAAGGTATGGAAGACCAGCCGCACCTGTTTGTATAGTTCTTATAATTGAGTAGATTCCAAACATAACAGGTCATTAACGCGGAATTTTATATCGCTTAAATGACTTTGAAATGGGAACGTATTCTTTTCAATTAGAAAAAATCCGAGGGTACATCACAAAAAATTAATTAACAGGACTTTCTTTCCATCTTATTTTGAATTCTAAGATTTAAAATAATAACACTGGTCAACAAAATTTAACTTTTTTTTTGCCACAAGAACCAAAATATACTTTTCTAGTAGTTTTTGGGGTGCTGAATCCGAATCTGAAGTCAGAAAAATTTGATTGGCCTCCGTTTTTGAAATATTACCGTTATAAAATGCTAAAAAACGTCATTTTGGCTGTTTTCGAGGTTCTGTTTTAATGTGGGGTAATTCATTACAAACAAATTTGTAAAGGTGATTATAAGAACAGATATTCTTCTTTCAAAAACTGTTTAAATCTTTCCGATATCTCTTTTATTGCTAGAGATATCTTAAGTTTCAGTTAATAAGCTAAAGAGAAACTAAATTTAATCTAAAGTTTAAGTCACTGGTCACAGAATTTTTGCCACAAGAACCAAAATATACTTTTCTAGTAGTTTTCGGGGTGCTTAACTCGAATCCGCAAGCAGAAAAATTCTATTAGCCTTCGTTCTTGAAATATAACCGTTATATAAAAATTTTTCTGATTGCGGATTCGAGTTTAGCACCCCGAAAACTACTAGAAAAGAAATTTTTTATTTCTTGTGGCAAAAAAATTTTGATTTGGTTGGCCAGTGTTGTTTCTGATTCAAAGATCGCTACTTAAATTTTAAATATCTCGGGCATTAAAAGAGATATCGGAAAGATTTAAACAGTTTTTAAAAGAAGAATATCTGTTCTTATAATCATATTTACAAATTTGTTTGTAATGAATTACCCCACATTAAAACAGAACCTCGAAAACAGCCAAAATGACGTTTTTAAGCATTTTATAACGGTAATATTTCAAAAACGGAGGCCAATAACAATTTTCTGACAAAGTTCAGCACATCAAAAACTACTAGAAAAGTATATTTTGGTTCTTGTGGCAAAAACCTTGTTGACCAGTGTAATAAAAATTATTTTTTGAACAAAAAAAACAAAAAGTCTAAATTGTACAAAAGTACTCGGCAACCCTGTTCAAGTTCTAAAATTCAAATCAACAAGGTTGTCGAGTAGGTGCTCGAATTTTGAGATGGCTCCGCCATAGTTTTGAGATTGAGGAGAGTCTCAGGCAAAGTTAAGTGTTTATAATGTTCAGCGTTTAAGGGCCATATGCTGAATCGAATTTTGCCATTTATTTTTTGAAAATCAGTCCACTATTACAGTTGTGACGAAAGTCCAAAATTTTTTGAATACATTTTTGGTATTTTTTGCAGGTTTTGCTATAACTTTTTTTCTAAGACAAAAAAACTAAACAACTGTTTGTTAAGATAAATTTGTTTTGTTAAGATAAATAGAAAAAAAAAACAAAAAATATCGCCTCTAGATTTTGATTTATCGAAGCGATTGCCGTATAATTTTAAAAAATCAGACGAGTTTTGCGACTTTGGTGGCTGTCCAAACCTCAGCAGACAATATATTATTTTTTTTAGTCTGTTCAGGCATTTTTTGGCATTTTAAAACATTTCCTTGTCTGTATCGATTACCTAAGTATTTTTCAAATAAAACTGTTTTACAGTAATGTATTTAGGTGCGGCGTCAAAAGTTAGTGCCCAAAAACAGTGTCATTAACATAATAGAAATTTCTCGTTTTTCGTTTTGACGAAAATTCATTGATACATTTACAAAAAGAATGTGAACTTTTGTTTAGATCCGCCAGATCTTGCAGTGGTTCTATGAATAATGTAAAAAACATTAAAATTCACTACTGGGTGGTAGGTACTTGCTCTTATGGAAAAGATCGAAAAGATCGCTTAAAGTATCAAAGATTTTTTTTGGTAAAAATGTATAAAAGAAAACATTAAAACGAATTTTCAAAACTACACGAAGAAAACTCAGCAACTTAGAAATTAAAAAAAAAAAATGGCCACCATTTTATACCTAAACCTTTACATTTTACATTACATTACAATTTAATTTTTGAAATTGTTCTGAAATGGTTACTGACATATTGATGGTCAAATATAAAATGCACCGTTTATTTTCGAAGACACATATTTCAGCAAAAAAATCTCAAAAGATTATTTTTCGACGTTGGGCTGCTATATATAAATCTATTTTTTATAACCAAAAAATACTTTATTTGTTATTTAAAATCATAAAAAGCAAGTTTCGAAACAAGGAAATATTTTCCTATTTTTCTATAAAATTAATGCATTTTTAAACCACATAATGTTTTTTTTTAATAGACGATGGGTATTTACCCAAACATTTTTGGGCATTTTTTAATCAGGTTGTTAAATATTCTTTTCTTGGATTTTTCGCTAGTGAATCTGTTTTTTTAAATATTATGAAATCATCAAAATTTAAACATTTCACCACATCATATAATTAAACGGCGAGCATAGTTTTTGTGGTACAAATTACCGGGCCCCCAAAAACCGAAGGGGCATAAAATATACACGGAACGAAAGAGAATGACGCGTAGATGTGCAGAATCACATTTTTTTTTTACTTTTTATTAACCGAAATAACGAAATTAAACAAATTAAAATTCGATACAAAATAAAAAAAAAACAAAAACAAAACAAAAACAACTGGAATTCTATTGGAAAATTTCCAATCGACTGGAATGAAATGTCATTCATGACTGAATGAATGAATGAAAGCATTCAGCGAAAATCAAAAAACATTAAGGTGGGTTCACATTGGTGCGTTGTTTTAAGATCGCACGTAAACTATGGTTAACTTTCATTGTTTTAGTTATCTAAGTTTAGAAAATAAGATGTTTGTTTTATTACCATGAATTTTTTTGTTAAAATCGAATTCTATTAAAATCAAGTCTATTACTTTTGTAAACACTTTTGATACCAATGAAATCTATTTTCTTCCTTTTCTCTCTTGAAAGAACATAAGAATTTGTCAGCAATTACATGAAGCCTCAAGAGGCGCGACTCTTTTTAAACATAATGAGTGCAAAAGAGAAAAAAGATGAAAGAAAAAATTATCCGACCGGAGAGTCGTGGGTCGTGAATCCGAGACTCTTTTTTGACGTTTCTTTTTCCACTTTTTCTTTTTTCAACATTCCCTCACATTTCTTTTTGCTTCTTGGTGCAATACAACAACAACAAATTTTAATTCAAAAGATAAATGTCAAATTTGAGTCCTTGACTCAAGAGGCATCGTGTAATAGTACGCGCCTCACAGAATGATTACACACCCGACAAACAATTTTGGTTCTATAAAGCTTTACAGATGCAATTGTTGCTTCTTTAAAGCATTATAGAAGCAAAATTGTTAGTAGGGCAGCTACACAAAAAAATATAAAAGTTCTGACCTGGGATTGCGACTAAATTTTTCATATAGTTTTTGGGTCGCTGAAACCGAATCTGGAGTCCGTTTTGCTCCATCACGTCAGGCTTTCGAGATAACCTCATAAAATGTCACGAAAACAAAAAATTTGTTTCTCTGATCTGGATGTGCGAATATGTTAATCATATCACGTCAGGTTTCTGGGATATCCTCAAAAAAATGTCAAAACCAAAAAAACAAAAGTTTTTACCTGGGGTTGCGACTAAATTTTTCATATAGTTTTTGGGTCGCTGAAACCGAATCCGAAGTCTATTTTGGCGTATCACGTCAGGTTTTTGAAATATCCTCAAAAAATGTCTAAACTCAAAAAAAAAGTTCTTATCTGACATTTTTTGAGGATATCTCAAAAACCTGACATGATACGGAAAAATAGAATTCGAATTCGGTTTAAGCAACCCAAAAACTATATGAAAAACTTAGACGCAACCCCAAATAAGAAATTTAGTTTTTTTGGTTTTGACATTTTTTGAGGATATCTCAGAAACCTGACGTGATAGGGCAAAATTGACTTCAAATCTGGATTCAGTGATCCAAAAACTATATGATTTACATATTCGCATATCCAGATCAGAGAAAAAAATTTTTTGTTTTCGTGACATTTTTTTAGGTTATCTCGAAAACCTGACGTGATGGGGCAAAACGGACTCCAGATTCGGTTTCAGCGACCCAAAAACTATATGAAAAACTTAGTCGCAACCCCAGGTCAGAACTTTTTTTTTTTTGCGGGTGTGTTATCAAAAGAAATTTCGAAAAAAGAGTCAAGCCTCTTGAGGCTTCATGTAATAGCTGACTTTGACAGTTCCTTTACCATTTTACCAAGTTTTCACTTTTAGACGTTTACAGTTTTGCATAAAAGGCAATAATATTTTATCGCCGCATGGCAAAGCGTTTTTCTTATGAGGTTCAGGGAAAACTAACAAAAACGTCTTTTTTGTTCCTTATCTACAATAACCTAAAAAGTGAAAAAAAGGGAAATTTACAAAATTAAATTTTTTTTATTTCTTTCTAGCGCTATTTGTTTTTGTTTATTAAAGCAAAAAATAAGCTTTTTGCATCATTATTTTTGATTTTAAGGTAAGAAAAACTGTCAAAAAATGAATTTGAAAATTTTGTAAAAAAGAGTTAAGGTATACCTACAACGGCCACTTTTTGCAAAAAGTCAAAAAGTGAACATTTTCAAACTCATTTTGTGACAGTTTTTCCCATCACAAAATTAAAAATATTGATGCAGAAAGCTTATTTTTTGGTTTAAAAAAACAATTTTTGTAGTTTTTTTCTAAAAAAAAATAGCGCTAGAAAGAAATAAAAATTTTTTAATTTTTTAAATTTCCCACTTTTTCACTTTTTATGCCATTGTTGTTATACCTTTAACAAATTCTTTTTATACAAAAAAAATATGGTTTTCGCATTTTTTGTTTTAATTTTCTAGCCCGAAGAACCATACAAAAATGCGTTTGAAAATTGTCACTTTTGTACTTTTTCACTTTTTGAGCCAATGTAGTTAAAAGCCACTTAATGCAAAAAGTCAATAAGTCAACATTTTCAAACTCATTTTGTGATAGTTTTTTCGACCAAAAAATTAAAAATAATGATGCAGAAAGCTTATTTTTTGGTTTGAAAAACAATTTTTGTAGTTTTTTCCAAAAACAAATGGAGCTTGAAAAGAAATAAATTTTTTTTTAACATTGTAAATTTCCCACTTTTTCACTTTTTAGGTCATTGTAGTTAAGCCTCAAGGCTTTAAAAGTATAACTACAACGGCAACTTTTTGCAAAAAGTGATAGATTCAAACTCATTTTATGACAGTTTTTACGACGACAAAATAAAAAATAATGATGCAAAAAGCTTATTTTTTGGTTTCAAAAAAAAACGTTTGGTAGTTTTTTCCAAAAATTAAAAAAAAAAAAACAAATATTGCTAGAAAGAAATAAAAAAAAATTTAATTTTGTAAATTTCCCACTTTTTCACTTTTTAGGTCATTGTAGTTATGGTTTTAACATAAAAAAAACGTTGTTGTGCGACGCAGTTGTCGTGGTAATGCCTTAAGAATTGATTTGTTTGATTAAAAAATGTCGCTTATCACCACATAGTACCACGGATTACCTTTTTACTACTGTATATTATGAAGATCTACACCTGAACGCACCTTTAATAAATGTGAACATATCTTTAAACATTATTAAGTGTCTGAACGCATTCATTAAAATTTTCCTGGAAGATTTGACATTTCTCAAACGTCAAGCTGAAAGTTTTCTTCGTATTGTTAATTTGAGAACACCAACTTTAAATAAAGAGTAAATTCTAATTGAATATCGTTTTTTTATTGCGGAAAAATATAAAATAAATAAAAAAAAAACCATTTGCGATCAAAATATATTTTTTCCTGGCATAGTTATTGTGAAAAAGTCAAATTACTGTGACTTTTCTTCCCGTGATTGTCTTCAGGATATTTTGTCTCTGTAAAACGACAGCATACGGCCAAAATAATTAACTTTCTACTTCATCTTCACTCAGATCTTAATAATATCTGCAATTTCCTATTGATTTTGATTTAATTGAATTTATATTACCGAAGAAAATAAACAAAATTATTGATCAAAGGAATCTCTGGTTTTATTTTGCAGAAGTTGTTTTGATTTCAGATTGACGTACGTGTTAAAATTGTTGTCAAAGGACACATACACAATCGCAAAAAGAACTCGGTCTGTTTTCATGTTCCTACAAGCTAAATGAAAAAAAAAAATGGTGTGAATGACAAATTTGAGTGAAGTTGGTGGAGGTGAATGATTGACGGATGGAATTTGAACGAATGGAACATGAAACAGGTTGAATTGAATTGAAATGCAAGGTGCAAACACAATGCCCTTAAGGAGATTACACTTTGCATTTTCTTTTTCGATACTTTTTTTACGTAGTTGAGCGTAGTTAAAACGTAGTTCAACAATATCTAAATCAGGCTTAAAATATATCAAAAAGTAGGTATATTAGGTGTGTTTTTTTGTTTATCTATATAGATTTTGTGCAAAAAAACGACGTCGAGATTTTTGAAATCAAAACAATTTACGTGTTAAAAACAACAAAAACTTTATCTGTATAGATTTTTGAAAAATCCAGATAATTATCCAGATTTTACTTTCTCTCGATAAAAACAGTAGTGCCAAGGTAGTTTAATTGTTGTGTTCATACAGAAATATCTGAAAATATTAACAAAAAAAAAAAAAAGCGGAGAAAACGAGGTTTGAAAAAAACTCTCATAGAAAAAAATAATCAAAAATTTGTTTGACATGGTTGCATTGAAATGTTAATATCTCCAGATATACGCAATGCACTTTTCGGATAAAAGTCTTAAATGGATCCTGATAAGATTGTTGAACAGATATGTATATTAAATTACCAAAGTTTTTTCAAAAATTAGAAATAAAAATAAAAAAGTTTTCACATTTGATTTTTAAAAAATCGAAAAAAAATTCAATATGGCTACCTTCAAACGCTTATAACACAAGAACGACGCAACTAATGTTAATGGTCATGGTCTTAAAATGTAGCTAAGAATATACAGATAATTTTTGTGAAAAAAATTTTTTTTGAATCCAACATGGATGCCATGGCCATATGAAAATTTTTGTTTGCATCCAACATGGATGTAATGGCCTTCCCACTTCGGAGTTAAAATAAAAAAAAAAAACAAAAGCAACATTTTTGACAGACAGCTGCCAAAGTATATGTACAGTGGTGCCAAATGTTTGCATGGATTTCAAAAATCTCGATGTGGTTTTTTTGCACAAAATCTGTATAGATAAACAAAAAAAACACAGCTATTTTATATTCCTGTGTAAAAAGTGTAGTTAATCGTAAGAAAACAATAACAAATACTATAAAAAATAAAGAAACTATTTTGGTATTATTGTGTTCAAAATTGTTGCAAATAAAAAAAAAAATAAAGAAATTGGCACTCGAATTTCGAGGGCTGGGTCGGCTAGTTTCCTTAATTCTTAATCTTAATCGAAAACCCAAAAAAATAAAAATACACATTCACTCTCGCTTAAATTCCATAAAAGTACATTTTCCGAAAACCACTTCTACTCAAAAAAGATGAAAATAGCAATAACTACTACTACGGGAATCAATGAACTCTGTATCTTCTTAAAGGTCATCAGAATTTTCGCAGTTATGTTCTTGACTTGTATCTTGTGGGAGTATATTTATTTTGGATAGGGGGAAATAGTGGCAAGCAGCACATCTACACAACAGACAAACATGCATAACTGGCTCATAAATTAAGATTCTATCATTCTTATAAGCTACGATGTGTTATCACAGTTGGCATCATGCTTGTTTTTGTTCATTGTTATTTTGTTTGTTTGTTTGGTTTAGGCAAATAAAAATATCATGTAGAAAACTTAGCCTCATTAGCGCCAGAACAATTATTGAGTTTATCAAAAAAAACATAAACTTTTGTTTGAGTTAAATCTTCTTTTGTTCTAAACTAAACTTTCAATTCCATTGATTTCGATTTCATCTTCTACCCAAATTAACACAGTGTAAATCCAAAAAAAAACAAAAAAAAATTAACAGTTGAAAAAATACAAGAGTAAATGATGTTGCTAAATCTACATGACTACAAGCAAACCATACAAAAATTAAACAAATAAAAAAAAAATATTGCATATAAGGGCATGTCTGGTCTGTGTGATATTTCGCTCGTGTTTTTGTTAGTTGTTTGATGAATCTATTTTTTTTTTTTTTTGGTAAAAACCAAACTATGTTGTCAAACTTGAATAATTATTACCATTTAAAGATATTTATGATACCTACTCTTAGTACGCACGTTTTTTGTTATAATTTTGTTTGGGGGCGTGGGTTTTACTGAATTGTGATGCTTTTTTTTTAATCTTTGTTGTTTAATTTTTTACCTGACACTGATTTTTACGTCACATACAAAAACGAAACAGTTACAATAACAACTCCTTTAAAGGAATATCCATCTTTTTATTGCGTTTGTAAACAAAATTACAAAAGTATTATGTAAGTGTAACGGACCAGATTTATGGGAAACGTATATCTTGAACTATGCTTTGTTATAAACATTTATTTTGGAAATATTTTACTCAGAAATTGAAGTTTAAGGTGTTTTCCGTAAAGAATATCGAAAATTGGAGGTTTAGTTAAAATAAATTTTAAATCTCATATTTACATAACACTAGCTTACAGCCATATTGGACACTCAATAACACTATTTTTTTCTGACGTACTTTGACCTCAGGGACTCGGAAATCACTTTAAAAAAAAAAATTACGATGGATACGTTTTCGAGATATGATTTTTCAAAGTTTTTTGTTGTTGTTTTTTTCAGCCTACTTAGTATTCGGGCTATATCTTGAGTAATTAACGACTAATCTGAACAACTTTTCTCACTTTAGTTGTTTAAGTGCAATGTATTAAAACATTTAAAAAAAAAATCGTGTTTTTAAAGAAAATTTCTGAAAAAAAAAAACTTTATTACTGAAAGAAAAAATCAAAACCAATCGAACCCTCATAGCTTTTTATATAGCTGATAAAGATAAAAACATAATTTTCTTCAAAATCTATGGATAAATTATAAAGATATGACCATTTTTGTAACGATCAATATATTCGACTTTTTCTGTTACTTTTTGAGTTTTTGTCTATAACTTGAAAAGGAAGCCGAATTTAAAAATTTTTATTAAGTAATTAGGGCTGTAAAAGTAACGACAAAATGAGTACCCGCATGTATACGTTACTTTTGATACTAGTACCCGCATCAATAATATCGTTACTCGTTACTTTCGTATGTTTCGCATATTTCGTATGTTTAGTGTGTTTCTCATGTTTCGTTACTTTCGTTACTTTCGCATGCTTCGTGTGTTTCGTACATTTCGTATATTTCATGTATTTGATACGTTTCGTATGTTTTCAGTAAAATGTTCTATACTGAAAATTGTAATTGCTCAAGGGATTCAGGTCGTTTTATAGAGACTTTAGAAAAAATCTGTTAATGCACGTTTTCGTTTAAAAAATAGAATAAAACACTATCCTCTAGCTCAAGTAGTTTGGCAGAGAGAAAAGTATTCAAGATTTTGCTTTCAATATTAGAATTTCGTTGTACAAGTAATTTTTTTTTATTAAGAAAGATATGAATGTGCCGATAGTTTTTACTGGAAATAGTTAAATAGAATCATAACTCACATAATTTAGGAACCAAACGAATCAATATTCAAATAAGAATAAAGGAAGGAAATTCTGGAGAAATAAAATTAAAAAATGGCGATCGTAAATTAAAAATCAAAAGCGAAACACAAAACCGAAGTAAATTTTCTCTATTGGAATTGGATTGGAACAACTTTTTGCAGTTAGTGTTTGAATTTGATCTGTAGTTCTGTTTCCTGCAACTGGTGTTAGTGTGAATCAGGAAACTGATTGCTAAACCTTAGGCTTATGTTACATTATTATTTTTTTTAAGACAACAAGACATCAATAAAACGAAAACTCAGAGAAATAAAATCATATGGGGTTTTAAAGAAACTAAAACTGATAATAATAAATAAATATTTACATATACATATTTAGGTACACACACACAGGCACTTACTAAAAAAAAATATAAGTTTCGCTATCGTCACAGAATAAACTATCCACGGAAATTAAATCCTGATTTTCATTTTCATTATGATTTGTTGTTGGTTTTCTTTTTATTGTAAGGACAGCAGCATATTTAATTTGGGGAAAAATTGACAAGTTCATTCAAACTAATTAGTTTTTTTTTTTATTATTAAGGGACAAATTTAAATTGATTGTAAATAGTACTTCAAAAATTCAAGGAAAACTCTTTATTAGAATAAATTATAAATAATCAAGTGGAACTTGAGAATACGTTTTAAAAAAAGATAGATGAAAAAAAAAAAAAAGAAACCCGATTGAAGAAGTATTTTTTTTTGTTTTTAAGTTTACTCAAAATCGAATTACATATAAATATGTATATGTTTATAAAATTCATATGTAAAGAAGCCTATGTTGTTTTGTGTTAATTTTTAAATCATGGAAATTCCTTCAAAAATTACATTATTATTTGCCAGTTGTTTTACTTTTTTTTTAATGTCAATTCAATTATTCATTTATATTATTTAAACTACAAATCAATTTATGCTTGAATGCCTAGCAGTTACAAAAATATTTCTTAATTTATATAACAAAGGTAGAATTTCTTGAATTCAGTTTTGACTTTTGAGTTCTACATTCAAGAATCCAAATGCGAACAGGACCTTAAATGTTCATTGTTCTACACTACACTTAAACACACTTTCACATATCTCACCCCACACCCACACAGGTATAAAGAAACAGAATACTTATTTTATTTACCCCTTTTTATATACATACACAAAACCAGAACAACAAAATCGTAAAATACATAAATGATGATACCGAACCGATACGAGATGCGAAATAATGCGAAACACGACAAATACAGTGTACCATTTTGTTTCCGTTTCGCATTTAGTATATCCAAATTGGTATTGGAATTGGAATCTCGTCGTTACTCGTATGTTCCGTATTTTTCGCACGTTTCGTATGTTTCGCATGTTTCGTTACTTGTTCAGTACTAGTAACGAAACATACGAGTAACGAAATTATTTGGGCAGTAACGTTTCGTTACTCGTTACTGAAGTGAATACCCGCATTTTAGTAACGAATACATACGATTTGCTACAGCCCTATAAGTAATTTTTTGTAGATAATTAAATTTCCTATCGATGTGTATTCTTTTGAAAAAAATTAGAATTGAAATATTGTAAACAAAACTTAAGAAAAACTATTCATAAAAGAGAAAAAAATGAAATTTTTGATGTTTTTACCAAATGGTCTATTTTTATCATTTAAGCATTTATAGATATTGAACATGTAAAAGAGAAAAGACGATACTTTATCTTTCAACATAATGGTCACAAAAATTGAATACGGCTAAAATTGGATAAAATATGGACTTACAAAATCTACTGTTTTTGGTCTTTTTATTTTATCTGCTCCATTATGATCTCGATGCCCAGGGGATCATAACTTACTCACGTATCCTCTTCAGAAAAGTGATCCACCAGCGGCGCGGTGGTGCTCCGCGGCGCGTCTACTCAAAGAAAAATTATCTTTACCTCTGGTCTTTACCTCTGGTATATTTAACTTTATTTCTGGTACATTTAACTAATTTCTGGTATATTTAACTATATTTTGATTAGATATACCAGAAGTAAAGATATCCCTGGCTTTATTCCTCTCCGTGCACTCGTAGCTTTCTGATTTTGAACTTTTCTATTTCTGAGACTGGTTTTTATTTGCTTATACCAGAAATTTTTAGGCCTAGCTTATTGGAATGTTGTTTTTATATTGCCTTTTTTTTCAGGTCTGATTCTCTTAAAGACATTTCTGGTAGTTAAATTTAATTATTCACCAAATAAGGCGAAAGTATGATTACATAGACACAAAATTAATGGATTCCTGTAAAGGAGATAGGTAAAAAAAAAAGGAGGAATCTTTTCATTTCCTTGTCCTTTTAGATAAGTTCTTAATCATAAATGGAAAACCAAATGATTTTTTATTTCCTACTTTTGATGAAAATTGAAATTTACGAAAACTATTTTTTTTTTTTTATTTTTTTTTGCCCCAACAAAGACAAATGTGCTAAGAATCTAGTTTTTTTGGTTTCATAAAAAAGAATGTATGTAAATCGTTTACAGAGTTAAAAATCGTTACACTAAGCAAACACAGTACAAACATGTGTTTGCTCAAAAAAAAAATTCCACTACACTACGCAACAACGCAAATGTGTTTGCATAGACTCTATTTCCGTAGTTTTTCAGTGAAGGCAAATAATAAAATATATCTATTTTTTCTTGCCTATCTATTAAACAAAAAAAAAAAAACAATAGTTTGTCCCAAATTCTCTACCCACTATACAAACATATTTGTACAGACGAAGAAATTTTTCAAATATTTTGAATTCACTGTGACTCTGTCGTTGAAAACAGCACAGATATTTAGATTTACAGTGTTTAGTGTAAAAACTAGAATAATATACACAAGAAATATTTTCGAAAATATCCTTGTAAAGCATTAATATTAAAATCCTTAATCATTTGATAAAATAAAAACCGTCAAAATATTTAAAATCACTCGTTTATATTCTAAAATCTAAACACTTCTTTTTTTTTAATAATCATTAAACACCAATAAAATTAATACTGAAACATAATAAAATTTAACACTCATATAAATCAACTAATAAAAATCTAATACAAAATCATAAAACTAATTTTATTGGAAACTGAGTAAATTATGCAAAATTTTTTTCCATAAATTTACATTTTCATAAATTTAATTTGAACCGAGTTTATCAAAAATGAAATAAAAAAAAACTTGTTTTGTCTTGAGAAAAAATATTTGAAACAATGTTTGTTTTATTTATTTTATATCGCGAACAGATCGTTGACCAGCTAATTGGCATTAACTCGTATTTATTGAATGCATGCATCTTTTTCTTCTTAACCCACATTTTGAAATATTGTGAAATTTTTGTCAAAATAAAATAATAAAATTATTAAATAAGCTACTAATTATTTTGAGTGCGGTGTACTTAAAGTTCAAATTATAACCTTTTACAAATTTTTTTTAGAAAAGAAATTACATAATTAAACTTGTGATAAATGGAAGGATTTAAATTTATTAGTTCCAGTTGAGGTTTATAAAAGTTCATTTAACCCTTTACTTTTGTTTGTTAATGACTAAATTATTTTTCAATAAAAAAAAAAAAAACAAACACGTGTATGTTATTGTCTAAAGAGTCTTGACCGTTTCCAGTAGAAATCCTCTTGATAAGGATACCCTTCTTCATGTAAACCACTCAAACCTAGCAAATGTAATTTACATGATCCGGTAAAGGTACGTGACCGAATGTCGGATTTCTTTGACAGAATGACTAAAACACGATCTGATCGGTGAACACTTTGCATGTCCTTAAAGAAGGCATTCGTGAATGATGGCATATCTTTATTCGTATATCCTGGAGTAGGTAAAAAAATGGAAATGCTTACTATTTTTATCAGATCTAACTAAAGAAACCTAAACCGGAGCTGACTCAACTCCAAGTTGGAAGATCTTATAAAGAAGATACATTGTAATAGCAAGTACAACATTAATTCTAAAATTACATATTCCATGAGGAGAGTGATATTCTTTTGGGATCTTTTTTTTTTGTCTCACATTTGACGCAGTATTTCGTGAGTTGAATTAAAAAAAAAAGTTATTCATAGTTTGTATATACACATAAATTAGGTATTGCATTGAAAGTTGACAAAAGGGGTAAGTGCTGGGAATTTCCCTCCACAAAATCAATCTTCACAATTATTGCAATGATGTTGTTGTTTGGATAAAAATAAATTTCCAGGTGACATGTTCTGATCAATTCAATAATTTTAAAAGTGCAAATATGCATTTCTCTAAAAGCATTTGCTTCAAAAATTAGCAAAATCAGCAGCACAAAAAAAACAACACCATAAAATGCAGTTAAAACAAAGATATCTAATCAATTTGCTGCAGCGTGTGATTTATATAAAAGTACTTACAACAGTCGATTTGCATAATTCTCATTCATCAAAATAATGCGATGTGGGTTTTTTTTCGAAGTGAAATATGTGCGTCTTTGAGTTATTATTGATTTTTTTTTTAATTTTTTTTTATTGATGAATGCAATCTTGAGAATCGATAACAAAAATAAAAAATAAAGAAAGAAAAATAAAACTTATATGAGTCAAAGTTGTGCGATGCATAAATTTTCAACAAAACAAAATTTAGTATAAAAGAATTCCATGACGACTAATGTGCATTTATAATATTATTTTGAACTTCAAAATGACGTTAATGGGGAGGCATGACCGGAACTACGCTAACAAAAAAAAGAGTTGGAGGCAAAAAAAGTTGCAAGTTTTTTAACACCGTCAAGCTGTTGAATTTGCGTTTTAATTTGGTTATTATGATGAGTGAAATCAATCAATCAATATAGCGGGATGAGTAAATTAATTCATATTCATATTAATTGCTTTTATATGACAATAATGGAAACGAGGGGATGTATGATGGTTTCAGTAATAAAAACAAATATGGTACGACTGCGGAAGGAAACTTCCTTCCGAATACCATAAATGTTTTTAAGAGAAAAAATAAGTTCTGGGTATATAAATCTGTTCCAGAACAAAGATTACTTTATTTAGGAAATGTTCAGGCACATATGCTGCTACATTACATTCCCTTACATTCTCTTACATTTATTAATTGTTAAAAGTTTCATTGCTTCCGGAAATCTTCTTTAGTGCATATCCTAAAATTTTCCCCTCCATCAAAAAATACCATTATTTCGAAGGTATATATATTTTTTGTAATGGATTGTTTTGATTTTTAATAATGATGGATTCTAAAATTTTCATGCAAAATTTGGTTCATCTACCATAACTTTTAAGCGTTTTTCGGCAGTAAGTTTGCAACTGTTATAATAATATGAGTTGACAGATGAAAAACAGGTATAACTTTTTTCAAAGACGTCAGATTGTCTTGATTTTAGATTTTTTGGAATCATTTTTTGTGTATATTTTAGATTTTTTGTGTATATAATACCATAGCCTATTTTTGCTAATTTTGAAAATCTCCATTTCGCGATTTGACCTTGAAATCGCGACAAGCGGACATGAGATTTTTCTAGACTTTTGAGATATGTTATAGAATGGCAAAAGGAAGATATTGAGCAAAAAAAATTTCTACTAACATTTATTCCGAGATTTACCCCTTTTTTCTCCTTATTTGACTGTATTAAGACCCACTTTTTCGGAATTCTCCATCATCGTAATGTTGGTTTTGATTAAAACCTCAATTTTTTTTTCGACACGAAACCAATACTTGCCCTATAGAGCAAGTAAAAACTATGAAAAAAAACTAAGGTTTTTCTTATAAAGACATGTAAATGCTATTAAGTTATTTATCGAAGTGCAACTCAAATCACCACATGAAATCAATAATCTAACATGAGAATAATAATTTTTTTTTGTCAATGAAAAACTTTGAGCTTTTTTTTCAATCAAATTTCATACAAAATTATAAATTTGGCAACGATTGAGCAAATTTTGATGAAAGAAAAAAGTTAATTACAATGTTTCTTTGGTACCAAGAAAATTTTGTATGACCATTTAAATGATCACTTTTGACCATAATAAAATAGGGGCCAAAAAAACACTGTAGCCAAAAACTTCATTTATTTTGCTTTATTCTATAAGGCTTCCTCTTTTAATCATTGAAAACCCTTTAATTTTTTTTCCAACACCCCTAGAAATTATTATTTTGGATTTTTCAAAAAAAGGCTTTAAAAAACAATTGATCCAAAAGTATTTTTTTTTTTCTAATTTTCAAATTACCATTTCCATGAACACATTTTTTGTGTCCACACTTTAAAGTTTCTTTAACAAATTGTACAAAAGGATGGCCATTTAAGATAATTGTCTTTTGAAAAATGAATTTCTTCGAAAAATGCCAAAAAAAGCTTTGGACCACAAAATTAAAGAAATTCAAAAATAAATTTATTTCCAGGGTTGGTCAAAAAAAAAAAATGTTAAAAATCAATGATGTATCGACGGATGGCTGTCGAATACAGTAAAAAAAACTGAAAAAAAAAATATTTTTCGACTAAAGTGTTCTTTGGCCAAAAAAATTATTGGGTAGTCAAAAGAGGTCATCTTTTAGGAAGAAAAAAAAAATATATTTTTCTAGGGCCAAGGCAAGATCGCTCGATGTTTTATAAAATATCTATAGACCTCAAAGACATGATATGAAATGTCAAAGACTCTAAGCTGGTTCTTGGTTAAATTTTTGTTTGGGAAAATTCCAACCAGTTTTAAGTTTAACTTGAAATGACCAGTTAAGGTATATTAATTCATGAAAATGAATCATCAAAAGTAGGACAATTTACAATAACTGTTAAAATTTAAAAAAAATCCACATACGCCATAGTGACCCTATAAGTAAAAACGCAAAAATAATTAATGTGTGATTTTTTGTTACGACTGAACATAACTAAAACAAATATGGAAAGTGTATTGGTGATCAAGGAGTGAAACCAATACGTAACTTTATGAGCCCCCAAACAATAAAAACTTTTTTTTGTCCGACCAATTAAAAATAGAAATTAACACAAGAGGGGATTTTCCAAATAACTGTATTTTGTATATTACTCACAAAAATAGGTAGGTACTATCAAAAATTAGTTTAACAAAAAAAAACTATGAATGTCATTTTGTTTCTTTAGGCAATCTTAAAAAAAATTTTAATTTGTTCAACAGTCAAAAATTGCAACTTTTTAAATTTATTTATTATTACTTACAAAAAATAGGTACTATCAAAAATTATTTAAAAAAAAAAAACTATGAATGTCATTCTGTTTCTTTAGGCAAAAAAATTTTAATTTGTTCAACAGCCAAAATTGCAGTTTTTTGAACTTATTTATTATTACTTACAAAAAATAGGTACTATCAAAAATTAGTTTAAAAAAAAAACTATGAATGTCATTCTGTTTCTTTAGGCAATCTTAAAAAAAAAATTAAATTTGTTCAACAGTCAAAAATTTCAGTTTTTGAACTTATTTATTATTACTTAAAAAAATAGGTACTTTAAAAAATTAGTTTAAAAAGAAACTATGAATGTCATTCTGTTTCTTTAGACAAAAAAATTTTAATTTGTTCAACAGTCAAAAATTGCAGTTTTTTGAACTTATTTATTATTACTTACAAAAAAATAGGTACTATCAAAAATTAGTTGAAAAAAAAAAAAAAAACTATGAATGTCATTCTGTTTCTTTAGGCAATCTTAAAAAAAAATTTAATTTGTTCAACAGTCAAAAATTGCAGTTTTTGAACTTATTTGAACTCACA
This sequence comes from Episyrphus balteatus, assembly GCF_945859705.1. Lineage (NCBI taxonomy): Eukaryota > Metazoa > Arthropoda > Insecta > Diptera > Syrphidae > Episyrphus > Episyrphus balteatus. The sequence goes on along the minus strand of NC_079136.1, from coordinate 9,109,856 downwards.
AAAAATAGGTACTATCAAAAATTAGTTTTAAAAAAACTATGAATATCATTCTGTTTCTTAGGCAAATAATTTTAATTTGTTCAACAGTCAAAAATTGCAGTCTGTTTAACTTATTTGTGGATTTTGTAAAATATTACCAAAATGGATCATAAATTATGAGGTTTTTGCAAATCAGCTTATATCATATAAGAAAGCTCGATACAGAAGTTTTCTTGTGTTTTTATTCGGATGAAGTGATTTGGTACAGATTTTTATATTTTGCCCCTCTATAAAAATAAATAATATTTCTTTTTTTTATTCATTTCTAGAACTGATTTTAAAAATGATTTCTTTTAATTAAAAAATTTGGAGATTTGTTTTCATCTAACTACAAAATAAAAGAAAAAATTGTAAATTTCTATTTGTAGGTTGCAGATTTTCTTCGAAAATACTTTCAAACCATCATATAATAAAACTGACCACTGTTTTATTTTTTATTTGAAGAAATCCTTTATTCCTTTTAATAGAATTTTTCTTCAAGATCTTTTTTCTCACGAAAGAATTACCTCTCTTGGTACCTATTACTTGGGTTTTTTCTGCAAAATAAAAATCTAAAAATACCTTAATCTTACCCCCAAAACCACAAAATAAACTACATATATAGAATAGATGTATTTCTTTTTTAAGTCTTTTTCCCAAGAGTTTGCAGTTAACACTACATCTTTCTATATGAAAGCAATCCAAATAAACATGATAATGTGTCATCTCTTTGATTTAGGTCATACGATGATTGTTTTCATTTCCAATCCAAGATTACCCCTGGGGATATATATATATTTTTTTTGTCTTACAACACGATGTGTGTCTTACACGTTATATCCTTGATACAGTTTCTTACTTCAAAAAAGTGTGGCTCTTTTTGAGTGTCATGTCAATACACATTTTGTGTGAACTATATCTTTATGTTGAAGCTATAAAAAAAGAAACAAGAAGAATCCTATAAAAATCTTTTTTTTTTTGTATACATTTCTCTTGGGATGATTTTCTATCCTATACACATTTTCTGTAACACTTTCGGTGTCCTATCCTTCGAGATATTTCTTTTCAATTTTCACCAACTCTAAATGAAAGTATCCAATGTCCCTTTGGGGGCATTAAAAAAAGAAAGAATCAAATTATATTGTCACTTTCAATTATCACAACTTTTCTAATCGACAAAATTCAAACCAACCAAAACCATTAAAAACAAATATTTAGGAATTTCATCATAATTCTTTCTCATGATCTCATCTGATAAATATTTAAAATTCATTACAACTTGGCAAACAAAAATTTTATAGGTACTTTTTTTTTACATAGAAAGTATCACCCTCTGTTTCTATTATAATGTGTGTTTGCATTTCGAGCTCGAATAGTTCCTTTTTCATAGAAGGAAAGAACAATACCTTATATCTGCGTGCTTTATTGGCTACAAAGTTCAAGAGTATCATCCTCATATCGGCAGACATTTGTCGTTTATCGTTGTTGTTGTTGTCATAAAATGCATTTGCTTATGTAAATATTTTGCCAAATATATGTACGTGCAAGCTCTAAACGAGCAAACACTTAAAATTTGCAGCCAGCTTTATGAGAGGTGCTCAATTGTATTCGTGCGATGCTCTTAAAGCGTGCTGCGGCGGCGGCGGTAAACTTGAGTTTTGCATGTGTATAAAAATGCATGATGCAAATTTTCTGCCAATATAAATTAAACACCCCAGCTATAAGCACAGCATCCATCTACTATCAATAACAACAACAACAGTAAACTGCAATCTATACGAATATTACGTAAATGCCGCAGAAAATACTGCGCGACAACGTAATAGATTTTTCGCAGGAAAATTTCAAAAACTTGCTGCCTCTCTCCGTTCGTTTTGATATAAGCTATCCTCTATCGAGAGATAACACCTGTGCGGTGTTTCGTGTTTCCTGCTGTGTTTCGCATCCAACAGTCCGAGAGTCCAACTATACCAAAACATCATCGATTTTATGTTCTCCAGTTAATCAAATCAACGGATTTAGTGGTTTGTAGCTTACAATCTACTGAAAATACGCATCGCAATCGACTTGGTTTGGTCTATCTATCAGCTGAGTATTGAGAGAGTGTGGCGAATCCTAACACGGAAATAGAAACCGATCCAAGTCCAAGCTGGTTGCCATAGTCCGAAAACCTGCATTTGATCAACAAACCATTGGATTGCAACGTCAGACATCATTTGGGAGAGTGGAAAAGGAGTTTTTTATCTAGCTTTTTGATGAAAACATAACCAGCTTCCTGGTTATTTTCATTATGAGATCATATTGAAGAACAAGTTTTGTTTTGTGTCTTTTTTTCATCTCTTAGCAACTTTGGCCATCTCCATCTGCAAATAGTAAACAATACTCGAAACCAGTATGAAGTAGCAGCAAGTGGCAGCATCATTCGCATATATTGAGCGTTGTGCCGACGCGTTAAGACGGATGTGATGCTATTTCTTAAGTGCATCGCAAGCAAAACTTTTTTGAATGCGAGATAAAATTCAGAAGCTGTGTTGTATAGTATTTTGATACGATTTATTTAAGGGGGTAACAGTTTGCATCAGCATCATTTTGCGAGTCAAGATTAAGTACAAGTCTTTATCTTTTTATTTGTCCCAAGGAAGTCATTGTGGGAGAGACAAGAAGAAGATATATTCTAACATTTTGCAGGATTCTTGGTGAATGTCAAGATACATTTGTGCAAACATAAAAGATGCAATTCCATTTTAAATGTGACAAAGTTCTGGGTGATTTGTGTTGTCTAACATAGACAATTTGATAGAATTTTATTTATTAAGAATTTTAATTACAAAATATATAAAAATTGCTTAAATACAGTGAAATTAAAATTTAATCAAAGGTTTCAGATGCATCTATTGGACCGGTTGGTTTAAGTCTTTAATTGTTAGCTATTTAGGAGGTGTGTTAATTATTGTTTATGAAAGATTCGCATATAGTTAATACAGCACAACCACAATCAAGGAAGTCTTTAGGTCGGAATGACGTCCAACACGTGTGTCTTTGTAAATTGCAATGAAAACAAAATCTTCTTTGATAAATTTCAGAAAACAATTTCTTACAAAAGTTTGAAGTAAATTTATCATTAAATAGCTCTTTAGCTGACTCATGTCACAGTTATAGAAATATCATTGTTTTCCTTAACAATTTTTTCACTGTCACTGTTATATAGAAAAATAACACTAGTATAAGAAAATACCCGTTAAAAAGTGACAACTCTACAATGAAGATGTGAAATTTGACACAGTCGTGTTACTATTGTAATATGTACTATTTCCTATTAATTTATTGACCTTGACCTAAATTGGAATGTATTTAAAGAAATGTGTAACATATTCGTAATGCACGTTTATATTAGATTTTAACTTTCTTAAGTGTAATGTAATCTCTTTAATTACATATATAAATTATTTATTGAATTGGTATTCCCATATCTAAGGTATTTTGTATACATGGATAGAAAGTTACTAGTAGCAAACTTTTATTTGTAAATATTTTAATCATAATTTACTCAAAACTTTCTTGTGTTTAAATAAATAAAACCAAAATTATTTGCATGCCTCCTTATTGATTTGAACTTGAAAATACATAAATCGGCACTTTTAGCAAGAATAATTTATTGATCTAGTTTAAACGAAAGAGCTGAGCAGCGAACTTTATTTTATTTTTTAAGTTTTATTGGAAATATTACTAGAAGAATAAAGACTTATTTTTTGTTAAACAGATGGCTTATTATTATTATTTTTATTTTGTAACACAACATCTAATTCCAGTCTAATGGAAGAAAAAATTTATAAACAAGCATTGAGCGTAAACGATGCTGTTTTATTGTTGTATATTATATTGTCCTCTTTATTTGTTTGTATTGATATTCAAATGACAGCAATAGTCGAAAAAAATAGGACGATATTTTTTTTATTTTACTTGATTTCGGCCCTTTTTATTGAAAAAAAAAAAAAAAAAATAAAAACTACATAAGTTTAAGTCGCCTCGTATTTTCGAAAGTTAATTTCTAGAACCATTGTGGGCAGATAAATATTGAATCTCGACGAAGCAAATTTGAAGCTAGTTCTGTTACTCTCTAAAAATTTTTTAGTTATATTACTTAGGCAGGCCAGTATAATTTTAGGTACTGTGATCCCCGGAAGTATTGATACAAAAGAGCTTTTTTCCAAATGGTTTGTTCCTATGTATAATGCATGAGTGCGAGTAACTTGTTAATAACAAATTTTCTTGTGAATCTGTGAAACACGGCTCTATTCATATCAAAAGTCACGCAATAGACAAAAAGTTTCATATCATAGTGAAAAATTGTTTATCTTTAAAATAAAAAGTATGCCATTAAATAAAGGAAATCTATCTCATCTGTTACACATTATCACGAATATTTTTCTTTATCAAATTAGTTTTACAATAAATTAACAGCAATCAAACGCAGCAAATATAAAGTGAACATTTTGTGTAGAGCATTTAATATTATATAATATTTTATTAATGAATTTATGAATGTAAAATTAAAAGTATTTCAATAATTTAATTATTTATAAAAAAATTTCCAATTTTTTCTAAAACAACTCCGAAAGTTGAAGCATACCAAATCCAAGTTAAAGCAGAGTTGTAAAAAAATATCAATTAAAAAAATGCATTTTAAATTAAAAAAACAAAAAATATTTATTTCGAATAAAAAAATTGCAATAAAAAAATTTATTTGCAACTTAAAAAAAAATTTGCATTCAAAAAAATGTTATTGCAACTGGAAAATATTTGCATTGAAAATAAATTTTTTATCGCAAATAAAAATATTTTGCATTAAAAATAAAATTAATGAAATTTATTTTAGCGTTCTATTAAGGATTGTGTGTGTTATGGATTTTTTAATTATGTATACATATTTCATATCACCCCTTAAATTTTTTGATTTTTTTTTGTACAATGAATTAGCTAACAGAAAATCAGTTCAACCCATGGAGAGACAATAAAATTATAAAAGTAATTTTTATTTTTTATTATAAATAAGTTGCAAATAATTAAAAAATATTTTTAGTTTCAGCACAATAAGTACAACTGTACCCAAATTGTATTAGATCGTGCAGTTTTTAATAGCTCAGTTGAGAGGTTGAGTGCAGAAACATAAAATGTAATTTTATTTTTATTTATTCAAGATCCAAACTCTAAGTTTTTTGTATTTTATTAAGTCATAATTTTCGTTGCTGCACAATTTAAAATAACTTAAACGAAATTGCACTGCACGTGTTTGCCTCAAAATAATAATAATAAATTAATTAATATCATTATCATTTTTGTGGTAATATAGTTTAAAAATATCTACTGCCAGGTAATTAGAGACACAAAAAAACAAAAACAAAAAAGTAGGTACAAAACAAAGAAAATAAAAATAAAATACAAAAACAAAAAAAAATAATTAAAACAAAATAGTCATGTTTTTTTTTTTTATATGACATAACATAAACCAATCGATACGACTATTATTTGTGGTATTATAAAGTAAGAAATTGAATATTATTTTATGAATGGGGGAAAATGCTTGGAGAGAAAAACTTCGCGTATAAAAAATATAATCATTTCTTGAAAAAAAAAAAAAAAACAATAAATAATAAACAATGTGGTTATTATAGCCTAATCATCTTCCAATGGAAAATGTTAACAACGGCAAATAAAAGTGGGATTCTCCAAAAGGTTGTATAGTTCCCTCAGAGCTATAGAAACAAAAAATTTATACACGATTTTCAAATCGTGTTAATTGTGACAAACGCGCATCATGATTTTTTTTTTCTTTTTCTGATTTAAACCCGTGGTGTATCTATTTTACTGTTTTTTTTTTTTTTTTTTTAATTTAATTGATATGGAATCTGTGATACGATATTTATCTCATTACATTGTGTTTGTACCAAGAGTGTGAATAAAGAGGGGCTCATGTTTATCTTTTTATGGAACTTGAGAGCTTAAAAAAAAACGAACAAGAAAATTGAAAAAAAAACCTTAACTAAACATAGCCTTTAATCTCACTCAAAGTGTTTGCTGTTTATAAAACACAAATTTTTTCTCACTCAATGTTTTTGTTTATCTCTCTCTTCATCAAGTTGGCTCTAACTACACGGCCCGAAATCATACCATACACACATCGCACACCCATAGAATCCACAAGTGAAGGCTATCATCTTCTGAGTTTTTAGGTTAACTTCAAGTTCTTTTGATCAATTAAAGTCTTATACGAGTTAGAATAAAGTTATATTTTGTTTATGTATTTGTGTGTGTGTGAGATTATATAGTTAACTGTTGTTATGATTTTTCTTTGCAGAGTTTTCTTCATGTTTCGTCGGCGTTTGCCAACTGTAATCGACCCCACATAGACGAGGTATTTTACAATGCGGGCATTAGTGGGGAGAATGCATGCCTTTTAGCCGAATTACTTAGTCCTGAGGTCCTGGACAAGATTAGTTCTAAGCTGATTGGAAACTTCCCCAACACATACACATACACAAAGGCTCTGGCCGAGGAGATTATTCTAATGAACGGCAAGGAGCTGCCACTCTGTGTGTTCAGGCCCGGAATCGGTGAGTTACGACTACGACATACAACGACCACAATAATAATTTATGTGACGCAACACAACGGTCTCCCTCTCGGGGATGGACGACATGCAAAATATGCAACAGCAAAATGCAAATGCGCTCATACAATTTGATGCTGCTCCTGCATAGAGCTGCTATATGTTTTGTATACATCACATGAAGATGATGATGATGATGATGATGTAATTATTTGATTATTACAGTTATCCCAACGTACAAGGATCCGGTGCCGGGATGGATTGACAATTTGTACGGACCAACGAGCATTCTGATTGGCGCCGCAACTGGAGTCCTGCGAGTCCTTTATGCCAGAATGAGCCAAAATGCTGCCGTTGTTCCGGTGGATTATTGTGCGAATGCAATATTGGCTTGCAGTTGGCACACCGCTAAGAATCAGTAAGTATATATACAATTATAAACTACCCCTAACCCCCTTACAATGTCCATACGACTCAACAATGTAAACAGAGGTTTTGGAGAGTTCCTGGCGATGCTTTATGGGTACTTGCACTCTGTTTAAATAAGTTGATATTGGAATTCATTCCGACGATGCACGAGAAGGTTTTTGTTTGCACACGGGCAGACAGAGACGACACACGAGTCAAATTAATGGCTTGTCAGTGTTTATAGATACAAATTGACTGGCTTCCATATGATACGTGATTTTAGTTCATATAGAAACTTCGGTTGCATTATATTCTACTCTGTGGTACTCATAAGACTCCGTTTAAACTCTGACTCTGTATACTACCCCCTGAAGCTTTATGGTGAGTAAATATTTGTTAATGCGAAGTTGCCCAGTAAATATGAAAAACAAGGAATCTTACCAAACAGAAGGTGGACATTTTGTAAAGTTGATCGCATCATCAGTTAAACGGGAAAACATTTGAACTTTGTATTTCCTGAGACTCTTCATACAACCAGCAGAAACTTATTGATGCAAATTTTTTTTATTACGAATGCAACTTTGATGTTTTTTAAGGGTTCTTTTTTTATTTGTTTATAAATTGAATTTAATGCTTTTTATCGTTTTTATTAATGACAATGTAGTTATAATGGCATGAAAAATTCAAGAATTTTTACAGTTTTCCTATTCATTAATTTATATTTAGATAGTGGATAACGCTCGTAAAAATGCTATTAACAACTTCTGTGTGGCGCGAGTTTTTGATAGTTGATAGCCATTAAAAGTAAATAATTTTTTGTTTGCTTTTTTCTCTTCAGTTTTTTTTTTTTTAATGATAAAAATATGTTAAATATTGTTTGATTTACAAGTAATTAGTTTTTGATGAATTATTTCTGGGAAACGAAGTTAAGAGAGAAATTAAAAAAAATATATATGGATTTATTGAAAATGACAAGTTTTGTATCGCACATTTCTTGGAATTCCAAAATTAACAGTAGTTTCTCTCACAATGGTGAATATCAGGATGCTAAATATACAGTTATGTTTTTTTTTTATTTTTAATTTTTTTATTTCAACTAAGCTAAAGAGGCCTTTTTAATGTAAAAATTCATATTATTTTAAAAATCATCAACTGTTTTCCTTGAATTTTTCCAGAGACTTCCTGTGCTAGAATCATTTAGACCGCCTTCAAGAGCTCGCTTTGTCGGGTACTTTTTAACAAATATCTTTAAAAGCGCTATTAAATGCGTCTTTAAAATAAAAAAGAAGGTCCTGTGCATCGATTTGAAAATCTAAGAGTCATTTGCTCAACAGAAACTTAAATGATTTATTTTGAACATAAACTATTATTCTCAACTGTTCCTCTACTTAAACTGCCACATTACAAAAAAGAGTTTAAATACTTTAGTTTCGATTCAGTAAACGGCTCTAAGGCCCAATTAATTCACTCTCCATTATATTTTAAGTTCCCATTAAAAATAAAAATCTGTCAAATCACATACAAATTTTAAAATTTCCCGTTTTTAATGGAGACTTTAATCCAATGGAGTGTGAATTAATTGAGCCTAAGCATTTTTACAGAATCTGTTGGATTGTTTAAAATTTAACAATAGTTAATAATTCTGCTCTAAAAAATTATTGAGACGAATTGGCGTTTGTTCCTAAACAATTCATAAACGAATTCAAGGTTGTGCATTTTCTACTTTCTTATTTTCGGTCTAAGAAATCATGAGTTTTTTTTCTTCTTACTTACTTTAAGATTTCTGTAGATTTTCGAAAATTTCTTGATAAGCGAAGAAGAGTCAAAAATCAAGATACGAGAACTTATTTCTTAATAAAAGTAAAAATGTGAAAAAAATCGGCCTTCAGGGAAATTTATGACTATACTCAAAGCACTTTTATTCTTAACCCCTTGTAGCCCCATGTGACATTTCTGTAACAAACCGACAAAGATCGCCCAAAAGCTGTAAAAAACATATTTTTATTCTTTTAAAGCTTCTTACACAATCTTTAACAATTGCTTTATCGAAATAATGCGCCATATTTCTAATAAATAGCACCAATAGTTTTTAATTGGCAGTTAATGTTGAAAGTTCGGCTTTTTTGGAAAACAAGCAAATTTATATAAAAACTACGAAATTCAGAAAAAATATTTTTCGTGCATAAACTAACGGGGTTTTATTTTTGGATTTTAGGAATGCGCTTAAAAATAAATACTAGATAGCTTTTTGTTTGAATTTTTGCATTTATATACAAAAATAAATTATTTAAACTTTTTTTTTACTGCGTAAATTTCGAAATAACTAAGCAAATAATGAATTTATTGAATTTTTAAAAAATAAGTGTTTTATTATAGCTAAAGCCCTTTCGATTGAGATTATTAATTTTAAAATTTACGATGTTGGGTTACAAGGGGTTAAATAGTATTTTTGGTCCTAGTATGAAAGCAACATAGGCTTGTAAGATTTTTATTACATATATGTATAAGATTTTACTTGTCTTTTACACTAATCGTAATGAGTTTTCAAAAAGATTAAGGAATACTCAGATTTAAAATTTTGTCAATTTGTTGAAATACAAATTTTCAAAGTACAATTTTTACTGATCTTGATATCTGATTTTACTTGCAGCATTAAGAAACCAACAAAAACTGAGAATTAGGTATTTTAGTTTCGATAAATTATATTGATGTGAACTCTGAGAGCTTTTTGCTCAAACTTAACTTCAAAATTTTAGTTAGGTATACGAAAAACCTTATGTGACAGTTTACGCAGAGAAAAAAAATTAAGGAATAGGAATTTATGTTGTGTGTGTATCTTTGCGTTTGGTGATACTTAAAATAATAAGCTCATGCAAAAAGACTTTCTGATCGATTTAAAGTTCCGTTTACTATTGCATCGCTCAAAATTTAATTTTCAACGAGAATCGAAAAGAGAACATTTTAAAGTAACACATGAAGTTAAGAGTCAATTTGATCTCAAGATTTGAGACGACGAAACCAATTTATTAAGAAGAAATAGTTGATATAACTAACAATAAGATAAAAAGGGGCACCCGTGACGAATACGTAATATTTTTTCTAAAAATGATTTTTTTGATTTTTGATGAAAAAGAATAGAGATCAGATTATTTTTTTCAAGTTGAACAAAGATCAATATTTAACCCTCTATCGGCACACGGGTGCGAATTTGGTACCATAAAAATAGAAAAATAATAATTTTTCAAAAAAGTGGGTGCAAAAATGTCTCTATATGATGTTGAGAATATGTTTTTTTGAAATTATGAATACAATATTCGAATTCCTTGGAAAATTCTACATCAATTTCATATGCGTTTTCTCTATAAAATATGAGACATAAAAAAGTTCTAGCGACATGAAAAAGTAGAAGCCAAATTCGCACCCGTGTGCCTATCACGTCACAAAAAAGTGGTGTGTCTACAGAGGGTTAAATAATATTAATATATTATTTAAGTTTTATTGTGTAACCAAGGCAGGATTGTCATTTATAGTGGCCTTGCTTGACAACTTTTGAATAACTTTTTCTAATATTCATTTTCTAATACTCTTGCTAAATTTTCTTTTACTGTTAAAAAAATATTGTAAATACCTGCAATTCTAATTCAAAATAATTCTAGCAATTTTTATTAATTTTCATTGAAAATTAAAGTGGATCAAAATTCCAGTTGCATAAATTAATATTTTCTAGTTTTAACGAAAACCAAGTTAGAATTAACACCAAAGCCTCATTATATCTCATCATAAGGTCTCGAAAGCTTATGAAAAATTTGTACAAAATATGTACCTCCAAACTGGAGCCATAATCTCTGACTTCCAACTCAAACAATTTAAAAAAAGTATTTGTTTAACATTTGAATCATGGTTAACTCTGAAACCAAACTCCATTTTACCATTTACGCTTTACCCTCGACCTCAATTTATACTATTTAATCTTTATTTCATAAATTTTGGTAAAAATTCCTTTTCTATACAACTTTTCTACCAAAAAAACTAACCTCTACACTTAACCTCAAACAAATTCTATTCTATTTTGAAACATTTCAATAACGATTTCATTCTAATTTGCAGTCCTCTGCAAGTTTCCTTTATATGCCCATGAGCCTTTTTCATTAAGTGGATATGGAAACCTTGTGCTATGCAACAATAAAATATATACATAAAAAAAAATATATCAAATAGAAAGGTAATCGAGATCCCCACTATATTCCTTTATATCTTGTGTTTATTGCTTTATATTATCCAAAAGGATCTCTTTCACAATAAGGATGAATAAATCAATTTCTATAGTCACTATAGAAATAACCCTCAAGTGTGTGTGTGTGTCTGTATTATACAAAATAAATACCATATTTTAGGGGGGGGGGGGGGGATTAGTCTCTTATAATGTGCACATCAGAAGGTCAACTCTCTGGTTCTGAGTTCTGACTATTCAAATGAGGAAGCACTTTCATAACGATGGACTTGATTGAATTGATTTCGATTTGTTATTTTTTTTTTTTTTTATTGAGGAGGATATAAACAAAAATATGATTTAAGAAGCAAAAAAAAAAGCTTTTAAGAATAATCCAACTTCAATTGAATTAACTGGAAGATGTCAATTTGATTGGAAATTCCTACTCGGCTAAACAAGTTTCTTGAAAGATCGAAATCGTGCAACATCAAACATTCACCTCGGTTTAATTGCACTGGGGTAAGGAACATTAAACTCAGACAACAAGTGTGGTTCGCAGTTATTATTGCGATAACCGACGACAGAGACGATGAGTATGTGAATGAATCACCTTTTTTACGGGAATTCACGGCTTCAAGAAGCTGCGTTGAATGCCAAATAATTTGTTTACCAAACCCAAGAAGCATCATTAAATCCTGAATGTGACACACCAAAGCGATTCTTCTGACTCTTAACCAATATTTTTTTTTAGCCCCTTCCTCCTCCTCGTAGTGACGAACGATGTATAAACAATCTACAACACAACACTAAAAACCCCAAGACCATCGACCGACCATTGACTCAATTTTTATCCATGAGGTTCACATTTATATCTTTTTAGGGCTTTCTTGGCTTTCTGGTTCGGAGTGGTGCTCTATAAGCCAACAACCAACCATAACCAACCGAAGCGAACCGAACTTCTTGACTTATTCCCGTTCTTATAGCTACAAAGTGTTTTCATAGAGTTTTATGTGTGTGTGGTTGTGCGGTGGTGCTTTCTGTTATTGACGTCCATAAGTCGTCCCAGTCCCAGGGTGTATACTCTTGTACACTCACTCTCACTCTAAACAGGGATCGATTTCCTAAACAATTCATGTTTTGAATTACTTTCCATCTAGTATACCCTCGACTCGTGTTCGTATTAGAAGGGTTTTTTTTTATTTGGCTAAGAATAAATGTTATATGGGCCATAAATGGATGGTCTTCTTCGGTCTTCTGTTTGTTGTTGTTGGTTTGTTGGATAGGCAATGAGAACAGATTACTCAATTCAAGTGGAATTGGTTTAATTATTGTGTGCTTTTATTTTCCGATGATAAATCTGTGAGGCAATCTAAAGAAAGTGATTGGCTAGGTCAGTACCCAAATCCAAGATAAATAAATGTAAATATTTGGAGAAGTTTTCCCTTTCATTAGAAATAAGTGTATATGTGAATGTGAATATGATGGTTTTTATGGGAATTTTAATGAATTATTGTAATGATATGGTTTTTGGGATAAAATATGTCTATAGATATAGACTAATCTGTGCCTTAAATCAAGATTACTGATGGGGTTGTTTATGCTTTTCAAGAGTTTGATTTAGGGTTTTGTACCTTTTTTGTTTTGTGAGATGAAAATTTAAATGATTTTCACTTTAACTTTAAGACGATGATGTGATGATGGATTTGTTCAATGGGAGAAACTTTTAACTTGTCGGAAGAATTTTGTCATTTAAACAGAGAAATGTGTGTAAAAGTCTCACACAAAAACTTTAAAAGTTTAAAACTGATTGAAACTATAAAGTAGTTGGTAGGGTTTCTCTTACCTTAAATTCAATATATTTGTCCTTATGAATCAAGGTAGAGGTGTTTGTACTATTAAGAGAAATAAAATGAAAGATTTCTTGATTTCTTTGCAGTTAGGTATATATGTACATTTTTTGAATTTGAAGATTTAACCATATTGGGTAAGGATTAGGCAAAAGGCTATGTTAAGAATCGATATAATAATATTCGAGCTTAAAGTTTGACAATTCTAAGACCTTTTCATTTTCTATAAGATGAAAAAAAAACCTATTTAGATTAAGTAAAAACCATTTGTAAAAAAATACAAATTATTGCAAAAAAAATTGGCCAAAATTATGACAAAAAAAGGATACTTAAAGCTCCTAAGCATCATGATACACTTTATTTCATATAAATAACTAAGACGAAGTTAATTTATATGACAGCAAATAGGAAAAACTAACTAAACGATTATGGTCACTGTGGTGTATACGTACTATTTCTTTTTTTTTACTTTTTCGCATTTCACCAAGTTGTTGTCGTATCGTATTTAGAGTACCTAATTAGAAAGTTATTGGTACCAAGATTTAACAAAAGCGTTTTTATTTCATAGATTATTGTTATTGCAATATCTTCCTTGTTTCTCAATATTTTTTTTTGAAATTTGGCACAAATATACTACAATGTATATGCTTCAACATGTAATAAAAATCAGAACTAAAAAAATTATGTATGTATTTATTATAATATTTTCAAAAACAGAAATTATGAAAAATAGCTCAAATTCGTCAATTAATGGCTTAATTCATATACAAAATTATATTTTAAGTCGTTGTTATTTGTGTTAAATATAAGTGAAGTTATCATATATATAATATATTGATAAGAAAGCAAAAATTAAAAGATTATATATTTAAAAAAAGCATACGAATGAAAGATAATATAAAATTCATTGTAGGTAGAATTTATTTTATAAGTAAGAAAAGGAAGAAAAAATGTGAAAGGGATAAGTATCCAAAAACGTAGAGACTAAATTAACCACTTTCGTAATATCAAAATCAAAATTATTGTGTATTTTATAAAACTCAAACAACAAAAAAGGGTTAAAGAGGAAAATGTATTAAAACGAAATGGAATATGAAAATAATTAATATTTTATAGAGAAGACTTTTTAAATAAAACAAACAAAAGCTTGAGATAAGAATTAAAACAGCGTAAAAAAATAAAAGTTTGAAAAAATGGGATGAAATAAAATAAAATCAAATCTGCAGATTTTGATTTGGGGCATAAAATGGGACTTGAAATCCGTTCAGAATGTCAAGCTTGTTGGGAATTCCCTTTATAGGGGATCCCAAAAGTAATAATTTAAAATACATACATATCTCAAATTCTTACCATTTTCGATTAAATGCACTTCTTGTGAAATTTCGAAAAATTCCTACTTTGATACAGTATTTTACTTCCCCTGTTCATAAGTGATTTTTGTTTTTACAAACGTTCACTAAGACATTGGTAAATAAGAATCAATTATTTAATCAAAACATTATTTATTTTGTTTGCCATATCGCTACAAATTAGTTAGCAGTTTTAATGAAACTCAATTTCTTACTTTTATTTTAGAGCAACACCCTAAAAAATAAATTGTACATTTTGTAACTGGTTTATCATTTTTATAACTTGCCTAGTTATCACAGTTTTCAAAAAAAGTATACAAAATTCGGAAATTGAAGTTAAGATGAAAGATACTATAATTTGAATTCAACAAAACTAGGTTTTTCAGAGTAAAAAAAAAAAAACAATAAAAAACATAGGCTTTTGTTTAAACTAATTTGTAGCGAAATAATTTTTTTTTTATTTGTCAATTGTTCCTAATTGTCAATTATTGTTTTAGGGACAGATTTGTAAAAAAACAAAAATAAATTATGAACAGGGGAGTCAAAATACTGTTTTAAAGTAGGAATTTTTCGAAATTTCACAAGAAGTGCATTTAATCGAAAACCGTAAATATTTGGGATAGACAAGTTACCAAATTTTAAGAGCCCTTTAAATAGCCTATCAGAATATTTCATTTGAATCATTAATTTTGAGACACCCTGTAGATGACAGAAAAAAAAAGATTTTCAAACATTTTTGGAAAATTTTTATTTTATACATTTTTGACCGTAAATCAAAATGGCGCAAATATGCGCAAAATTTTATTTTTATTCCTTAATTTTGAGTAAAATGAGATTCTAAATTCATTCATAACTTGACATCGGCAGTCGTCGGCAAAGGAGAAATCTACAATTGAAAATTAAAATTGGCCAAATTACTTCCCATTAATTGTTATTTTTTTTAAACAATCAATTTAAAGTACATTCAAAAACAAATAACGGATTTATAAAGTAGAGATTCTGACCTTTTTATTGATATACAACACTTATAAGGTTTCTTCACAAAATTCTGAGAAAACTAAGTTTAAACTGTTAAATAAAATAGGACGAAAAACAATAAAAATTGAAATGTAAGGTTCGAGACTCATTTTAAGTACTTTTATCCAAAATATATTAAAAACAATGTATGATATCATAATTGCGCACATTTCTATTACGCTAAACAATCATTACTTTTTTAAAATGATCACATTTGTTAAAACCAATTTTGAGATGGTTTTGGTCGTTTGGTCCCATTGTGCGTCGGTCTGTGCGTCGGTGCGTCGGTGCGTCCGTGCGTCCATCTGTACAAGTAGCTACAGCCTAAACGAGTGGACCATTTTCTTGAAATTTGGTATGGATGTCTTTTTAGTAATTTCCAAGGTTGGTTTTTTTTTGTTTTTTAATATCTCGCTACGTATACCTCCGTTCTCGAGTTATTGCTATTTTCTCGAAAACGGCTCTAACGATTTCGATTAAATTAAGCACACGTAATGCTGTATATAGTTCTAACATAACTGCGTTTTTAGTTTTTCTCAAAAAATACGGATAGTGGAAATATGGTCTTTACATTTTTTTAAATCGCGGATGTCGGTTCTTCCCGTACATCATTATGGAGTTATTGGAATTTTCTCAAAAATGGCTCTAAGGATTTTGATAAAGTTTTGCATACGTAATATTCAAAGTAATTGCAGAAAAACTGCGTTTTTAGTTTTTCTCAAAAAAGTCAAGTCAAATAAAAAAAAAAATTATTTAACTAACATTTGGCCTCCATGGCTGCTCTTCCCCTACATCAACCAAATTTCTTAAAAATGTATATAGAGGCAGCTCTAATAACCTACAAGTAAGCTAACGTAAAAGTGCTTTGAACTGCATTTTATTTTTTCTTGAGTTTACTAACAATCTATGTTTCATCCATATTTTTAAGACCTACGGTTTCCGTTCAAAGATGTTTTGAAAAAAAAAATGTTTTCATAAAAAAAGATCATGGTTTTATCAAACCTCCTGAGCGAAAACTATACACATGAATTACAAATAAAGGCATGAGACATAAATTGAGGAGCGTTTTTTCAAAACTCAACAAGTGCATTTTTCAAATTTTTCAGGAGAAGGTTTTTTCTTTCCCATTTGAATACAAAGTCGAATTTTCAAAAAGTAGAAATGAGGAGTTGTTCTTTCTTGAACAGCTAATCGACAGGCTTAATTGCTATTTCAATATTTGGGAAGATTCGTCCGTATTTTGAACACGAAAACACCGAGTTTTTTCAAAACGCAACAAATACAGGTTTTTGTTGAGTTTTGCAAAAACGTTTATTTTTCTTTTAAATAAATAGATAGATAAATTAGTATTAAAAATGTTATTTATTAAAGAAATAAATACATTGCAATGAACTTATATTAATATTAACTAAAATAAATATTGAATAAAAAAAAAACATTATTTTTAATCGCCATAGCGTCTTTCCATATCCTCTGTGGACTCCTTAGCGTTTGCGGAGAGAACAGTTTCATAGAAGTCCTTGGCATCATCCGGAATAATAAAAAATTTCATTAGCTTCTGTACGTCAGTCATCTTTTTTTCCGAAACTTTGTTTTCTGGGGCAACTTTTTAAAATTGGCAGTTTTTGGACACGCTGAAAAAACTGGCTTTTCAGAGGTGCATCCGTTACAGGAGATCCGCTGAAGGTGTCACTGACAGATAATGCTACTTTATTTCCCGTCTTTTCGTAGTATATCACTCTAGCTTATTTTAAAAGGCAACTTTGACCTTATAAGTTTTTTTTTTGAATCCAGCTTGTAGTCGCACACGGTCCAGTCTTTTCCGATTTTTCTTACGGTTTCAATATTTTGAAGAACGTTGTAATATTCTTCAGGAGAAATGATGACTTCTTTCTTCCTATATTCCTTTTCCACTCGTCCAAACACACGATCTGGTGGCATGTAGCTGTGACCTGTTATTGGAAAATAGTGGTTTATATTTTTGAACATTTTGCTTTTTTCCAGAAAAGAGCATAGTGCAATCATCAAAATCGTGTTTTTATTTTGAGAAGCACAAGAGTCAGAAAAAAGACGTAGTTTTTTTGGCTTTGGCCCAGATTGAGTCTTTAGGCTTCCTTCAAGCTTTTTTAAGTATAGTCCACAACGATGGATGCTACTTCGTTTGCTCCTCTTGGGCCATCCGTCTCCAGCCAAGTATAAAACGTTACGTTTTCTTTATCTTGGCTTTCCATGTGGTTGACGATTCCCATGTTGTAAAGCCACACTTGTCTTGTCTTTGCACGTTGATATCTGGACATCATACTCTTTTCATGCCGAACATGTGTCCGTGTGCAGATTAAATTCCGAGTAAAAAATCTTTTTATATTTGGATAGACTGCACTTTTGTTTTCCAGTTTTCTCTTGTTCCGATACAAAAATATTGAACATTTTTTTGAGAGTCAGCTCTGGTGGAAGATAGCTTCTTTTGGATTTTTTTCTTTCTGGATTCGGCAGTAGAAAGATGAAATGTGAGTTCTAACAGCAGTTGTTATTTCAGAATCAACGGGTTTAGCCCTGTTTCCTCCTCGTCGCTCTCTTGGGATGTCCATTTCATGCCCATATAATAATAATTGCTTTCCAACCACAGGCAAACTTTGTGGAGTTTTGCAAAAACGAGCCATTTTGTTGAGTTTTGTACAAGTACTAATTGAAAAGAGCTCACTTTTTACATAGGTAGTACGTCAAATCTCAAGCTTATTGACATAAAGTCTATGACTGTGCGCATATATGTGCAAAAAATTGGTATTTTAAAATGATTTTTGACCGAATAACATTAAAAATAATTTTTTTTTGTCCCAAGTTTTTTGACCGTTTTTGACCGTTTTTTATTTTTATCTTTTTTTCTTCAACACATAAAAATTTATAGTAAAAATAGATAATAAATAGGACTATATGTGCAAAATTTAAATCAATTTTGCTGTCACAATTTTGAGATAACGGTAAAATAAAGTTCTATTTTTCAACATTTTATATCTTTTGATCTAGAGCAAATACAAACTTGATTTAACTTTATTGAGCATTCTGATAATAATAACTTTCATTTGATATATCAAACATAACTGTACATTGACTACAAGCTACACAATGTTAAATTAAAAAACCAGTGTGGGAAGTACCGTATTCTGAGTTTGAAATGTAGACATGGTTGGCTTTAAAAATTCTATCTTTTTTTCTAAGCATCGCAGAAATAAGATTGCAACGTCATTTAAAATATATATATATAACATTTTGTATAGGTTGTCATTGAAAAAATTGATTCAATAGCGTGAGAAAATAAAATTATATGCTTTTTTTTTGCTTTTTTTGATGAAAATTGATCGAATTCAAAAAACTCTAGCTCTTTTTGTAGAAGCCTAATAGACATGATCGATATACATATTTTAAAGCAATAAGCTTTCATGTATTATAAAATTTTGTATAGGTTGTTATATCGAAAAAATGGATTTTTGGGTGATGGAAGTGATTTTTTCACTTTTTTCATAAGAAATGATTGTTTTTAATAAATTATTTTAATACTTTTTTCACATTTTAAAAATTTAAAAATGGTTTTATTCTTTAGAAGCAATTTTTGGCTTTTTTTGTAAGCTTTTAAAATAAAAGAATTAATATAATGAGAAAAGACAAAAGGTAATTTTTTTTAACTTTTTCTTGTAAATTCTGATTGTTTGAAATAAATAAACGCTTTAATTGACTCATTTTAAACAAAAGCACACAACCTGTTTTTATACGACGTTATCACGTAAAATCATCGTCCGTAATCCGGCTTTACTGTCTTTTTTTTTGACAATTTCAAACAATTTCAAATTTTTAGGGTTTCATATTTAATTGGGATCAAATTTTAAATATTTTGTTATATAGTATTTTATACTTAATTATACTCAATTTTGTATTTATTTGATGGCAGCCCGAGTCGAACTTTATGTACGAATTTAGAACTCAAACTGCTTAATAGAATCTATTAAGGTAGTTTTCATCTTAAAATAAACCTAAATACGAACTTAGTATACTTAGTTATCTCAATATCTCCTGAGAATTCTTCACGACCAATTTATAACGCCTTTTGAAACTGAAAACACTTGTTTGATCCTAAATTGTCTACTTATGTCCTAATTTTTAAGACCTTACTATGTACTTGAAAAGCTCTTTAAGCTTGGTAGATACCACTAACCCTTTTTAAGCTTGTTTGTGACTATAAAAACACCAAACACTTTTTGAGTACTAAATGTTCTTCTAAAATTTGTACTTTTCAAACTCTTGAGAGTTGAGACTATTAAATCTCAAAATTCTAGTTATGTCCTAAAAATACAAGTTCAGACATGCAACAAATTTGACCATTGTCTCGTGCACTTGACACTTTAAAGGGCATTCGAAATAGGTCATTCGGCGAGTACGGTCGGTATCGGATATTTTTTTTTTTTTGATTGAGTAAAAAAAAACCACCGTGAAATAAAATGCAAATAAAAAGTGGAAGTGAAATTTGAAATGTAGAAGTGAAATGAAGTGAATGAAAATAAAAAAATATATTTCAGTAAAAAAAATAAAATAAGTAAAGGACAAGTGGGCCTACTTAATAAAGTCGGCAGATTTTTCTTACACCTTCGTTGAATAAATTATTAAAATATTGAAAAATTCCGGGATTTGAATATGTATATAATGGCTCTAATACAAGTAAAAAAAAAACAAACAAAATCGTTTTCATAATGACGTCCGTGCGTCTATGTCTGTTTCAGTTTGTAAGTTCGTTGCGTGCGTGTCGTCGCGACGACGCGTCGGTCGGTCGGTGCGTCCATATGTACATCAAAAACATATTTGGACGGATTTTCTTGAAATTTAGTACAAATGATTTTTTTTTTTGTTTTGTTTTATTTTTTTTCGTAGTATTTCCTTTGCAAAGTGTACCTCCCGTGCAATTTTTTCATGTTATTGCAATGTTCTCGAAAACGGGTTAATGATTGTGATTTAATTTCGTAAAGGTTTTGCTGGTGTTCAATTTAACAAACCTGAGTTCTTAGTTTTTCTCAGAAAATACCTACGGATAGCAGAAATAGGTATAGTATATTTGTAAAAATAAAAAAACGTCACTGAGGTCGGCTCTTTCTATTTTTTTTTATTGTCAAAACAATTTTGTTAAAAAAAAGTAGAGAAATGATTTACCTTATTTAAATTTTACATTTGAATGGTTAACTAATATGTATACATATTTTGAGCTACAAGACGTGTGACCGAGTCATGCATTTTACTTGTTTTTACATGACTGGACTTGTTGGTAAATTTATTTAAGAAACATCTTTCTGCTATTTTTTAATCAAATTTAAAGCTCACTGAACTATTAAACTGAATTGTATGTACATAACATATTTCATACTTTTTTTCTTCAATTCCATTATAGTCTTTGAAAAACAACAACTACTTGATACAACAAATAGACCTGGGCCCTATTTCATAGATAATACATCACATACATCATACATTAAAATTTTTTTCATACATTACATACAATTTTTTGTTTCATAGATATCATTGGAAGTAATGTATAAAATCTATTCTGTTGTAGTTGATGTATTTATTTTGACATTTCGTGTGTGTGCATATTCCTTATGATTAAATTATGAATACAAAACTCCCATTTTTATACTTTTATTAAGTAAATAAATTTTGTTTACAACAAAAAGACTTGCTGTATGAAATGTATGAAAAGTTCACACAAAATGTATTAAAATGATGTATGA
Source organism: Episyrphus balteatus (assembly GCF_945859705.1). Classification (NCBI taxonomy): domain Eukaryota; kingdom Metazoa; phylum Arthropoda; class Insecta; order Diptera; family Syrphidae; genus Episyrphus; species Episyrphus balteatus. The sequence continues at coordinate 9,088,632 of NC_079136.1, read as the reverse complement.
TAAATTTCTATGAAACAGTATAATACAACATTGGAATACTTCCAGTCGATTCTCCGTTCATACACTGATGTATGACAGTTCTTCATACATCATTTCTATGAAACAGAAATAATACATCAGAACTGTCAATATCATACAATGTATGTAATGTATTATCTATGAAATAGGCCCCTGATCATACATATCTTTAGATTTTCATAATAATATGCATTTTTAATATTTATTTTATTACATTATTTATATTTAAATTATAATTTGTGTGACCTAGTAAGAATTTATAGACCCTAGAGATGAAAAAAGGGCCTATCGAATTTTAGAAAAAAGTAGAATATATAGGACTTAATGAGTTTTTGTAGAATATTTAGGTTTTGAAAAGGATTTAATCATATTTTTGTTGGTCCTAAATAACTACCCAAAATGGGATTTTTTCCGATAACTGACTATTTGAGGTCTTAAGTAGAGGTTATTTCCTTTAGAAATTTAGTAATATTTATGACCTATTGAATCTAAATAAAGAATATTTGGGTTTTAAATAGGATTTAAATAGTGCCAAATGTTCGACTCGGGAGGTCAATGAGATTTTTGAAAATGTTGGTTTTGTTAATAGGAAACCTTTTTGGCTTCTAGAGAGACTTGTTTTGTTTCATGATTTAAAATTGTATCAAATTTACGTATTTTTTTTATAAAAACAAACAAAATTTGTACCTTATAAATTAGCTACAAGTGCTCAAAATCGTAAAAATATATTTATCGTAAATTGGTTAATTGCATGTTTTATTTCTCAAAATAATTTTGACAGTTAAAAAAAGGCTTTAAATAAATAAATTCTGTGTAACATTGACATAACTTCGCAAAAGTTGCGTTGCAAGTTGCACTATCACGGTAATGATGTTTAAATTTGATTAAGTTGAAGGTTTCTTAGAATTTGACATTAAATCATGAAAGGTTATCCTACCATACCAAGGATTTATTTTTGACTGTTGTTTTTTTTTTTTGTTTAAATTATTTTTATTCCCCTCATACCTAAATACATTCTTTAAAAGTTTTTGTTAAATTTTTTGTTTTGCCGCCAATTCATCTAAATGCAATTGCTCCGAGCCAACTTTTAAATAAGCCAAAAATAGAGACTTAGTAAAAAAAAAAATATGCAGTAACTTAAGTATCTTTTTTTTACTGCAAAAAAACTAAAAAAAAGAGTCTATTGAAATAACCTAAAGCACAATAATAATTGTATTTCTATTTACATATGTTCGTATCTTTTCGAGTTTACTCCATATGTACCTACTAAATTATTTGAGTAAAATAGTTTAAATCTTAGTCACATATAATTTCAAAAAATCGTCACAAAATACCCACGCTTTATTAACCACCATTAAAACTCCATCAAAAGACCTTGCGTTCAGTAAAGTATGTACAGTGGTGGAAAAATAATTAGAAACACGCTCTTTCTTTTCAAAATGTTTGTATGTTCTTAATATGAATAAAAAATATTAGAAATATTTTTTAACAGAGGTATTTGAAGAGCTTGATGTTTTACTAAGGATCTCCTCTCTATTGCACCTTTTTTTCTAAAATATAAGGGGTTGGTGTGTCAGGAATATTGTTAAGGACGTTTTATTATTTTTTTGTAACATGTGGCATTTTTCGAGGACTGCAACCACATTAACCAACTAATAGAAATTAGTTGGTGATAGTCCTTTTTATTAATTGTACGTTTAATTAATTGACCAAGTTTGGCAAATGTAAATGCTAAAAATCAAAAACAGGATATTTCTTAGTAATTTTTCCTCAGTGTTTCTAATTATATTTCCCCACAAAATTGGACTATATTTTAGATTTTTTGCAATATTTTTCTTTTGTTGGATAAATTCTAAAATTTTTTTCCTAAAATGGTACAAGGATTGTATCATCACTCATGTTTGCTAAAAATTTGTGAAATATTTTGCATTTATAGTAAGAAAAAAATAACATTTTGTAAACAAAGGAGAACGTTTCTAATTATTTTGCCACCACTGTATGTACTTAACTTAAAATCTTACACAAAACAAACAGACCAAAAAAAAATTATATCGATAGGTACAATCATTTTAACTTACTTCCTTGGTCATTAAAAACGTTATTTTTACCGCACACCGCCACACTCTTATAAATTTCGGTATATCATTTACTACACCAGTCGAGTGTTTGTATCTATGGCACATTAAATACCTACTATCCACTCTATTTCCCCAATTAAAGACAACAACGAAAAAAAAAATTGCAGTTCGCAATTAAAAACGCAATAAAACCAAAAAAAAAATTAAATTAAAAAAAAAAAACAATACAAAAATGTGATACCAAAAAAATAAAAACAAATAAGAAAAAAAAGATACAAGTACTTTACCACCAAGCTACCTTACAAACTTACTATCACATAAAATAATGTGGTTTTTATATTATTTTGTTGGGTATTTTTTTTGGCAACATAAGATGCTTTGATTCACAACCAAAGATTTTATTGCGCTATCTTAGAGAGGTACTTGGTTTTGAAATATTACACGACCAATAAAATAAACTGTCTATAAAAATATCATTTTCTTCAATTCGACAGCGACAAAAAATAAATCGGCAGCGATTTTCACGCGTCATAAAATGAAATGAAAACTAAACGTTTTTTATTATTTTTTTTTTTGAGACACGATTTCCGTTTGATTCATTGACCGATAAATGAACGTTAGTTTTACACAAAAGCCCTCACATTTATAAGAACTTGCATCAAGGACCTTCTTTTTTCTCTCGCTATTCAATGATTCTGGTCATGAAGCACAAGTAAGAGATGAAGATGAAAGAAAAGAAGAAAAATAATAAAAATGAGATATCCATTCGGTGTGACAATGGCACCATATACAGACGCTATAGAGAGTCAATTTTCATCGTCATCTTCCTCAAAAGGAGCACATATATCCTTTTCAAAAACTGAATATAAAACCAAAAAAAAAAAAAACAAAACAAACCTTTTGTCATTGTCCATATATGAACAATACCTGCAAAAGCTTATACTGAATTCACATCTCATATTCTCTGTCTTTGTACATTCAAGATCCATATACAGGAACATTATTTGTCAGTTAGATGTGTCTTAATCCATTAGGTACACATTTCTATCTACAAAAAAGGACGACCGACGACGAAGAAGACATCTTAAAATTAAATGCACTCCTTTACATCCTTTTTGAACATGAAAAGGATACTAAATCATTCACTTTTCTTCTTCTTCCTATTTATACCTACTATAGTGCTACAATTCCACCTATTTACAACTTTGTTCCGGACCAAGAAAATCTTGTCCAATGGGAGGCCTACAGGACATCCGCCCTCACAGATGGTGTTAAAATGCCATTCACTCGTATGCTATGGTATCCCACTCTAACAGTAACCGAATCGAAAACCTGGTTTAGTATTCTCTGTTTCTTCTACCACATCATTCCGGCAATGATCTTTGACTTTTGTCTTATACTTATGGGCCGCAAACGAAGGTAAGTTACATTTTTATATCCTTTTTCTTCCTTTTTTCTATTTGTGAACTTTTTACTAAAAAAAAAAATAAACTTTCTCTTTATACCTATAGAATGCTTAAGATGTACAAGAAAATCCACAAATCCTGTTCGTTGCTTAACTATTTTGCTGAAAACGATTGGACCTTCACGTGCGACAACATCAAGAAGATTTGGGCCAAACTACCGGAAACAGATCACGAAATGTATCCTTTTGACATGCGACAAATCGAATGGAGTCGGCAATTCTACCACAGCATGTGCGGTGTTAGACGTTATTTGGCCAAGGAAGAACCAAAGACCATACCCAAAGGAATCAAATTGTTAAGAAGGTATATATATAGTTTCTTTAAATACACACACACACATACAACTCTCTTTTTGTATTTATATTTTATAGGTTAAGGATATTGCATTCAGCAATGCTACTGACACTCTACGGATCTGGCATTTGCCTCCTGCTGATGTTCGTGTTTAAGGCATTCTTTGATAAATAAATCGACAGACAGAGAGCTCCTTGTACACACATACACTCAAATAAACATACACATATGTGGGGAATGGAATTTCCATCATCATCATCATCAACATCGCGCAAAACCGAAAAGGAATTCAGTGCCACCAAGCCGCTTAGCCTAGAAGAGAGTTTTAGTTATGTATAAAAATTGTAAAATGTCATCAATTGAATCTATCATCATCCTTATAAAAAAAGGACCTTCCCCTCTTCCCTCAAACTCCTTGATGACCATCATCATCAACACTATCACAATATACACAAAAGGATTTCACATCACATCACAAAAAAAAGGATATATATTTATAAGGCTTAAGATTAGGAGATGTATTTTTTTCGTTTGTCACACTTTTTTTTTTGTTATTATCCTTATCACATTTCTCTAAGAAAAATAACGGTAAATAAAAGAAAAGATAAAAAAAAAAAATAAGAAAATCACATGCAAAATAGACTCCATTTAGATGGTAAATAGGGATTCTTTAAAAAAAAAATAATAAAATTTTTTTTTTAAGGATTTCAAGGACTTTTTCACACTTTACCAGAGCTACGAATCATCAGGATATTGGTTTCCGTCACAACATGTGCCATTGTTGTGATTTCCGGTGTGCTACGACCGCCGCCTAAACGTGGTAGGCAAATATCACAAACAAACATCACAAGGAACAAGGATAATGTTGTGAGAAAGTGTCCCCTGGGGACTGATGGTAGGTAAGCCAATACCATCACTAGGATCATTATGTTGTTTAAGAAGCGACGGATAAAGTAAAATAGGATAAAAGTCATTTTTTACAAAATATACCGCGATTTTTGCACAAAAATGAAAAACAACAATAATCACAAAAACAACAAGGACATTATGATGTTTGGTGACGGTTTGTTTTGATAGTTAGGAAGGACAACACAGGACTATTTTTTTTTTTATAATTTTTTTTTTATCCTAGTTTTTCGTATTTAACTACGCGCGCAACAATGCGACACACACAAATGACGACAGCGAAAAAGTTTGTTGTGATGTGCTCCGCTCTGGGGAGCTGCTCGGCAAAGACTACCATCGAAAGGATGCGAATGGGAATCCTTTATAACTTCATATTTTTCTTCTTTTTTTTTTTTACATTTCACCACCGGGGGATGAAACTATACTATGAAATGGTACTACTTTGGTTTTTGGTTCCTTCTGCTTCTGCTCCTGGTGGATGGTGGATGTAGATGATGATGATGATGATGCTGGGTGACTGTGCTATGGATGATGATAATGATGATTGTGATGGGTGATGGGGATGACGATGACGATGTGTGTTATCTAGGAGGCATATTTGAGCTGGAATCCTCGCATCGGCAGTGGTTAAGTAGGGTTTTAGTTTTGTCGTCGTTTTCATCATCATCATCATCATCATCGTTTTCGTTGTCGTTGTTTTGGCAGTGGCGGCACAATGTTTTTTGGGTTCTAGTCGTTTGTTGGCATGCAGACGCGATAGGAGTCCTTTTTTTTTGTACTGTAAGTGTGAATATAAATGTGTCACATTCACAAAACAAAAAAAATTGAGTTTACTTGTGTAAATTTATGTAGGAATGCACCCTGCTGATGGCTGACTTACTGGGATAACAGAATAATATGGGTATGTGAAGAAAAATTAAACAAAATTCCTTTTTACAAAGCTTTGAAAGGATATGCGAGACACAAAAAACAAAAAAACAAAATAAAGAAGCTTAGAAAAAAGGGTTGCCATTTTTTATAGAGAGATGCGATTTTAGGTTAGGATATATTTTATTGGGCATAGATTTTTATGTGTTTCATTTTATTTGTTTCTTGTTTTTTTTTCTGTTTTGTTTTTATTTCTTGTTTTTTTTTTTTGTTTTGTATTTACTTTTTGGAGGATTAAGAGTTGACATAGTAGGTTATAGGTAGGTGCGATGAAAAGCTTGAAGTATTGTGTCATGTCAAAAAAAAAACTTGCTGCTGTGATAGTCATGCTGGTTTTATTTCTTGGTTTTGAATAATGGTACCTCAACACACTTAACATGGTAGGTATAGTAAGTTTTTTTTTTTTTTTTTCGTTTTATTGGCTCAAGTTAAATTGTAAAATAAATAAAAAATAATAGGAAAAGTACCTACCCAGTTCTGGGATAAACGTTATTTTGTCAAGTATAAAATTTAAATACAAAATGGGTGCACACAACTGGGTCACACGTACTTGGACTGACAGTTGAAGTTGCGTAGAATTGTTGAGGGTTTTTTTTGAATAACCGTTTTTGAGATTTAAATATAATGGTGCTTGAATATTTTGGTCAGTATTTTTACTAATTTTATATGATATTTGTTTTTTTTTTCAAGACAGGAGATACTTTTAAATTCCTTGGAATATTATTTATAAAGTTTTTAAGGTGTATCTAATAAATTAGTTCTTGAAAGTCACACATCACACTTAAATTAAACCAAAACGATTATACTACATTTGAATGTAAGAAAGAAAAAATGAATTCTGAGAAACGATTGATTTACCTGCACAAATTTTCTCATTCAAGTATGACATATTTATATGATTTTAATTAACTCCTAAAAATATTCTAGAATTTCTTATTCTATTGTGTGGTCTGACATATGCAATAAAATCATAAAGGTACTGTTTCCGTTTATACCAATTAAAATATAGTGGAACAAGAAGTTCGTTTTCTTAGAAAAAAGTGATAAAATTCATTAAAGGTAATTATTTTAAATGTAAGAGTTTGTACACTGGCAAAATCGTTACCGATCTTAAAATGTTATTTTTCTTTATTTGTAACCAACGTTATTTTGTAAATTTTCTTGAAATTGAACGGCATTCGTTTCACTGTCAAACTTCTGTGACTCTATTAGTCCAAGTATTTTTTAGAACTTTGAGTACAAAACAATTTACCTATATTTTCATTTATTAAAGTCAAAGTTTCTCTTACTCGAATTTTTCTTTTTGCATTTTGACTTATAGAAGTTCCTGTGTAGTATTATTTTTCGTTAATCGTTATTTAGAGATATCAATAGACTTCAAATTGATATTCCTTATATTTCCATCGATATTGCTATCGATATTTTCATCGATATTTTCATCGATATTTTCATCGATATTTTCATCGATATTGTTATCGATATTGTTATCGATATTTCAATCGATATTGTTATCAATATTTTCATCAATATTTTAACGATATTGTTATCAATATTTTCATCGATATTTTTATCGATATTTTCATCGACATTGTTATCGATACTGGTATCAATATTGATTTCTATAGATTACACTTGTCTACAAAATTTAATTTTTTTTTTGGTGCCGAGACTATGATATACTTTTCTATAGATTTTTGGTGTGCTGAATTCGAATCTGAAGTCAAAAATATCCTATCAGCTCCCGTTATGGAAATATTACCGTAAAAATTGCAAAAAAAACGTTTTTTTTACCACTTTTGATGTTATGCCTTAATTTGAAGAATTTTTTTTTAAATATAATTCATAATGGTTTCTATAAGAAATATTTTCCTTCTTTCAAGACCTGTTTAAATCTCTGCAATATCTTTTTTACTGCCGGAGATATCTTAAAATGAAGTAAGTGTGTTTTAATCAAGAAGGAGATGAAAACGTGATATCTGTTTGATACATTACAATAACCCAAAAAACTGACGATATCTCGAACAATAAAAAAGATATCGAAAAGATTTAAAAAGACCTTGAAAGAAGGAATAAAGTTCTTAGAGAAACCGTTATAATTTATATTTTGAAAAAAAAAAAAATGTATTCACATAAAAGCATAACCTCAAAAGTAGTTTTATTACATCTTCTAACGGTAATATTTCAAAAACGGGAGCTGATAGGATATTTCTGACTTCAGATTCGAATTCAGCACACCAAAAATCTATAGAAAAGAATATCATAGTCTAGGCACCAAAAACCTTGTAGACCTGTGTTATAGTTGTCGCTTGATTTGTCGGTATTATGATCATTATGATAATATTGATCATCACATTGATCGTTTTCGATATCGATATCGGTATTGGTAAAAAAAATATATAAAAACAAAAATTTCGAAAAAAACTTTTACCCGTTTAAAAAAAATTATTTTTCTTATGTTACATTAGGGTGGTCCTTATTGGTTCCAAATCAGAAAAAAAAAATACTCTTTTTTTCATATTTTTATCCCTAACCCTTCCTGACCCTATTTGGATAAGAAGTTGCTAGAGCTAGATATTCTGTGTCCAGTGTTGGGTAAATGGCGGAAGTTTGATCATTCAAGCGTATAAATTTCTTAATGAAATAGGGTCAGAAAGGGTCACAAATAAAAATTTGAAAAAATTAGGGCATTTTTTTTTTAATTTGGAACCAATCTAGGGGGCGTCCCCAATTTTTTTTTTTTCCTAAGGAATACCCTAATGTTGCATTTCTTGCAACTTTAAAGAAATTTTGGAACCAACATTCCAAAGCTTGAAGTGCACGTTCCTCTATATGATTCCTATTTTTATATTTTATCAATATGCTACCATTTTAAAAGTGAAGAAACTGTTTGCCCTGTTTTTCAAACCTGTTTCTACTCTTAAAGTTTGGTTAAAATACTTAAAAAAAAAACTACAAAGAGCTTTTTTTTTTTAATTTTCATAAAAATAAGAATTAGCAAGTCAATGAGATTCATGAATTTATTAAAAGGAATGTGTCATCTTCATAACTTGATAATAATAAATGCACCACACCGCAGCTTGGCCATCGCCTAACACTATCACCGTCATCATTGCACCGCGCTACCGCATATAAAAATCTTTTTTTTTTTTTTGTTTAAAAAAAAAGTTAAGAACAAAAAAAAATTATTCAGTTGAAGAGAAAATGATGGTTAAAATTAAAATATCCTCTTCATAGTTCGTAATTTCCTTTCAACGGAAGCCTTTTTCTATCCTTTTTCTCCTTGGCTAGCCCAAGCCCATCAGGCCATTGCCACCTATATAAGTATGTATGCTCTATGGAAGGACACCCTCATAATTGAATAAGAACAACCTTTAGTTTCAATCGGTTCAATTTTCAATAATTTCATTCGAGTTTTTTTTTTTCTACTACTTTTTCTACTTTTTATATTTTTACAACTTTTTCTTTCTTTTTCCGCCAGCAGGATGCTGAGATATTTTATTGAATTTTTCTATCCTCCCTCCATTTTATAACTCAATTTTAAACTTATGATATTTGCTATAGGAATCGTTTTAAGATAGAAATGTGTAGATACGAATACGAGTAAAAGTACACATAGAAAAGGAGTTCCTACTACCTCTATGATGCTCTACCTCTACTATATTATCTTCATAGAAAATTCTGACAGAAACGAGTCAGATAGAGATATCCCGTTCGATTAAAAGCTTAGTTTTCTATAAAATATCTATTTGATTTATATTGACTTACCCAGTGCCAGTGGATTGACCAGTAGCAATGAACTTGAACCACTTCCGGTGTTGGTGGTGGCCATGTTGTTGGTGTTGGTCAGTATTGTGCGATGTGACTCTTGAAAGAGAACTTCGTTTAGCTTGGGGTTTGCAATTACCCACGATGCTGCTGCAACATTGAAAAGGTTTCGTTCGATTTTTCAGTTTGAATTTTAGAAATTCTGGTATTGTATCTTTTGTGTGTGTGTGTATTTTATTTGTGTGTGTACTTACTTTTGTTCCTTTTCAATTTAATCGCATCGACAAACTTAAATTTACCACGAAATCCTTTGGCGGTTTGGTTGGAGCTCGCGTTGAATTCGATGAGAAGATCTGGACCATTACTGAAGATTCTTTTGTTGTGTACTGTTTCGCAGATTACATCGATGATTGAGGATACGTTGGGCGACTCTGCATCGTAGATGGTAACTTTGTCCAAATTGCAACTGTAGCAAAGTTGTATCAAAAGAAAAGTTATTTATTTTATTTTTTTTTTTAACAAAAAAATAAATGAGAGGAAAAAGATAAACAAGAATGAAAATTGGAAGGACACGACTTGGGGCTGTGGATGGATATTGAAGGTAGGTATAGCTGAGGTTTTTGACAAAAGAGTTACATGTAGGAGAGATTTTCTTCCTTTTGTTAATGATAAATGAATGTTTGGTATATCATTGAAGAAATGAGGGAGGATTTAACCGGACACGTTTTGTTTGCACAGGAAAAAAAATCAAGGTACAAATTAATTATTTTTTTTTGAAATTGTACTAATGTTTCGTCTCGGAATTTTTGTTGAGATGAAAATTGAAGATAAAATTCAATAGAATTGAATTGGTGTCCAACTGAGAGAAAAATTTTCAATTAATAGAAACCAATCATTGTAAGTTTTGAAATTAAGTTATATCAACGGGTGGGGTTAGTGTATGGAATTTTTTTTTAAGGGTGCTTATATGAATTCATTCAATCAGATATGCAAGTATTTAGTTTTCTTACTTTTCTTGATTTTTTGGCATGATCAGTTCAGTAAATACAACCTCAACTCTCGTTTCGGGTCTGTAAATTCAAATAAGAAAGCAAATGAATTATGAGTCAATGAAAACAAATTAAAATTATGTAAGACAAAAAATAGTCATTAAAAATGATAATGATTGTGCCTATCGCAAATTCTCCATATTTCACAAAAAAAAAACCCTTCCTGGTTTCTGTTATAAATAAAATATTTTTACCAATTAACATTTATTCATTTTTATGAATTTTATGAATCCTTTGTCCCTGCTTTATCTTAAACTTTCAAACAGAATCAGTATATTTTTCACATGGCTTTTTTTATACTATACCTATTGAAGACAAAACAAAAAAACAAACAACCTCGAGTTTGATCGGCAATAACTTTTTTTAGAGCAATCTTATTGAGTTTTTGGAGACTCTCCAGAGGGGTTTTTGGAATTAATTTTTTTGGACCAAAAATAACGGTACCTGTCATACAAAAATTTCGGAAAAGTTTAATTTCACGAAAACTCCTTCAACGATTTTGTTAAAAAAATTCAAATGTTAGTTTTTAAATAAGGTCTATCTTTCAAAGAAAAAATTTTTTTTTTGAAAATCATTATTAACGGTACCTGCCATAGGAACATTTTTTTGAAATCGGATTTTCTGCAAAACTTCTTATTGTATTTCAACGAATTTATACATTTATATACCTACTTTAAATAAAATCCAAAAATAAAATTTTGAAAAAAATTATTTTTGGATTTTTAAAAAAATTTTGAAATTTTTTTTTTGAAAAATAAACTTTGTTTTTTTTTTTTTGTTTTTATATACCTACATTTTCCAAGTTTCTATATAAAAAGTCTAAAAAATTTAAGCAACTTGAACTTTAAGGTCCAATTTATTCACACTCCATTAAATTTAAAGTCGCCATTAAAAAAGGGAAATTTTAAAATTTGTATGCGATTTGACAGTTTTATAATTTTTAATGGAGCCTTTAAAAATAATGGAGAGTGAATAAATTGGGCCTAAGAGCAAGTTCGTGCGACCCAGTCGTGCATTTTATTTGAACTATTTACTGTACCTACTATATCACTTGTTCAGAAAATTAAATCAAAAATGTGACGATTAAAAATTTGAATTTTGATTTATGCGAGGCAACTTAATAAAAATCATATTTTTTTTTTTAAATGCCTTTAAAGCTTGTTAAAATTTCCTAGAAAACACAAACAATTATTATTAAAACGCTATTTCAACAAGCTTTAAAAGCAGTTTTGAAAAAAAATATAATTTTTTTTCAATAGTAAAAAAAAATGTTACACATACACCACAGTGACCGTTTAAGGTAAACTTTGAAAATTGAAAAAAAAAACAAAAAAAAAATAACCAAATTAAGCTCTTTGCAATGTTTTAAGGCGATATATGTACAATGACTGTGTTGATAGAGCAAAACTTTTGTTGATAGTAGTTGATAAATTATTAAAGTTGTTATTTTAAAAAAACTTATTTATGAGAAAATTGGGTAATTAGACCAGTGCCAATAATTTTTGAAAATAAAAAAATTATTAGCAGCATATGGGTGGTGGGAAAATTTAGGATAAATGGTATATGAAAGGGGAAAAATAAATGCCCACAAAAAAATTGTGGGAAAGGGGTAGGGTGGGCGAAAAAGTGGGGTGGGTGTCAAAAATCATGGTTTTTTACGATTTCTGTCAAAACTAGACGTCCTATCGAAAAAAGTCAAATGCAAAAGTTGTAGGTAGTATAAATGTCTACAACTTTTACTCAAACAATTTTTTTCTATAACCTCAAAAATATTGGAAAAAATGCAAATATACGATTTTTTGATTTTTAATTTTTATCTTTTACAAAAATGGTTGGATTTTAACAAAACTTATTTAAAAACTACTTTGTTATGTTTTCTATCTATTAAACATTTTTTTTGAGCAAAAAGTGAATTTTTGGATTTTTGACGAATTTTATTTGAAAAAATAGCCTATTTTTCAATCAAAAAAGTTAAAGAAAAAATTTTTGATATTTGAAAAGTTTGAAATGAAATTATTTAGATTAAAACCTATTATTTAAGATTGTGTGGAAAAACTATACTTTTGTTTTAGAAAATATTGAGAAAAATTGAAAAAAATAAAAAACGATTTTTAAGATCGGTTTTTCCGTAAATGACAGTAATATTGGCGAGAAATAATTTTTCATAGATACTAAAATATACTTTGATTTCTATAAAAAAAAAACTTTTTGACTATTGAATTTGAACAAGGCATTCGATTTTTTCTTCCATGTTCGAATTCACTAGTCAAAAAGTTTTTTTTATAGAAATCAAAGTATATTTTAGTTTCTACGAAAAATTATTTCTCGCCAATATTACTGTCATTTACGGAAAAACCGATCTTAAAAATCGTTTTTTTATTTTTTTCAATTTTTCTCAATATTTTCTAAAACAAAAGTATAGTTTTTCCACACAATCTTAAATAATAGGTTTTAATCTAAATAATTTCATTTCAAACTTTTCAAATATCAAAAATTTTTTCTTTAACTTTTTTGATTGAAAAATAGGCTATTTTTTCAAATAAAATTCGTCAAAAATCCAAAAATTCACTTTTTGCTCAAAAAAAATGTTTAATAGATAGAAAACATAACAAAGTAGTTTTTAACCAAGTTTTGTTAAAATCCAACCATTTTTGTAAAAGATAAAAATAAAAAACAAAAAATCGTATTTTTGCATTTTTTCCAATAATTTTGAGGTTATAGAAAAAAATTGTTTGAGTAAAAGTTGTAGACATTTATACTACCTACAACTTTTGCATTCGACTTTTTTCGATAGGACGTCTAGTTTTGACAGAAATCGTAAAAAACCATGATTTTTGACACCCACCCCACTTTTTCGCCCACCCACCCCCTTTCTAATTTACCTTTTTGGGATTTATAAAATAATATAATTTTTTTTTCTGAAAAAATCAATTTATTGAAAACAGGTCCATAAAACTTATTAAATCATTATTTTTATGTGATTTTGATAGTTTCTACCAAATTCTATGTTTTAAAACTAATATCACGTATTATAAAAAATAATTTTTGTTCAAAAACGGACCTACAGATTTTGAGTTTCCTTTTCTAAAAATTGTATTTTTAACTGTTATAGCCAAAAAGGAGATAGTATTTAATTTTTAAATTTTATTTTAATTTTGTATATAAGGCATCATTTGAAACATCTTATAGCCTGGTTCATATATAGGTTTTCTTTTTTATTTGATATTTGAACTGACCTAATTTGCGAAATTATCTTATCTTGACCGCTAATATACATATAACACCATGTAGAGGCAAAAGTTATGAAAATTTATTTTTTAGCTACAGTGAACCTGAAATAAATCGGTTTAATTTCATAAAATAAACCAAAATATTGAAAAAAAAAACAAATAATTCATGGTCACTGTGGTGTATACGTATTTTTTTGTTTGTATTTAAAGTGCAAAGTTCGGGGTCCCTTAACTGAGAATTAAAGCCAATAATATGAGACCAATATTAATACAATCATGGATTTAACCTACCTACGATTTTAAAATTGAAATACAATGTGCAATAAATGACAAAAAAAGATGACTGTCTTATTTATTATTGTTTTTGGAATTCCAAAATTAATGTAGGATTTTAAAATATTCATTTACGAATAATTTTCAACAACCATGAAATTTTGTTGAACATAGTTCGCTTATATTATCTTAAGACTTTATAAAGCCTTTATGGGGGGAATCATTTCACTAAATGTTTTCCAAAAAAATTTAATAAATCAAAATTTCAATTAAATTTTTCAATTTTCAACCAATTAATATGCATTTTTTCTAAATTTCTTCAAAAATATGTATATTTATGAACTTCCCAATTTCCTATCAAATCACAACGCCACATAGCAAATTTTCATCATCCGCACCTGATGCATATTTTGTAATAAAGTTCAATTAATTTAGTAAATTAAAAAAAAAAAAAAAAAACTTGACTATGAAAATTATTATGTCCAGAGAAGAGATTCCCCATTGAGTATAATTAAATGCATTGTTTGCCTACTCTGAATATATAAACTACAAATAATATCGTCCACTCTCCAAATAATACATATACAAATGATCAATATATTGGAAAAACAACAACAACAATGCTAACACTATTTCTAATTAATTAAATGAATTCCTACCTCAATCATGCACACACACACCAAAACTAAACTAAACCACTATTCTATATCGCGGATATCCACACAATCAACTATAGACGGCAGGTGTATTCCCTGTGATCATCCTCAATAATTGTTATTTTTTTTTTTTTATTATTTATTTGTGCAACCCGTGTGTGCAATTGAAAATATAAACCTGTGATAGCAGCATATCGGTCCACCAATAAGCCCATTCCTATATTCCCAAAAGCCTCTTCAAACCAAAACCAAACAATAAGCGAAAACAATTAAACAATCATAAATAAAAGCCACCTCTCGTTGACGTCCGTCGTCCTTCGTCCACCTTATAACCGTAACCATATTCTGTAAAGTTACCTACCTTCCAATAAATTTATACGTGCACTGAATGTGGGCGGCATAGTTGGCAGGATATCGCGGCGAATGGAAATATTTCCACACGTCATTTGTCTCGTTAGTCACGGTTTTCTGCTCCTCGTCGGCGAAAAAGTAGTAATCACAATACGTTCCCGGTATCAGACGGCCGTCATTTTCAAAATTAGCTTTACACAGGACGAATTTATGCACACAAAAAAAAAAGAAAAAACGAAAAAAGGACGAAAAACAAAGAGAAAAAAGTTATTATCAGTTAAAATTTAATTATTCATCTGAAGTCCCGCACAAAGCCAGTCCATTCCACAACCACCGAGAAGAGAGACAGACAATTGCACACACACACACACATACCTCGGTCCAGAAAGGCGTACTCGCCACGGATGTGCACAGGAACAGACTCATCCCGTCTCAACGATGCTGGCTTAAATATCACCCGCAATCCATAAATCCTTCCACCACTGAAGAGCTTCTCCTGTAGTTGTAGCTGTTGATGTGGCTGCTGCTGGGACTTTGAATATAGCTGGAGCGGTTTATTTTGCTGCTGCTTCTGCTGATGTCCACCACGCTCATCAACCATAGCCGTTTCCTTTTCGTCGTCGGCGTTGTCAGCATCCAAGCGTGAAACAATTTCATTCAGTTCTTCTGGGGCATAATTAAGTAAAACATTCCGTTTAAAGTGACTGTGACACATGGTGTACTCGGGTATGGTTGTGTTCTCAATGACGGGCTCCTTCAGATACGGAAATAGTTCTACGTACTCCACACAACTGTAACCAAACAGAACGAGAGAAAAAAAAATTAATTACAAAAATAAATTTCGAAAAATACAAATTTTCAATGTTTTGCAACAAATCGTAAATTAAATTAATTTGTCTTAAATTTGTATAAAAGAAAAATTGTTGCTTTTTGGGTTTTTTTTTTTTTTTTTGGTTTTTTGTTCAAGTGGAGCTTGACGAAATGACGTCGGCATCGTCGTCGTTGTCCTCCTCATTAACCAAATGTATATTCTCATAAATTAAGGGAAAAAAGTTTTTCGTTAATTTTTTTTTTTTTTTTTTTTTTTTTTTTTCTTACCAAATGCAATGAAGCGACCAAAAGTTTTTCACACAGCACGACGACGAAGGGTTGTATTACTCAGTCGACACAAAGTTAAGACCTCAATTATTTGAAAAGTTTTTGGATATTTTTGAAAACTTTAGATGAAGAATTCTTAGCAAGAGTAGTTGGAACTTGGAAGTAAAGTTTTTGTTTTCAATTAGAGTGATAACAAGTTTTTTTTTTTTAAATTTTAAATATTTTGCAATCAGTTTTTTTTTATCATTTAGTGACTTTGAGTCAAGAACCACCCTAACGCTGAGCTAAGAGTTCAAAAAATACCAGCAACGACTCACCAGGTAACACGGCTCGTTACAGTTTTGGGCCGGCCTTAAAGGGTTAGTGTCTAAAGGCAACTTATATTATAAAACTTTAAAGAAACTGGTAAATTGCAGCCGAAGCCCGTAAATCGCAAAATATTGATCATTTGCAGGTTTAAATGGATAATCGCTGGTTAATCGCTTACTGAAATTAGCAAAACTAGAAGATCGCAGCTGAAGCCGGTAAATCACAACCGAAACTTGCCCAAACTTAGAAATCGCAGCCAAAACTGGAAGATCGCATCCAAAACTGGTTAATCAAAACCATCGTACTCACAACTTTAAAATCGCTATAAAATCTGAAAAATCGCAGTACAAGTTGGTAAATCGCAGGCGAAACTGGGAAGTTACGCCAAAACTTGAATATCGCAACCAAAATTGGTAGATGTTAGAAGATCGCTGCCGAAGATTGTAAAAGCGAAGCTGAAATTAGAAAGTCAAAACTTGTACATAAATAGCAGCCGAAGTTGCAAATCCCCACAGAAGATGGTTAATGGGTGCGGAAACGGGAAGTCATACCCAAAACTTGTAAATCGCAGTCACTATATTTGGTACCACTCGCAGTTCCTTAAGCCCAAAATCCCGAAAATTCAAAATCCAGAAAACCTTAAATCCCGAAAATCGAAAATCCAGAAATCCCCAACCCAGAATGCCGAAAACCCAAAATCCCGAATGGGATCAAAAAATGTGGAAAATTATAAATAAACAAAAAAACAGAACCCCGAAAACCCAAAATCTCGAGAAATATGTGCATTTTTTTTTAATTTTATGTAATTTTTCGGAATTTTTTTTTGCTACCATTAAACTTGGATTTTCGAGATTCTGGGTTTTCGGGATTCTGTGTTTTCAGGGTTGGGGATTTTGGGTTTTCTGTTTTCGGGATATTGACCCCAAACCATGTACACAGAGAAAAATAGACCTCATACAAAATAACAATCACAATACGATTTCTATATCCTCTTTTTTATCCAAGAAGGAAATCTTATTAAAACAACCGGGTTTTCCTTATTGTTTTAAAATCTGCACTTGTAGGATTTTGCCAAGAAAAAAAAAAAGACGACCAGGCCGGGAATCGAAATGAAGACTTTAACCCTCTGTCGGCACACGGGTGCGAATTTGGCATTACTAAAACTAAAAGTGATCACAAAAAAGTGTCTTTATAAGGTTGAAAATACATATTTTGTGAATTGTGAATACAATATTCGAATTCCTGGAATATTCTACATTAATTTCATATATGATTCTCCATAAAATAGTGAGACCGAAAAAAGTTCTAGCGACATGAAAAAGTATGAACCAAATTCGCAAAAAACAATATTTGAAAAAAAAAAAAAAATCAAATATCCCGTTTTCGAAAATTTGATATAGGTATGTAGTAGTGATGGGAACTATCGAATAAAAACTATCAAACTATCGATAGTTGTAAAATATTCATTCATTCGATAGTTTTAACTCATTCGTTCATTCATTTAGTTACTATTTTCATTCGATAGTTTTTTCAATCGAATAGATTTTTATGCGATAGTTTTCTCATTCGAATAGTTTTCTTAAACGATAGTTTTTTTCATTCAAATAGTTTTTTTTATTCGATAGTTTATTCGATAGTTTTTTTTTTTCAATAGTTTTATTCGATATTTTTTATTCGAATGAATAAATGAATGAACTATTCGATAGTTCAAATCATTCAGTTACTATCGATAGTTCAAATCATTCGATAGTTCCCATCACTAGTATGTAGTTAAAAAAAAAAAATCTGTAGGTACTGAGAAAAAATACAAGTTAAAAACAACGAAGATTACTTCGATTTAATTGTTTTTCGGAATGATTTTTCGTTGAAGACGATAATATTTTAAAACCTTTGAAGTTGTTTTTCAATATTGAAACAACTACATTTTTTACAATGCGTTTTTTCCCTCAGGGAATGATAAGTACCATTGATAATAATCTGCAAAAAAAAACTTTTTTCTATCAAAAGAATAACTTTATTCAAAAACTAGCGGTTGATTTTATCAAAATCTTAGGGACGCGTTTTGAGGCCATTATAGCCATAGTGACCAATATGTTTTTTAAGTTTTCGTTAAAAATACTGTGTTTTTTACACAGAAAAGAATTGTTCTCGTAGCCTCATTATGATTATATCTACTACAAAAAACGATTTTTGCAAAATATGCCCTTAAAGCAAGAAAAAAAAGTTTTTTTTCTTTGATAACTAATCTGTGTCTCTTATTTTGGAATACTTAACCGATAGAACGCAATCAGTTCTTGTAAATAATAAGCTCTCTAGTTTTCTCTCAACGCATAATGGTGTGCCATAAGGTTCAATCTTAGGCCCATTTCTTTTTATAATTTTCAGTTTTTTTTTTTTTTGAGTCTGTACAAACATGTATGCAGATGATGTTGAAATTTATTTAAGCTAACAAAATAGAAACCTCTGAAACTTAACTGAAAAAATGTCAAGCTTCCAACTATTCAGTGTCCTGAAAAGACTTTCTAATTCAGAGCTAATTATTATCAAATATTAATAAATATTCCATTTTTTTAATTTTATATATTTTTTTTACTTTAATTTTTTTTTTTTTTAAATTAAAAAAAATATTAATAATAATTTAAGTTTTTCTCTTTCGCAGTCCAGACAACATTCGGCAAAATGCAGGATAATCAATCATCGATGGTTCTTCTAGTGTTTTAGGTTTTGCCATTGGAGCCCTGGAAAGTGCCTCTTTGGCCTCAGATGTAGACATTTTATCCCCATAGTTGGTTAACTCCTCGTATATCCTGTAAAAAATATGATTTTACTACTTTGTTCCAATTTTCCCAAAAACACACACACACACACACACAAAAAAAAAAACAAACAAACATTACACTAACAATATTTGCTCTTACTTTTTCTCCTCAATTAACCCAGTTTTTTCGTCGTCCCATTTGCTCCACGCTTCCAATAGGACATCCTCGGGATCCAGCTCAATCGTCCGGAAACCCATGAGCTCCACAAATGCATCATAGTCCAATGGCTCTTTGGCCTGCAGCCAAACGAGTGGTTAGTCAAAAGAGAGTGCGGGATGGGAGAGAGAACATATAAAATCATTTTGTGTATAAATCTCAAAAAAGCGTGTCAAACATGCAATTCTACCTCCTTTATCATCTCGTCGAGCATATCCTCTGGTGCCTCACCGCCTAGTGCCAGAAAAGTTATCCTGAGATCATCGCGCGAAATCAAGCCATCCTGGTCGGCATCGAAAAGAAGGAAAACCTGCATTTTCATTGTAATACACCGCCACCGTATGCCGAATGTGGGAAGTATAAAAGATTGCCTTTTGCGTTAAGGACATAAAGGACTATATAGAATATTGTGTCTGTTTTGAGTATACCTCTTTCAATTCAAGTAGTTTCTTCTCATCGAGATCCTTGAGTACATTCACGTCGCCGGCATGCACTTCATCTGGAACTGTATAGTGACCGACGGTTTTGGGTATCTTCAATTTGGGATTGAAAATCTCATTGATCACTGCCATGGCTGATGATTCATCGACTTCCTGCTCAGCCAGAGCTTGCTGCTCCTTTTCCTTGAGTCTTCTGGCAGCAGATTTTTTTCTTTTCTTCAAAAAATATAAGCAAAAAGGATATTCGAGTTGTGTGGTAAAGAGCAAATCAATTGTGAAGGAGTACACTATTTTTTTTTTTATTCACCCTTTCAAGTTCCTCGAAGGGAATCACATTTTCCATAGACATTTTGAGAAAGGATTCGTTTTTTTTTTTTAAATTTATTTATCCAAAGTTTCAAGAATGAGCACTTATCGCCAAGACACAACTTTCGCGGTACTACTCAACACGGTAACTGGGAGCAATTCCAAGAAAATTCGACCATTTTATTGGAAATCTAATCGATGGCAATTTATGTATAAAACAAATATGCAAATTTACATATGCAATGAATGATTTGATTTTGGTCACCGATTGAGTGGTAGGCGTGATGTAAATTTTTCAAAAAAAAAAAAAATATTCACATTTTCAAAATTTATTTTTAGAAAATATTAATTTTTGATAATTTTATTCGTATGTTTATTTTTAAGGTTTTCACTCCCCCTCCTCCCCCCTTAATTTGTATATTAGAAAATATTGCTCTTTCCTGATTTCCGTTTTTAGTTTTTTGTTTTTTAATGCTTACATGCACGGCGCTTATTTGCTGAAAACACATTGACGCAGGAAGATAACGCACTTTGTGGGGACTTAGCGTTTTAAGGAAACAAATGAATGTTTTGATGTTCTTATGTTTAAAAGAGTTTAATTTGAAAAAAAAAAATGTTTTGAAGACATCTACATAATATTATAATACATAATTACTAACGTAACCATTTTTAAAAGGGTACTAGTTGGAAAGTTGGAAACTCTTTTCGAAAAATGTGTTTCTGACCACCACGTTGGGCGCCAATTATTGACTCTGACTGTACAACGACACCTGAATCAGATTATCGTTCCAAAACAGTGATTTATTTCACACATATTTTGGACACCATACATTTTTGAGTGATACAAATTAGAATAGTGGAGTAACTAAAGCAAAAATTATTAGGGAACCCTGCCGAACAGCTCTGGTTTTGATGATTTTTTTGTTTTTTCAAACGTCTATAGTTAAAAATTTTTAACCTATAGAGGTTAACTCTTAGATTAAAAATTTCCGATGTCACCGTATTGTTTTTTTTTTTAATTAAAATTAAATTTTGTTTGTTTTTTCTTAAATTTCATAAATTAAATGATACCAAAAGACTTTCTATGTTATTTAAGGTAAAAGAATATTAAGGGAGTAAGGGACAATTTTCCATAAATGCAATTTTCTTACAAACTGAATTCAAACACCAAAAATATATTTTGAATACAACGGCAACACCAACAATATTTAAAAACACATTTTTAAAAAGCCAGTAGCTACTTGCTATCTATAAAATTTAAATCTACTATATTTAATGAAAAGTTTTTGAAAAAATGGTTCTCAAACTCAGAATTTTGGAAAAAAAAAATGTTTAATGACTTTTTTTCAAACCTTTTCGTAGTAAAATATGAAGTTCGTTTTGAACACTGGTCAACAAGGTTTTTGTTACAGACACCAAGATATACTTTTCTATAGGTTTTTTGGGTGCTGAGCTCGAATCCGAAGTCAGAACAATTCTATCACATCACGTTTTTGAGATCATCCCGTTAGAAAATCGAAAATGCCGCTTTTTGCCAGGTTTCGAGATTATTTTTTAGCTTTTGGTTATTTGTTTTAAATAAATTTGTAACGGTTTCTAAAAGAACTAAATATTGTCTTTCTAAATCTGTTTAAATCTCTTAAATATCTCTTTTCTTCTTCGAGAAATCTTAAGTTGAAATGAACGTGTTTGGTATATCTCATGTTCATTTGCTTTTTATGGCAAATCTCGAAAAGTTCTTTGCCAATCACTTTCAAATTTTGACACAACGTTCCATTAAGAATCTCACAAGTTTTTATATTTACGAAGGTGGTGAATCACGGTGAGATACATCAAAGCGTGACCGTGTCAGATAGTTATACTAAATAATTAATAGTGAGAAAAACATAACTTTTTTCTTGTTAAAAATAATATAAGAACTTACAGGAATGTAAATGAAACGTTGTGTCAAAATTTGAAAGTGATTGGCAAAGAACTTTTCGAGACTTGCTATAGAAAGCAAATAAACATGATGTATATCAAACTAGTTGATTTCAACTTAAGATTTCTCGAAGAAGAAAAGAGATATTTAAGAGATTTAAACGGATTTAGAAAGACAAGATTTAGTTCTTTTAGAAACCGTTACAAACTTATTTGTAACAAATAACCAAACGCTAAGAAATAACCTCGAAAACTGATAAAAAGCGGCATTTTCGATTTTCTAACGGGATTATCTCAAAAACGTGATGTGATAGAATTTATTTGACTTCGGATTCGAGCTCAGCACATCAAAATCCTATAGAAAAGTATACCTTGTTTTCTGTAACAAAAAAAAAGTTCAATTTTGTTGACCAGTGTAATTTTTCGGTCATAAAAATTATCAGTTAAGTCCGAAGAGAAAAAGGTAATATACAGTTTTGAAAATAAAAAAAAAATAAAAATTACTTCAATTTCATTGGATTATTTTGATAAGTACTGAATTTTTTTTATTGAAATAATTGATTCTCTCTAAGACTTTGACAAATAAAACCATCAAGGGCTGTTGAATGAAGAAAAAACAACTGTGTATTTCAATGTTAAACTTAAAAAAAAAAGTTAATTTTTTTTCAAAAACTTCTATTAAAAAAAGTTCTTCGAAAAAAAAATACTTTTTAACTTTTTTCAGAAATTGTAATGCATATTGACATTTCCTTTTCAGAATTCAAATTACAATTAATATGGTCAGAAAATTTGGAAAAACAAATGCATATTTTATTACGAAAAAGTTTTAAAAACGACATGTACATTTTTTCAGTAATTTTTTTTTTCGAAATTCTTAGTTTAAGGACCAGTTTTTCAAAAATACTTCTCTTAATTTACATAATTTAAATTTTAGAAATATGAGTAAGCTTCTAGATTTTTAAAAATGTATATTTCAATATTGTAGGTGTTGCCGTTGTGTTTAAATATTTTTTGTTTGAAGTCAATTTGTGAGAAAATTGCATCTATCGCTTAAATGATAGAAGATTGTCCCTCACTCCCATATATTTTTTCCTTTAACTTCCTAGGCAATCTTTTGGCATCAATTAGTAGCAAAACTTTTTTTTTGTTCACAAAAATCTTGAAATAAATTTAAAAATTCAATACGACAAAAGCGGCAATTTTTAACCTGAAATGTTAAAATATTTTTAATTAATGATGTTTGAAAAAAAAAATATCATCAAAATTAGAGCTGTTCGGCCGGGTTCCCTAACATTGCCATTTTTTCAGAACAATTTTAAAACAGCTAAAGCATATGCAGAACATTAACTTGTATGAAAAAAATCCTTATTTTTTTAATTTCAGAAAATGGAGTTCTTAATACAAATTAGTCGAGCACTTAATTAATTGTAGCCAATTACCCTAGCCACAAAATAAAAACCCCCAAATCGAAATACCCACCACGAAATCCCGAAATCTATAATCTCAAAAGCCAAAATTCACAAAGCCGAAATCTGCAAAAACAAAATCGCCAAACCTTATATCGACAAAATCCAAATCCTTAAGCACAAATTCACCATATGAAAAATAGGGTTGCCACTTCTAAAATAGGAATTTCTATAAGACAACCCTATTTTAAAGGAAATAAATGTCACATTACTAATACTGGCATATCTTTGCAGTTTGGTGCTAACGTTTTGTGCTAACAGAATAGAAAATTTTGAAATCCAACTTCTTAAATTTGGAATTTAAATTATTTGCCAGTTTTTTTGTCACTGTGTGACGTTGTTTTTCAATAAACGCTATTGCACTTGATGTTTTTCACTCAAAAATTTCAATTTAATAATTTTCCAATATTTTATTTTCTTCCATTTCTTTCTTAAGAATCATTCAAATGCAATTTTAATTAAAAACATTCCTCCACCTTATTGCACACAAAGATACGACGCCACTGTTCTTAACAAGGTGAGCACTCATTATGTATGCCAAAGTCTAATTGCTCTATATTACGCTCCTTGAGCGTTTTTATTTTTTGCATTTAATTCAAAAAGATTGATATCTACTTCTCTACTATACATCTCTATCTAATGCTTCTTCCTATACATAATTTCAAGTAGAGAGTAAAGGAATCCATTGAACCGATATGCATGATGCATATTGCCTGCTGTCGGTCTCGTGACATCTATTTTAAATCAATTTATACAAAATTGAATTTATATTAAAAATAAAATTAAAAAAAAATTTGTTCACGTTGATCATCATTCTAAAGCATTCCGTTTTCTTGCTGGCAGAAGAAAATATTGCTAAATATTCCAAAAAACATTTCGTCCCAGCATAAATTGTGCGCGTCATAAATAATTAATTGACAGAGACACTCGCGCTGCGTTCTTATTTACCATAACCAACTGAAGCTATGTACCATCAACCAAACCGAAATTGTGTTTAGTTTGTTGTTTATAGTCAAAGAAGAAGAAGATAGAAAAACAAGGTCGGATCAAAGAGGAGGATATTAAAAAGAGTATCAGTTCTTCGGAAAAAAGACCCATGATGTTTAAGGCTTTCCAAAAATTCTAAATGTCCAATATATCAAAAGAACTTTTGAAAACTTCCTTAGAGTTTCTTTTTTGGGGGTCTAGAGCACCCCTGCCAAATTATTTCCTTATTTTTATTTGGATTTAGATATTTTTAACGGTTTTAATTTATTTTTAAGGACAAAATAGACAGCGAAACTCAAAAATTAAACTCTTCCATCTAAAAAGACGAAAAGGGGTATCCAAACCCACCCTCCTTATAACCAAAAATGCACACTTGTTGAAAATAATATTTTATAACAAAAATTTTTACATATTTTGAGTCAAAAATTACACCTTCAAATATTTAACATAACCCCTTCCTCTCTAAATATTTTTACCCGGACCTGACTGTTTTCACTTTCTTTTTGTTCTTTCAGTAACACTTGTATAGTTAAATTTAAATAAATAAATGTCCAATTTAACAAAAGAAGTTGTGAACATTTTCTTAAAGGTTTTTTTTTTGGGGGTCTAGAGCACCCTTCTCCAAATTTTTTTTTCATTTTTCTTTGGTTTTTGATATTTTTTAATGGTTTTTATGTATTTTTAAGGACTAAACAGATAGTTAATCTCATTTTAAAAACTCTTCCATCTAAAAAAACTAGAAAGGGTTTCTAAACCCCACCCCCTCCTTCTTTTAAACAAAAATGAACACTACCTTTTTCAACCAACATTTAACAAAAACAAATTACACCTCTAAAAATATTTTTCAAGGAAGGGGTTCCTTTGTAAATATTTTTTGTACCCGGACCTGGCAACTGTATGTTCGCTTCCTCCGCGTTCTTTCAGTAACACTTGTATGCATTCAATCAAATCCAATTTAAATAAATAAATGTCCAATATATCAGAAGACTTTTTGAGAACATTTTTAAAGTCTCTATTTTGGGGGTCTAAGGCCCCCCTACCAAGTTATCTCTTTGTTTTTCTTTTTTTCTTTTTGGTATTGCTAAAGGTTTTATGTATTTTTAAGGAGAAAACAGACAGTTAAATTAATTTTTTTAAACTCTTGCATTTAAAAAGACGAGAATGGGTATCTAAATCCCCTTCCTTTAAACAAAAATGAACACTCGTTTAAACCAACATTTAACAACAATACATTTTTAATAAATTATGAGCAAAAAATTACACCTTTAAATATTTATCATAACCCCTTCCTTTGTAAATTTTATTTTTACCCGGACCTGGCAGCTGTATTCGCTTCCTCCGTATATTTCAGTAACACTTGTATTCTGTTTTGCGAATGCTTTTCAAAATTTTTAAATGTGCAATATAACAAAAGAACTTTTGAACACTTTCTTAAAGTTTGCATTTTGGGGGCCTAGAGCACCCTTACCCAATTTTTCTTTATCATTTGATTTTCTAACACTTTTTTCAAGGAAAAAACTGGTAGTAAAACTCGATATCTAAAGACTTCCATCTAAAAGAACGAAAAAGGGTTATCCAACCCCCCCCCCCTATTTTTTAACAAAAGATGCCCACTTAGTGAAACTTTAAACAGCAAAACTTTTTGGATAAATTATGAGCCAAAAATTACACCTTTAATTATATAACATAACCCCTTCCACTGTAAATATTTGTACCCGGACCTGGAAACTGTCTATTCGCTTCCTCCGCGTTCTTTTCAGTAACACTTGTTATACATTCAATCAAATCACCAAGTCACACATAGAAATAGGTTTTATTGAAAAAAAAAAGGAAGAGGCATCACACAACACACTCAACTCACTTGGGCTGCAGTTGAACGTCCTTCAATTCAAGCTGAACGATATTGCTCGCAGTTCCCATTACAAAAATCAGAACACAATCGCTGCGAACGAAACGCGGATTGCTTGAGTTAACCGAAAATACCCCGCGGTTGTCCTCGTTTACTTCTGTTGCATGAATACAAGGACAATCTGCAAAACAAAACAAAAACAAAAAAAAAAAGAGAGTGAAAGGATACACCAGTACAACAACTCGCGATCTATTTCATAGAGGTTTGAATTTTTTTCTTTTCTTTTTTTTCTTTTTTGGAAGTTTGTTTAACGTTTTCCGCGCCACGCGGTTTTGCATTCAAATTGACAAAAAAAAAAATGCAAATTTGAATGTGCTTCACCAAGACAATTACCGAGAAATAAATTCCTTTTTGCGGTTGACACAGTTGGAATGCAATCCGAGCATAGGCCACAAATGATACAAAATATTACAAAAAGGACACTTCTTCTAGCCATGATGTAAGTCAGACGACAACTAATTTGAAGTTCTCAGCTGTAAGTCGCACTTTATCTGACAGGACGATAAGGACGTCGCGAGACTAATGAGAAGTTTTCTACTCGTATCATATTGAGAGCATTTAATTTTAAATTATCCTCCACAACCTCCCCCCCCCCCCCCCTCACACCCTTCATCTTTTTATAGTGTTTAGGATATTTTTATAAGGATAACAAAAAAATCGACCTAGAGCAAAGTGAGCTGTGCTGTGGTGGCTCACGTTAACATTATGGCTGAAAGGAAGTGGACACAGAATTTATATGTGTCGGTTGTGAAGTAAAAATAGCTCGACCCAATTTGTGCGGATGTGGGAAATCTATCTATATGTGTGATGGAAGAAGATGATGATGTTGATGATGACACATTAGCATAGATACCATATTATATTGCCTTTGCCATGCTCAGTCTCTGTGCAAAAATATGAATGAAAATTAATTGCTCTGAAGGCAGCAAGAAGAGCGAGTAGAAAAAAAAAGTAGCGGCGCAGGTTTTGGGTCACACAACATTGATTGTTTTAGATTTTTACACCGATGATGATGGCAAAACGGGAACGGAAGGATGTTGTGGCAGTAACTCATCCGTTTGTTAGGTTTTAAAAGGTTGAAGATAGTTGGAACTTGGAAGTATCTGGTATACAATTTGGGAACTGATATAGATTTTTGTTCTATTATAGAGTAAGTGGGTGGTGTTGGTTTGATTTTGGGTTTTATAAGTGGCCTTATTTTTGGAGTGAGCTGGGGAGAGTAGAGATAGGTTTTTTTTTTTATAATTGGTGTTAATTGACTTAGGTCAAAGAACTTTTTTGGATGAGTTATTTATAGATCATAAATGTGAATTGTTTAGTGGTTATGATTTTGGTTATAGATGTTAAAGAGGTATGGTAGGGTAGGTAAGAAAGAGTCAATGGGGAGTAAGCAGATGACACAGTAATTTTAGGGAGGTTTTATTGTTTGAAGTATCATCTTTTTCACCATAAATATGTTCATTTAGGGTAATAAAGGCTTTGGAGAAAAAGACTTGATATCAGACGGCTAAATACCAGTGTAAAATCAATATTACCTTATAAAGACTAGTTTCAACCCCGTTTTTAGAGTTATGTATAGATAAGATTGGATTACAACAGATGAGCGGGATAAAAGGGCGGGATTTTTAACGATTTAGACTATTTCTGACTAAAGTCAATATCTACACCGAAAAAAATAAACAATATCAATTTAACATTTTTTATCGCACGTAGGTAGGGTAAGGTGGTATAAGAGTGCGCATTTTAGACAAAATACCAAATAAAACAATAACAAAAAGAATTAAACTACTTTTTTTATATATAGTTTTTAGTTTATAATCCAAGCAACGAAAAAAACTTAAAACTGGTAACAAAAATGTATTAATTCAAAAGTTATAAACAAAATACCACATTAGGAAATTTGCGCACTCTTATACATCCTATTGTGTAAGAGTGCGCGGCTTAGTTTGTAAGAGTGCGCAGCTGCGCACAGGTGTAAGTTTGCACAAAAGTCTCAAATAAAATTGCCTATCTTTAAATAAACAGAGTATTTTTCAACAAATCACTCCTTGCATGAGGAACAATCAATTTAGTCTTCGATTAATGGTTCCGAGAAAATTTCAATATTTCCTAGTTACTTTCATTCGCTTGTTTTTTGTAAAACTTTTATTTGGTTTCTTTTTGGTTGGAATTGCTTTTTCTAGCTGCTGTTTGCTGGTATATGGACAAATGCAAGTTATTTTGAAGCCTTGGATAGCATTTACTGCTCTTATAACCTGCGCACTCTTATACATCATCATGGTGCGCACTCTTACACGCTCAGACATGTAATCGAAGAATATATATATATTTCACAATTCACTTTATGACCAGTCTTACGTTTTCCTCAAATGTTTCTTTTTGTCGACTTTTTAATGTCCCATACTTTGTTTATTGTTATTTTTTGTTGTTAAGCGGAAAATTTAATTTGTTTGGCAAGAAATATTGGAAAAAAAAGTGCTAAAAAACTTAAACTTAACTAGCACCTCTGTTTACAAACACATTTGCATGAAATTTTCAAACTCATTTAGATCTTTCCAAAATAAGTGCATTCAGTCTTATATTCCCTTTCAAACCGTAGAAAATGGCCTTGCGCACTCTTATCAACAGCGCACTCTTATACCATCCTACCCTACTTGCTCTTATGATAAAAGTAGATTTTATGTCAAAGCTTCCTAGGAAAAATATTTTCAATTAGTTATAGTCCAAAATCCCAGTGCCGCCAGACATTACTTATTTTCTCAAGAAAAAAATGTATGGAATTACGTAGTGCTAGGATACTGGCTATCTTGTGCCGACGGCCATTTTACCGGTAACAGGTGCTAAAGGTACGAAAAATACGTACTTACTTTTCTCATTTTCTCAAGGCTGATTTTTATATATGATACTCGGGGAACTAATTCAATAATTTTTGTAAGCTGCCAGACCCATCGGATGGGCCTAACACCTTGCCAGACACGCATAATAGGAAACAGGAAAGTTAGATTTTATTATATGGAGGTCTGGGAAAAAAATAATAAAACATTTTGACTTCAGGACTCGAAAGAGTATCAAGACACGCGTCGAAAACCACATTTTGCACAATCGCATCTAGAGTCATTTGGCCGCCATTTTGTTTTTTTTTAATAAAAATTGCAATTTTTCACATAACTGACGTATTTTTGAATCTACAGACAAAAAATGTATTGCAAACTTGAAGATAATTTAATTTACTACAATACATGTTAAATTACTTTTTTCGATTATACCTTCGGTTTAAGAGTTAGGGTGGTTTTTTTTTTGAAACCATATTTTCGTCATATCTCTTTTATTTGAGCTTTTTTGAAAATTTATTTGGAGTTAAAGTTGTAGATCTTTTTATTACCTTCAGTTATTACATTAACGGTTTTTCGATTTGACAGACCGTTTTTGGTCTATAGGAAAAAACTTCAAAAAGGTTGCAATTTTTTAATATAGGAAAAAGGTTCTAGTACAGGGTAATTTGCATTAGATGTAACAACAACCTAGGCGTGTAGGTTGCACTCAGACAAGAACAACATCGTATAACTAACACTGCCAGACCCATTTCGACAGCTATTTTTTTTGCCAGACACCTTCTCAAGTAGCACACTGGTGTATAAATTGGTGTAAATTCATTAATTTTGGTGTAAAATTGAGGAAATTGAAAAAATATGGTGTATTTCTCAAAATTAGTGGTATAAAAATTATACCACTGTCTTTTCTGTAAAAAATTTAAAAATTTTTGAAGATTCAGTGCAAAAAATACACCTATATTCAGTTGTTTTTATAATATACCATTAATGGTGCATAAAATTATTCGATTCTGAAATCAACCAAAACGGTATATTTTGTACACTTTCTTTGGTGTAGGAAGTACACCCTGTGGACATAAAATTCACCAGAATGCAAAAGTGGGAGACGACATATTTTTCAATGGCCGCCATTTAAAAAAACAAGACAGCGATTAATTACACTGTGCTCGAAAATGGAACTTTTTTTTTCCGACAGAGGGCTCTCATATCTACTAAAGATAATTCGAGTATGCTGAACACGATGGCGTTCTTAGTTTTTCTGGATTAGGTCAAATAAGAAAGATTTTTGCGTTTGAAATTTTGTTTGCACATGCCAAAACTGAGGGTATAAAACACCATATATTTTCCAATTTTTGATTTTTTATCAATGAAAAATGATGGAAAATCTATTTTTTCGCAAGTATTATTCGTAAAAGAAGTTATTTGAAAAAAAAATCTGCCGAATGACATTTTAAATCATTATTTTATGGCAAAAAAACGTCAATTTTTTTCAATTTTTCTAATATTTTTCGTATTAGGTACTTAAATTTAAATGCAGCACTAGGTGGCAACGATTTGATGTTGTATTTCAGGATAGAATATGGCTTTGTTTACAAATACGAATAGGCAGTTCCTACCTATCTACAATATTGGTTAAGCTTAAGAGTGAAAAAGTAGCAGTAAAACACTGTTTTTTTTTTTAATGATTAAGTTTATAAAATAAAAAAATTACAAACAGTTTAAATGCAATACATATGTAGGGGAAGTGGGGGCAAAACGCCTATGGGCTCAAGTAGCATAAAAACCCGCTTAAGAGAAACCCTCTTAAGAGAAAAACCCGCTTATCTGAAACACGTTTCTGATCTTTAAATATTTTCTTCAGTTAAACGGGGACTGTGACAAATATATTATGTGTTGTGTATGTAAGCTCATATAATGCAGATGGAAGTAATAGTAAATTATGTTTTAATTTTAAAACAAATTGAAAGAAAAATGATTTTTTGAACTTAAACAAAAATTAAATAAAAATATTGATACTATGCCTGATTTTTTAATTAAATATCTACATCTACATATGTATAATATTCCAGAGTACTAACACATACAAGGTGTGTACAAAAAATTGTTGAGTTTTCGCATACATTTGTACCTTTATAGTTAAAAAATGTAAGAAAAATTGAAGAAAAATCGACGTTTTTTTGCCAAAAAATAATGATTTAAATAGTTATTTGACAGATTTTTTTTCAAATAACTTTTTTTACGAATAATACTTCCAAAAAAATAGATTTTCCATCATTTTTTTATCGATAAAAATCGAAAATTGGAAAATATATGGTGTTTTATACCCTCAGTTTTGGCATGTGCAAACAAAATTTCAAACGCAAAAATCTTTCTTATTTGACCTAATCCAGAAAAACTAAGAACGCCATCGTGTTCAGCATACTCGAATTATCTTTAGTAGACATGAGAGCCCTCTGTCGGTTTTTTGAACTATCACAGTGTTATTTTACTATAATAGTATATTTATCGACCTAATTATCCCGCATTCTTGGTTTTTTCGATTCGGTATAGGTATTATATTATAAAAGAACTCTTCTAAAAAAATGTAAAAACAACAAAAAAAATTATAATTTTTGAAAAACTGATTTTTAAAATCGAAAAAAAAAAAATCATTAATTCACTGACATTTTTGAGGCGCTTGATTTTTAGAGGGGGTAGTATCTTAAATTAGTAGACAGAATGTGTTTCGTTTTTAAATTAGGCAAACAAATTCATATTTAACGATTAGTTTTTTATGGCAATATTATGAAAGTGAATAAAAGTTCATTTTCATTTATTTCATAAGAAATGGTGTGAATTAGAATTCATCAAACTGTTTGAGGTAAAAAATAAACTTTGGTTCAAATTTTAAATCAGAATAATTTAAATTGTGTATTTTATCCATAGATTTATTGTGTATTTT
This sequence comes from Episyrphus balteatus, assembly GCF_945859705.1. NCBI lineage: Eukaryota > Metazoa > Arthropoda > Insecta > Diptera > Syrphidae > Episyrphus > Episyrphus balteatus. Next base: position 9,056,437 of record NC_079136.1, on the reverse strand, counting down.
TCAATTTCAAAGGGATAATTTTTACCAAAAACGAGATCATTTAATATACCACTAGCGCCTTTTATACACCAAAGTCGGTATATTTTTTTAACCACCGGAGTTTATTATATACGAGAAAATGGTGTATTTTTTATATTCAAAATGCATATCACGGAAGTGCAAAAAATACACCAAATATTTTGGTGTATTTTAGACTTTTGTGCTACTTGAGTTAAAGCTTTGAAAAAAATAGTTTAACTGTAGTAATTAAAGAAAAGCTTCTTATTTTCAAAAAACGTCTCTAACAATTTTGATTTAAAATTTTTTGTGTAGTAAAACACACTAATTCCAACTTAAAACAAAATATTTATTTTCAACCGATTGATGAATTTTATCGAAATTTCTTTTTTATGTGCTGCATACATTATTTTATTTTTTATTTTTTGAAAAATGTTGAAAAATTTTTATATAGCTACATTATTATTTCTTTTGCTTGAAGAAATAAATAGTATTTTTGATATTTTCGAAAAAGATCATTAAATACGGTTTTTATTTAATTGTAAAAACAGATTTTATATTTTTTTTTACATTAGGCTTATGAAATACTTTAAAAAATCAAATTTTAAATTTTCCCTAATTTTGTTAAACAAAAACCTTTCACAATACAGCTTATTTTACCATTAGCGTAAGTATGTACGTGTGACTGATTTTCTGTAAATTTGGTACAGATGATTTTTTTTTATTATTTTCAAATTTTCAAGTTTTTTTTTTTTTTTCTTATAAAGCTATGATTACACGGTCAACGAAATCGGTCAACGCGTTGACTCTCTGACGTAAAAATGACGTCACAATCTGTCCCAAGAGTGTCACGTCGTGTGATCGTCAACGAAAACTGCTGTCATTGGGTTGACGGGTACGATAACACTCGCGTTGACTCACATTTTTGGGTCAACGCATTGACTATTTTCGATGACCGTGTAATCTCTCTGTCAATGCCATTGGGGCGCGTTGACAGGGTTTTAGGACTGGGTATCATCGCAATGACCCTGTCCCAGCGTCAACACGCGGCAGAATTTAATACCGTGTCATCGTTTTAGAATGACATTGTTTTTTGTATAGAAATATGATGAAAGTTGGATTGGGAAAATTTTTTGTAGGACGATTATTTGAATGGTGTACCGTTTTGGAGAGAGAGGGGTTCTCATTTCACCTTTTTGTTTTTTTTTTTACAAAAAAACTTTTTGGTATGGCCGTGGCATCCATGTTGGATGCAAAAAAAATTTTTTTGACAAAAAACCAAAAACCATTTATATAATATATATTCCAAGCTAAATTTTAAGACCATAACCATCAACATTGGGCGCGGCGTTCCTATGGTATAAGCGTTTGAAGGTGGCCATGTTGATTTTTTTTGGATTTTTTAAAAATCAAATGTGGAAACTTTTTTATTTTTTTTTTCTAATTTTTCGACACAAATTTAGTAATTTTAAATTTGTATTCGTTCAACAATCTTATTAGAATTCATTTAAGACTTTTATCTTAAAAGTGCATTGCGTATATCTCGAAATATTTACATTTCAATGCAACAATGTCAAACATATTTCCGTTTAATTTTTCTATGAGAGCTTTTTTCAAATCTCATTTTCTCCGCTTTTTTTTACAAAATATTTTTGGAAAATTTAAATTTTTGCTTTGTGTCAAACAGTGTGATCAACAGTTTTGCGAGTCAAAGCGTTGACACTGCTAAGTAAACGTCACGTTGACACACCTGCGCGTAATTTAGGACAACATTGACGCAATAGTGTCAATCGTGTGATAGTCAATGTTTTATGCGTTGACACTGTGAACGTTGACGGTGAGATGACAGAGAGAATATGGATTTTTTCTTGACGTCAGAGAGTCAACGCGTTGACCGATTTCGTTGGACGTGTAATCATAGCTTAACGGTTTCGAGATATTGATAAGTTTTCTCGAAAACAGCTATTATCTTAATATTATGAGCTTAAAAATCTCAAATGTTCTTAAATGCAAATTATGTATTTAAAATTTTTAATCACTTCCATCAAACAACCAACAACGCCTTGATCGGTCCACAAAACACAACACAAATCAGTTTTATCTTACTTCTTCGCATTTAAAAAAAATTTAACCATCGATTTTTTTTACAGAAAAGTAATTAAAATATAAATTTATTTTTAGGTACACAGCAGATATCTATTTTTAATGAGTATATTCTTATGCAAATATTTTAATTATAAGTTGTTTTTTTTTTTTTTATTAAATATACATTATCTTATAAATAAAATTTTAAATTAATTTTCATCACCAGCAAATGCTTTCTGCAACTCACTATACTTCCTAATAGCTGTATGCACAAAATTTGCTGCTCTCCTAACACGTTCCGGTGTCATTTCATTGCCAACAATCATACCAACATTTCTAGCAGTTTCATTCCAATTTAAAAATTTCAACGATTTAAATGATATCGAACAAAGTGGAGTTAATGAACATAGCGCAGTTGTCAAAGCACCACCCATAATGACCATAGTGACAGTACCCATTACAATTGCCATCGATCGTACAATCCATGTGACCATGCTGGCTGGCATAATACCTTGAAGGAAACTCAGCGAATCTGATAGAGGCACAGCTGAAACCGATTGAATTGATTGAACTTGTGGCGCGGATGGTAGTAGATAACCTTCGTAACCAGTTTGAACAACATAAGGCGATGGATAACCTGGTGGAGGATGTGGTGGATAACCAGGATAAGGATGATGATGATATCCAGGGAATGGATCTGGATAACCTGGTACTCCACCAGCTGGCAAAAGTCCCGAATAGATATTTGGATCGTAAGAAGTCACTTCAGAAGATACCTTTGAGATGAGACGATATAAATAAGATCGATGAAAAAAATGGGGTAAAAGTTACAAACTTACAGATGAACTTCCAGAATATTGATTATCACTTTCTGATGGTGGCGGAGGAGGTTTCAAATCAGACGATCCATCGTCTTTATTAACCACAACAATTGGCGGAGATGCCAATGGAGGCACTTGATCTACTTCATCCGAAATTGGTACACCGAAAACACTTCCCGATAAAACTATCAGCAAAATTACACGAAATAATGACAATATACAGTTCATATTCTATTTTAAAGCAACACTATTTGACCTTTTCGAAACAAAGTCCTTTTTGGGAATGTCTTGAAAATGAGCCTGTTCTATTTATTTATATAAATAAAGGTCACTTTCCCCTTCGATGTGATCTTTTTTCCCCGCCACGTACACACTAATACCACTTAACCATTGTCCGACATTAAATTCCCAAAATAAGGGTCCTGAAAAATTATATTCCAGGAATTTCTTGTGTCTCCTTTAGAGATTATATTTTGTCAGAAAAACTACCAAATTGGATAAGGCACATTATTTTTATTGGAAGTAAAGAAAAGTACAGGTTTCTAGGGTAACCGAGAGATGCACTGATGATGAGTTTATAGTCAAGACTGCTGACAGGTATAAGTTCCATATTGATGACACACTGAATGTGCATTTTTCAAAAACAAAAGAATAACTTTTCCCTTTTCCTTTACCTACCTTTATAATTGTGTGGTACAGGTAGGTACATAGGTTAAGGTTGGGTATCATTATTATTTGTCTGCAATTTGCTTTTATGTCTATCTTAGATTTCTATGTATTTCCTACTAATTGCTATTCAATATCTTTCCCTGAAGGCCGTTTCTTGGACAAAAACTAAATAATTATACACTCTTAATGGACATTAGAGTGACCGCAAGAAATCGATTTTCGAAATTTGGTCGGGGGAACCCCATAAAATGTTCCGCCTTTGCAGATTTTTAGATAGCCAAAATTTCAGCTCGATTGGATAACTCTAAATGGTGCCGACACTCGCTCAAAGTATCAAAAATCTCTGTTTTTTCACTGTTTTTCGAAGAAAATTAGCTCTAGCTCCCAAACAGATCGGGTTATTTTCACTTTTTATATATTTAATTAAAGGTAGTGTTGCTACACATAATTCAGATGCTAAATTTGTTTAGTTTTACTAAAAAAGAAAAATTTTGTCATCAATTTAAATTTTCAGTACTTACCTCAAAAAGAGCTGAAGTGCAAACTCGATTTAAAATGAAACTTTTTTTTTAAACTGTTTTATTTAAAAAAACGAAACATTTAACAGAATTCTAAGGCTGTTTGTGAATTGCGTTAAATAGTTAACACTGTGTAAAATTTTTGACACTATTGAGGTGAACAAAAAAATTTCAGCTGTATGGCTTATTGTTTAATATTTTTCTCTGCCTCTTTTCTGCTATGAAACTCCTTTTTAATAAAAAAAAAAAAACAAAACCATCTGCAAAAAAATTTAACTCAAATTTAACCAGGTCCCAATAAATTTTTAACAGCTGAAAATTTTTTATTCACCTCAACAGTGTCAAATATTTAACACTATGTGAACTATTTTACGCAATTCACACACGGCCTAAAAAACAAAAAAAATAACATCGTGTTACATTTCTTATACATAATTAATGAAGTAAATACTAAAAAAATTTAATCAACAGATTTACAAAGTAGTTTTGGAAGCATCAGGATACAATTTTCGGCACTCACTGACTACTTGAAGTACATATTGTTTTTGTTCCTCATCTTCAGTTAAAAGGTTATTAAAATCCGTTATTAATTTGACTCCTCTTTCTGTCATGTCATTTACGACTTTAAGTGATTGCACTTTTTAAAAGCCTTCTTTAAAATGCGGGTTTTCGGGCCAAAGATTTGGAGGTTCTTTGAGAAAACTTGTGTCTGTTTTCAATCGGCTGAAAAAGTTCAATGTTTCTTTGTTCACAATATTTTTTAACCCTGCTGTGACAAATTGTTCATCTTCATGTGTCTGTAGCTTTGGATTTACTTTTCTGTTGGTTTCCGTTTCACTGGTTTTCAAAATTATGTTGGCCGTTTCTAATTTTGTTCGCCATCTGGTAAAGTTAGGTCAAAGAACGCCAGACCTGCCTGCTCTGAACTCAAATACCATAAATGGTTTGAGAATTTAGCAAGAGCCTTCTCTGAAATATCTTTGTCTATCTTGCGGTATTCAATGCAATTACGCAAAAGATCAAGATCTTGTTTAGGAGCCAGATAAGCTCTTGGGGCATTAAACCAAGCAAAAGTTTTTTCTTGTTGAATGTAAGTTTGATTTTGAAACTACAAAGTCAATTGGATTTTGCCCTAGTGCTTCTATTGTAGCTATAATTATGCGAGAAGCATTTCTATCAGATGCCTTACATCGATCCAATAACAAAGAAAGTTTCATTGTTAATAGCTCTTTCACCCCACGACTATACCTCATACTTTTGCTACCCGAGGGCCAAGAGATAGAGAAACATCCATTCTATCCCAATCCGCAGAATAAAACAGTTAAAAAAAAGTTTAATTTTAAATCGAGTTTGCACTTCAGCTCTTTTTGTGGTAAGTACTGAAAATTTAAATTGATGACAATACTTTTCTTTTTTAGTAAAACTAAACAAATTTAGCATCTGAATTATGTGTAGCAACACTACCTTTAATTAAATATATAAAAAGTGAAAATAACCCGATCTGTTTGGGAGCTAGAGCTAATTTTCTTCGAAAAACAGTGAAAAAACAGAGATTTTTGATACTTTGAGCGAGTGTCGGCACCATTTAGAGTTATCCAATCGAGCTGAAATTTTGGCTATCTAAAAATCTGCAAAGGCGGAACATTTTATGGGGTTCCCCCGAAAAAAAATCGACAAAAAATTTTTTCTATGGGAGTTGCGGTCACTCTAATGGACATGATAGAGATATTCGGAGGGTATCTATTTGTATAGCATAGGCATAAAGGGCAAATTGTGTTTAGTTTACGTATTTGCAACACAGATAATGTGCAGAGAGATATTATGCATAGTAAACATATTGCACGTACCTACAGCTACTATGTATTCTATAGACAAATAGTGTAGCAAGTTGGATATGGTACCGTCTACTATGGAATGCAACCGAACCGAGTTAAAGTAAAAGAAGTACCTAGTATCGATTGCCCTTAATTTTTCGTTTCCATAGAGGTAACTACTGGGGTGCACTTGTTTTGAAATTAATGGTTTAAGGATGTGTCGGATGTATTTGTGCATTTTTAGGAAGACTAAAGCAGGGAATGGTTATAATTATTCACATTCGTGTAGTGCCACAAAAGAAAAAATCTCTGCCTAAAACGGTTTAAAAAAAAAGATGGACTCAAGTAAAAACTTATAAACAGTCATATTGCAGAAATCGCACGTAAATCCCTATATATTCATTTTGTTTTATTTTTTACCGACTTCCAAAAAGGAGGAGGTATTCAATTCGCCTGTAATTTTTTTTTTTTTTTTATATTTGTAACCTCATAACTTTGGACTGAGTGAACCAATTTTGATAATCCTTTTTGTATTGGAAAGCTGGTGGCTGCAATATGGTCCCATATCAATTTCGTTCAGTTAAAGCCATAGGAACTATTAGAAAAACCATAAAACCCTGTTTTGATCCATGGAAGTGGTTTTGTGTTAATGGACAAGATTTGGGAAGGGATTATTTGATGAAACTGTCTGTAAACACTCGAAATTTTTAAAGCTTGACCATAAATTTCACTGGGATTAGATCAGCTATGCGTGTTGCGTGTACGAAGCTAGTGAGATTTTCTAGACCAGCTAGGAGACTGATAACCTCGAACAGCATGCGGTATCAATAAGCTTAGGTATTGAGGCTGTAAAGATGGGAAATATTCTGTACAAGACCGAAAGAATGTTCGAAATTCCTCGAAAATTCTTCAAAATATACACTTGACCTCAAAATCCAGCCTGGGGGAGACAGACACAATCCCGAAACTCCGAATCCAGAAAACCCAAAAATCCAAAATCTCGTAAGCCCACAATCCTGAAAACCCAAAATCCGGAAATTTTTCAACTTAGGTATGTATATAATTTTTCCAGACTTCGCGATCTCATTGGGGATTATTGGTTTTCTGGATTTTGGATTTTCAGGATTAAAGGCTTTCAGAATTTAAAATTTTCTGGAGTACCTTTTTCTTTGTTTTTAGGTTTTTGGGATTTCGGTTTTCGGGATTCTGACGCCAAGTCTTCATTATGGTAAAATTTGTTCTATCTTGTCATTTTCAATGCGTTGTAAGAGCAGATTCTCCATATCCCAAAAATTTTCAAATTAAAGATTTACAACTTACAATCGGATACAAACTTATAAACCTTGGGAAAGTTTTCACAAAATTGTAACTTAGGCTTCGAAAGTTTTTGTCACAATTTACCTATTTTAATACTTTTCTTTCAGCTTGATTTAAATCTTTGTTCTTTTTTAAATATATGAATCCATAACTTACCTTTATGTACCTGTTTTGAAAAGTAAAACTGGAATACCTATAAAGGGATAGCAGGCATTCAGAGGTAAAAAAGGTATCTACCACGTTTTGGTATTTCCTGTTTTTCATGAGTATGTATGTGTATTTTTTTTGTTGTTTTGTTTGGTTTTGTTTTTGAAAACGTTCCGCGTTTTCTAATGAGATTTTATGGAAGGTACGTGTCCTTTGGTACCTATATTATGTTCTTCCAAAGTAATAAATGTTTTTGGAAGGACGTTTTGTAGGTATTTAAAACTTAAAAAAAAAAAAAAACGGCTAAACTAATGATGGAACATGCCATTAAATAGTAGATATCCTAGACAGAAACACAAATTTGCTAGTTTTATAAAGTGTTTAATTTTAGATTAAAATTTCGGATTTGAACTCATTTAGGTTTGCGAGTTTCTGTCTATGCGTATATACAATAAATGTAATTATTCCCAGGGAAATAATTTTATTAGTTTTGTATTTTGCAATTAGCTTTGAATTGGTTTTTCACTAATTAGTGTTTTTCAATAAGTGGTTGCATGTAATTTGGTATCGATAAACAATACAATGTTTATCTTTATGCTCATTTAATAGGTACTTATGAGAGTACGAATGCTCATGTTATATTGTATTATATGGAATTATTAAAGCACATTTTTTTTCCAGTCTTTGGTCAGGGGGTTATTTTAATTTTTTAATGTCTCCTATCAAACTTTTTCCTTAATCCAGGTCGATCTTTTGTCAGAAAATATGAAGTCTGCGGAGATACTTACGTAAAATTCGCCTCTTCATCTTAATTAGCCAAAACTGATAGACTTAAGGCCAAACTATTTAAATGCGTAAAAAACGTTATTGAGAAAGTACATAATATTTATTCACCAACTTTTCTGTAAAATATTGTCAAAGAAAAGAATGTCTGATGACATACTTTTAAATTTTCATAAGACATTCTGTTTCATTAAAAAAGTGACCACCTTCACTTCGCCAATATTTGTGGGACACGCTTTTTTTTAATATCGCTTGTATGATGCTATCAATCATTTACTGACTCATCAAGAATCCAATTAAATGCCAACTTATTAACAATACTTCTGAATACTTACTTTTATTTCCAGTAAAATGTGTAAAACAAAAAACTTTTACAATCAGATGATGCTTATAATCATAGTTCTGTGCGCCCTTTCAAATATTTTTATAAAGAATAAGAACATGATTTGGCCGACAGATAGAACTGGGTTGGGGTAAAAATCTCCCAAACCGATTACTCGAAAAGTAAAGATCCAACATCCATAAAACCCAAAATCCAGTAAATCTAAAATCACGAAAGCCACCGCGGATTTTGTTTTTTTTTTTTCGGGATAGTTGGTTATCGAGATATTGGGTTTTCTGGATTCTAGATTTTCGAGATTTTGGATTCAGGTTTTCGGTTTTTGGGATTTTAACCAGAACCCGACTTTTTTTTTATTAAAATTTCAGTGAACAGACAATTTTAAAGAATTAATTTGTTTTAATTTTTGACTTTCTGGATTTGGGTTTTTCAGATTTTGGGTTTTCAGAATCCTGGGTTTTCGGGATTTTTCAGAATTTTGGGTTTTCTGGATTATAAATTTTCGAAATTTTGGGTTTTTCAATTTTCGGGATTCGTTAAATTTTTGTTCAATTATAGTTCCAGTGAACATACAATTTTAGAAGGTCAATCGGTTTTAATTTCAGGATTTTGGGGTTTTTGTGGATTTTGGGTTTTCAGAATTCTGGGTTTTTGGGATTGTAGATTTCCTGAGCTCTGGATTTTCAGGATTCAGAATTTTGGGATAATGAACTTCGCTAATTAAAAAAAAAACGAAGCGAATGGCGTTTATTTTATAAAAATGTCTCCATTATTACAGTGGTGACGAAAGTCCAAACAATTTTAAATTAATTTTTTGGTGGGTTTTGCGTTTTTCGGCCATAACTTTTTTGTTAAGACAAATAAAAAAAAACTAAAAAATATCGCCCCTAGATTTTTATTTAACGAAGCGAATGGCGTTTATTTTATAAAAATGTGTCCATTAATACAGTGGTGACGAAAGTCCAAAAATTTTTAAATTAATTTTTTAGTGTTTTGTGCGTTTTTTGGCCATAACTTTTTTGTTAAGACAAATAAAAAAAAAACTAAAAATATCGCCGCTAGATTTTTATTTAACGAAGCGAATGGCGTTTATTTTATAAAAATGTGTCCATTAATACAGTGGTGACGAAAGTCCAAAAATTTTTAAATTAATTTTTTAGTGTTTTGTGCGTTTTTTGGCCATAACTTTTTTGTTAAGACAAATAAAAAAAAAACTAAAAATATCGCCGCTAGATTTTTATTTAACGAAGCGAATGGCGTTTATTTTATAAAAATGTGTCCATTATTACAGTGGTGACGAAAGTCCAAAAATTTTTAAATTAATTTTTTGGTGTTTTGTGCGTTTTTTTTTTGCCATAACTTTTTTGCTAAGACAAATAAAAAAAAAACTAAAAAATATCGCCCCTAGATTTTTATTTAACAAAGCGAATGGCGTTTATTTTATAAAAATGTGTCCATTATTACAGTGGTGACGAAAGTCCAAAAATTTTTAAATTAATTTTTTTTTGTGGGTTTTGCGTTTTTTGGCCATAACTTTTTTGTTAAGACAAATAAAAAAATACTAAAAAATATCGCCCCTAGATTTTTATTTAACGAAGCGAATGCCGTTTAATTTTTCAAAATCAGACTAGTTTTCCAACTTTGGTGGCTGTCCAAACCTAAGCAGACAAATTGTCTGCAAAGTTCATGATCATAAGTTTTATTGCGTTCTGTTGTAAACTAGGGTTCTAAATTAAAAATTTTACAGAGACTTTTTGGGTTCAATTTTAAGCCAAATGATAGTTTTGCAAGATCTCTCTCTTTCAAATCACTTCCTCGCTGTCTCTCTCTCTCTCTTACTCTTTCATACCCTCTTTTATCCTCCAATATCTCTTTCCCTATCTCTTCCTCTCCTTCCCTCTTATATTATCTCTTTCTTATATCTCGCATCCCCCTGTTACTTCCTCTCTTTCTATCTTTCTCCCTAACTTTCTTCCGCTCCTGTTCTCACTCTTTCTCTCTCCCCTTCCCGCTATTACTCCCCCTTTCTCTCTTCCTCTTAATTATCTGCTTTCTTTTGCTTTATCTTTAGCTATCAATCACTTATCTCTGTCTCTCTCTCTCTTTTCCTCATTTCCTATCTGATAACTATATTTTTAAACGCACTAGCAACACGTCAGCAGCGATAACCCTACAAATTATACAAAGTTCGTTAAATAATTTGATGTTCTCTTAGTGACTCTCTCAATGTCAGTATGTCACTTAACTGTCCTTAAAAAAAGTATATTCACAAACGAACTTTTCACATAAATAAAAGAAAAACTAATTGCACGACGTATTCATTTTATTTATAATTCATCACCCTTAACTTTCTTAATCACATTTTAATGATGCACAACCTAGTCTTTATATTGTGTTTTCCTATTCGTGTATTCAAAAGACAAAATATAAGTCAAGTAAAGAGCTAAACGTAGTTCCCTTTTTTGTATCTCTATTAACGTAATCCCTTTGACGTTGAAAGAATTCGCACTTGAAGTTACACACTTACAGTTTGCCAGTATGTTTTCTTCACACGCTCAATTTTGTTCTCCCTTTTTCTTGAAATCCACAAAAAAAAAAAAAAAAAAAAAATTGTTAGTATTTGCATATGGATATAGGGGGCCCCAAACTAACGGCTTGTCCAAAGGTACTGCCCAGCGAAAGTTTTTCATTTTTCTTTATTTGTACGAAACAGAAAAAAAAAATTATATTAATTTGCGTCATAAAGAAGTTCAAAGGTTATGAAGTCGCAGAAATACCCCCCGACTTCTGTCAAAATCCCTTCGAGGTGACAAACACTTTCACACACACCTCAAGAGTGGAAGTGTAACTACCCTTTCCCATTGTGCAATAACAGCAAGTAGAGTGTTCTAGTATTCCAGTTGCGCTGCCATATTGTTGTGCCCCTATTTATTGCCCCAAGTATCCTAGCGACCATACCGTCGTCAATACGACACGACACGGTTTACTGAGCCTATTTAAAGCCCCCAAGTACACTGTATACACTTCTAGCATATTGTTCAATGCCATCCATGCAATACCAACGATTACCAACAACAATTTCAGGCAAAACAAAGGACGAACACGACAAAAATTATTTATCAACGCTTCTTCCTGCATTTGGCCGAGATTCGAATCGAGTGCGGTTGTGTTAGAGAGAACTTGAAACGGTCGGTCGTCTTCGCTTTGGGGGCCATCAATCAATATAGACGAACTATCCACAAAGAGGGTGCATCCCATTCAAACTGGGTAACTGCATAGATACAATAGCTGTTGTGCAGCACAAATTAATCGTCCGGGCCAAGTGAGTAAGTTAGTTCGTCCTGTCAAGTTAGTCCAGTGAATGGAAAAGTGCGGACGCAGTTGACGAGCTTTAATATTCAAAGTGGGATTTGTGTGTGTGTGTGTGTGAACTTATTGGCCACCCACATGGCCCTAATGGGTATAGTCAGTCATCAACTTAATGGTTGTTAAAATTTTGATGATAACCTGTCGAGAAAGTTTCCTTGAAGAACGAACAAAAAATACGTTTTTTCCTCTTATACCAATTTTCCTTCGAATTGATTGATTTATTTCCTTCCACTCTATTAACTGAGTGAGAGGAGGGAGGAAGTCGATTGGGAGTTCAAGGTCTCTCCTAATTTTTGTTGTTTATTTTGTACTGGCAGTTGATTACTAGGAAAATTGTATGTTCGAAGCAATTGAGACTTTTTGTATTTATTTCGAAACGAATGTTTGGCAAAATCGAATCGAATCATAGTGTTTCCTGTTGGTGAGCTAATAAGTTCATCCACACCACCGCCAGATCCTTGAGAAGAACTCTCCTTTTTAATATATATGGTCAACGAGACACGTGAAATTGTTAAGGAATTCGTTTATTGCCTTATTAGGGGTGGAAAGATGCCACCGATTTTGTATTATCTACCACCATCACCACCATGTCGAGCAATTATGATGTTGGCCAAGATGCTGGATATGGAATTTGATATGAAAGTTGTTAATATCCTTGAGGGAGAGCAGTTGAAGCCTGATTTTGTGGAATTGAATCCGCAACATTGTTTGCCAACAGTTGATGACGATGGATTGGTTTTGTGGGAGAGGTAAGAGCGATTTGAGAAATTATTGAGAAAATAATAGGTTTTTATAATGAAAATATTTTTTTTTTGTATTTTAGTCGAGCTATACTTGCGTATTTGGTATCAGCTTATGCGAAGGATGATAAATTATACCCGAAGGATATACGAGTGAGGGCGTTAGTTGATCAACGTTTGCAATTTGATTTGGGAACATTATATGCACGGATGGGTGATTATTTTGTAAGTATTTGCAGTATTGTAGAATTTAAGTATTTACCAGAAATCTCTAATCCAGAAATCATCTAATCTAATAATTTTTTTTCGGGACTTATGTCCCACGTATTTTTTTTTATTTTTTTTTTGCATAAATACATCTATAGAGACTATTAGAGACTACAGCTGACAAAATAATAGAACCGATATTGTTTCTCACGATTTTTTTTTCGTAGTACCAACTCCAATGTAAGGTACGGTTACAAGCTGTTGGAAAACAAAAGCAAAGTTGGCAAATTTATTGGTTAGTCGAAATTTCATCGTGACAAAGTATAAACAAATGAATAAAGTGATAATTGAAATGATAACCGATATGAGTTCTTACCACGGTGAAGCGGAAAAAAAATTCTCAGATTCGAATCTCTTTAATTTGCACAACCCAAACGCGAAGCGGAAAAAAATTCGCACGAATTAAAGAGATTCGAATCTGAGAATTTTTTCCGCTTCGAGTTTATCGAGTTATAACACAAACACAAGCATATCTTTGGAACAAACATTAAACTGCCAAAATATTCTCTTTGCCGTTTGAGTTTTATTTTTTTTTCCTTGGCAAACTGAAGTAAGACAAATTTAAAATAAAACTTATTCTTTGAAAAGTTGGAATGATAAAGAAATCATATTGGTATTAGGTATTTCGCTTTAACCCTCTGTAGGGACACCTCTTTTTTGTGACGTGATAGGTATACGGGTGCGAATTTGGCTTGTACTTTTTTATGTCGCTAGAACTTTTTTATGTCTCATATTTCATATAGAAAACGTATATGAAATTGATGTAGAATTTTCCGAGGAATTCGAATATTGTTTTTACAATTAAAAAAAATGTATTTGCACCATTATAAAGAGACTTTTTTGCACCCACTTTTTTGAAAAATTGTAATTTTTTCATTTTTGGCGTGCCAAATTCGCACCCGTGTGCCGACAGAGGGTTAATAAACCGAAACGAGGTACATTTTTTTTTTCTGAAAATAAATTGACGTGAAAAAGAAATAAAGCCAAATGTTGAAAAAGGGCTTTGTTTCTCTTTTGAAAATTCAAATTATGCCAATTTTCGAAAGACTTCCTTATTTCACTTGGGCGGTATTTCATGGCCCCAAAAAATAATCTTATAGATTACTTAGTACCTATAGAACATTTATAGTAAAAATATGTATATAAAATAGTTTTTACTTTATTCGGGACTTATGTCCCATTTTCGACAAAAAAATTCAGGACTTCTGTCTCAGTAGGGTGGGACATAATTCCCAAAAAATTCTGGACTTGTGTCCCGGAGACTTATGTCCCTGCGCTTAACAATATAGTATATGAAACATTAAACATTGTATTTTGAAATAGGTAAAGATCAATTTTATTCATCGAATAGATCGAAGCAATTAATGAAACAAATATACTTTTCCTTTAGATCTGACCCTATTATGTTTTCACAAAATTATTCCCTTATGGAACTATTTAATAAAGTAACGAAGAAAAAATAACTAAAATAATATAAATTATTAAAATTATTTTTATTTTAAGTGGAGCGATTGAATATAATTCAATTTATAAGTTCATGTGACCTCAACTCCAAAAATTTATAAAGCGTTTCGCCCAGGTACGACAGTGGGCTCATCAGTTAGATCTGTCGTACCCTTACTAAGGCGCCTTATTTTGGTCGATGTTTACCGACACTATATAAAACGCACAGCATGAATATACTGTGAATTTTAATATTCTAAGGGAGTTTTATATAGTGTCGGTAAACATCGACCAAAATAAGGCGTCTTATTTAATAAAGTGTAGCCTACCTTTTTTCAGTATTAGTTAAATTTTGATAAACTAGCCCCTTCAACACAAATGGCTCATAGCAAATGCTATAAAAATCATAATTTCATAATAATTCATAATTCCTCAGAATTTCACTTTTCGAAATTTATGTAATTTACAATATTTTTACGTAGACTTTGTTAAAAATTTTCTATAATTTTCTGGGCTAATTATATTAAATTTTTTGTTTATATTGTTGTAAAATTTGAGGTACAATTTCAGACATTTTTTTTATACACTAAAAACTTATTTACGCATTGTTATCTTATTTATTGTTATTATTTAAATATTTTTATTTTATTTCCTAAAGTGATGTTTTCGAGGGAGATAAATTCTAGATCGAAAGTTTAGGTCCTAAATAAAAATTTGTATCTAAAATTTGTAACTTTTAAGTACATACCTATGTTAAATTTTTTTTTCTCTAGAAAATTTATTTCGATTTTTGAATCTATTAGTTGTTCTTGTAACCTTCGCTTTTACGTTTTATCTATTTCTTTCAAAGTACACCACTTATCAAAAAATCTTTGATCTACATCGTTTTATTGTTTTTTAATATTAATAAATGTCTTAATAAATCAAATACATATTTTAATGCTTTTACGATTTTTAAAATTGTTATTTTAATTTTTTAAAGATTTCTATAAGAAATTTTGATAATTATAATTATATTAACGTTTTTTCAAGACATTTTTATTGAATTTCGAAATTTTTATCTTCAATTGAGAATCTTTTAAGACATTAAAATTTAAATTTTAAGATAAGTACCTATTAATTTTATACATTTTAGCATTTTTTAGAATAATTTTGCAGTGTGAGAAAACTGAAATAAGTTTCTATTTATAGAGTAGCTAAAATATTTTTACCTGCTCTCGAATATTCAATATTCAACAGCTTTCCGTTTTTTACTTTTTAGTATTCACAGGATAGGAATACCTGTAAGATAAGTTTTTTTTTAACCATTCCAAAATACATATATGAAAAGCGGCATAGTTTTATTCATCATTCGCTTGAATTTAGGTGGACACTGTGGCGTATGCGTAATATTTTTTTTTTTTTTTTCAAATGAGACCCAAAATATAAAAATGAAAATATCGTTCGATTTGACTAGAAAAAAATACAAAATATATACGTATTCGCCCGATATTTGAAGGTTTAATACATACTTTTAGACGAAAATCTTATTTGCTTATCTACAGTAAGACGTGTTGAGAATTACTCGTGTATATGGTTTCGTCTATTTAGGTTTTATTGAAGCAACTACTATCAATGTTGAACAGGTGTAAAGAACTATCTCTTATACTCTATCTGAACATGAAAGCAGATGTTGTATGAAATAAAAACTTACAAATTCAGAATAATAAAACAAGAAAATTTCTTACACCAAAAAAAAAAAAAAACAGCGACATTATTTTATTCAAATTCAATCGAGTGAAAAACAACGTTTAGTGTTCAAATTCATCTCATGCTAACAATTGACTAAAAAAAAAAATCAATCAATCCAAAAACAATTTTGATTTCTTAACTTTAATCATTACTTTCATCAATATAAATCCTGATTTTGTTTTGTGTCTGTAGATTTCCCATTTACTCAAAAATTGCTTTAGCATTTTTATTCATTGATTGTCATCCTACATAAATATTTTATAAAGATTGGTATGCACTCTACTCATTCTTGTCTGTTCTCTTGAAATACATTTCATAATCCTTGTCCCGAGTAGGTACAAGTACAATACGTTCCCTACAAAGTAAAGTACCTGGCTCCTCTCTCTGTAAAGTTAAAAACGACAAAGCTTATCTTACTTTGTTTTCCCCTTCATATATAAAAAGCCACTTACCCATCAAACTTGCTACTTTGCTCCTGCTACTGCTCCTGTTCAATGTTCGTTGAAATGATAAGTGATTCAAAAAAAAAAAAAAATCAATAAATCGAAAAAGGTTTCCTGTTCTCCAATGTTCTTAATATGGAAATATAATTTATGCAAATCCCTTCAGGATCAAATCTACGTTTTATGTATATATATAGATTTCAAGCGAGTGGAACAAGTTGCCAAAATGATTTTCAATCATTTACGATATATTGAGAAACAAGGTATAAGTTTATGTGTGTGTGTGTGTGTTATTCATTCAACAAAGTGTAATAGGATTTGTGGTTGAATGAGCTGCCAGAATTTATAAAATGGATGTTTTGATGTTTAAATTTTTAAAAATTGAATAAAAGGAAAAGATTCCTTTTTTTGGTTTTTGTTTTCATGAAAAGATTAAAATGATGAAATGAGCTAAAAGGTTAAAGAATTTATTACTACAAATAATGGAAAAGGTAGACCGCAATGATCCCAAGAAATCAGCTTTAAATTTTGATTTATGCAACTTTTACTTTTGAAAAAAAAAATTGTGAATTTAATTTTGTATATCTATTCTGTCAAGTTTGGAACAATGTTCATGGGTGCTCCTTTGGATGAAACGAAAAAAGCCAAATTATTAGAAGCCTTGAGATGGTTTGAGGCAATGTTCAAAAAGAGAGAATTTACAGCATCGGATCACTTTACCATTGCTGACTTATCGCTGACAGTGACAATTTCTCAAATGGAAGCATTTGGAATTGATTTGGGTCCATATCCAAAAATTAGAGCTTGGTTTAAAAAATGCAAAGAAGAATTGGAACCCTATGGATATGAGGTATAAATGTTTTCATAAATACAATAATATTCTTTCTTTATTTTTTTTTTTAAGGAAATTAATCAATCTGGAGCTGATGCATTGAAGGGAATGTTGGAGTCAAAAATGCAAAATAAATAAAAAATAAGAAACACAAAAATTGTATTCAAAACAAGGACGTTTTTAGTAGAATTATGTAGAAAAATTAGATAAAGTATTAGACTTATTGGGTTTCATTCTTTTAAATAAATTTCAGTCTTTATTATACTCGTATAAGGATTGTTTTTTTTTTTTTTTTTTTTTTTCATCAGGTAACCGACAACGGCAACATTTAGTGCAAGAAAAAGTTAGAAGAAGAATTGATTTTTGTTGATTACCTTCTTTGAAAAGACTACTTTTTTTACGATTCCGTTGAGAGAAAACTATTTAATTTAAAACTTTATCATTAATAAGGGTTTATATTTGTTGTCATTGACAACAAAGCTCTCTTGATGATAATTTACTTTGATAGTGTTAATTTTAAGCTTTGGAAACCAAAATTTACTTCTTACACTTTTAATACCTACAACAATTTGGTTATACCCACGAGTGTTATGGTTTGTGTGTTCAACAAATGAAGAGGAGTCCGTTGATACTTAAAATATAATATATCGAGAATTTTTGAATTAGTTTTAAAATTGACAATTAAGTGGTTACAGAGAAATCTTTGCTAAAATATTTGTTTAAGTTTTTGTTGTTTGTAACATTAAGGCCCAACTTATTGACTCTCCATTAAACTTAAATCGCCATTAAAAAAGGGAATTTTAAAATTAAAAACAAAATTCGTTTAATTCAGTCTCTGTTAAGAATTTTTTTGAAGTTTGACATCATTAACTAATTGAGCATTAAATTTAAAAGTCCTTTTAGTTAAAAAGCCAAATTCGACCTTTTAAGAGGGATTTTTAGAGCTAATGCAGGTTTTAAACAGAATTTCTATTTATTCACTCTCCATTAGTGTCAAATGTCATAGGTCCGTCAAGCTGGGTACGCCACAACCGAAAATCCAAAATCTGAGTATGCAGGAATTTGTTGCTAATTTGTTGCTAATTTGTTACCCCAATCCCGAATTTGTTGCTCCTGCCCTTACCCCTTAAATCTGTGGCGTGCCCAGCTTGACGTCAAGCTGGGTACGCCACAAATTAAAATTCAAAATTTCAAAAATGTAAGTATGCAGGAATTTGTTGCTAATTTGTTGCTAATTTGTTACCCTAATTTCGAATTTGTTGCTCCACGTTTTGCCCTTCAAATGCACATTAACAGATTATGCAAAAAAGCTAAATCGCCCAAAAATAATCGCACAGTCAAAAAAGTGGTATCAATAGAAAGAGGTCCTTGAAACCTTTTCAAAAAGGTCCATATCAAGTTTTTATTCCAATCCCTTCATGTCCAAAATGCCTTGTGGAGCTTGAATGCATTTGTGGAACATATGTGGATGAAACGAAAAAACGCAAAAACACGTAATACTCAAAATTTCAAAAAAATAAGTATGCAGTAATTTGTTGCTAATTTGTTGCTAATTTGTTACCCCAATCCCGAATTTGTTGCTCCCCCCCTTACCCCTTAAATCTGTGGCGTACCCAGCTTGACGTCAAGCTGGGTACGCCACAACGCAAATTTGAAAATCTGAGTATGCAGGAATTTGTTGCTAATTTGTTGCTAATTTGTTACCCCAATCTTGAATTTGTTGCTCCACGATTTGACCTTCAAATCGACTGCAACAGATGCAATTTTGTGGAGACTTTTTATCTATACGCTTTTTCAAAAAACTAAAAATGCCAAATTATAGACAGAATTTGTTGCTCTGCAAAAAGTTATTTTTAAATTTTCTATCACCACCCAATCCCATCTTACAGGAGATAAACTAATTTTTCGATGACGTCATCCATCAAGCTGGGTACGATAAAACACAAATTTTAAAATCTAAGTACGCAGGAATCTTAAGCTATTTTGTTGCTAATTTGTTACCCTAATCTCGAATTTGTTGCTCCACGATTTGACCTTTAAATTGGCTGAAACAGATGCATGATTTTGAAACTTTATGATACAAAGTTAACAATGCATAGATTTAATACTCTTTGCAGATTAATGCTCAAATCTTTAATTTGATGTAAAAACTACCTTAAAATACTGTTAAAAACTTCCAAAAACAGAACATAACGCACTTAAACCAACTAGCTGCAGGTAATTCAATGCTCTTTAAAGGCTACGTCATTTCCAATATTTGGATATACATACATACCTATCATTACCCTTTCATATTTAAAAACCTTTAAAGGCTGGACCTACCTTCAACCTACTTTACTCCCTTCAATAAAACGCAAAGTAAAATTCAACACTCCAACTTGATTTTTATGGATGCTCCTCAATTCTTAGTTTAATAAGTGTTAGGTACTGCTACCCATTCAATTCCTATATTGCCAACAGCTTTTTTGTTCTATTTTTCCCAGAAGTTAGGTTCCTCAATTTCAATATATAAAAATAAATTGAATTTAACGTATTTTTGCATCTTCCTATTTTAAACATATTTACTATATAGGTAACTTCTTCAATATCCTAGAAAAACCCTTAGACATCTTTTGAAAATACCCCCAATTTTTTTCCATCTTTAAATTTATCTCTATAGCCCTAGTTTTGGAGAGATGCATTTCATTTACTACCACACTAACGACCTAAGACCTCAACTCAATTTATGTACCTACTATTCATCCAATCAGATTATTGCGATTTGCGACTTATTTTTATATTATAAAAACAAACCAAATACCTACATAAAAATGTGTACCTACATTATACTAAATACAAAAAAATCACACATTGATTTTCTATTTTCATAGAAATAATCGAGTGTGTATGCGTTGACTTTAAATTTGACTCCGCCCACAACGGTCTGCTTTGATGAAAATAATACATATACTATTACAATTAGTTAGTATCTATATCTACGCACTACGCCTTGAAATGTTTTTTCTTTAGTCGGCCTCAGACCTCTAGTAAGGTAAGTACCATGTACGTTCTTTAGAGGCAAAAATGTTATGAAATAGGAACCTACATTTATAATGTTATAAACACACATAGGTAGGTAGTTTCGTAGGGTTTTCAGTTGAACTGAATTTAAAATTTTTAATTCTGGAAATATGTATGTGCAAGTTTTTTTTTATGTTTTGGGTCTGCTATTGATGTGATGAACAACGCTGCATATTTTTAGGGAAAAACTTTAAATTCTAATAAACTGAAGACCCGCTTATTGTAGGTATTCTAAATAAAATTAAAACTCTTAGGAAGGTTATAACGGTATTTAAGTGAAGGTTGAAACGTCTATTTTTTTAACTTAAAGTTTTTGCTTTATATTATGTAAAGAAATGAAGAAATATTTTTGTTCATATGTTAAAATGTGCAGAAGCAATTATTATTGATTTTTTCTGACTTCGGATTCGAGATCAGCACACAAAAAACCATTAAAAAAATATACTTTGATTTCTATAAAAAAAAAACTTTTTGACTGGCGAAATCGAACGGGCAGAAATAATCGAATGCCTTGTTCGAGTTCACTAGTCAAACAGTTTTTTTTTATAGAAATCAAAGTATATTTGTTTAATGTTTTTTGTGCGCTGAGCTCGAATCCGAAGTCAAAAAAAAAATCTATCACTTCACATTTTTGACATATTACCATGCCAAAACATCACAAAAATAGTGTTTTGGACGTTCAAAATACAATATCTCAAAAACTTTTCACGTAAGAGCTATTCTAATGCTAGATTCAAAATAAGAAGTTTAAAGGCCATTAGAAAAGTATAATTTGGTTTCTATGGAAAATTTTTTCTCGCCAATATTACTGTCATTTACGGAAAAATCAATCTTAAAAATAGTTTTTTTTGTTTTTTTTTTTTCAACTTTCTCAATATTTTCTAAAACAAAAGTGTAGGTTTTCTTAATCTTAAAAAATAGTTTTTAATCTAAATACATAATTGCATTCCAAGCTTTTCAAAAATGAAAATTTTTTTTCGTAACTTTTTTGATTGAAAAATAGGCTATTTTTTCAAATTAAATTCGTTAAAAATCCAAATATTAACTTTTTTCTCAAAAAACATATTAAATAGATATTCGATAGATTTCATGAAAAAGTGGACACGAATTTTGAACAAATTATGCAGTCTTTTTACTTTTTTTATTAGCAAATTACTATTTACAAACGGCAACTCTTTATGCAAGTTGCAAGAAAAGATTGTTTGTTGTATTCCCTTATGGATAGACATAAAATTCAGGGAGTTTAATAATCTTAAAGCATTTTTATAGCATAAGCTTGCCAACAACAGAAGAATTTCACATGAAAATGACGGGAAAACAAGCAAACTGAAAATATGATGAGTCTAATAGTGACGATGACAATATCCCCTCGTGAGTGCTAAAATAAGTTAACATTTAAGCAAGCTTCGTTACACACTATTAGATTAAAAAAAAACTTGAGTGAAAATGCATCTTTTCTTTACTTTTGGAACCACAAATCGCAGGTAACATGAGTTACCAAAATAATGTTACGTGAGTTACCTAAATATTTTAAAATTTTTCCTCAAAATATTGAAAAAATCTTTGGTTTTGTCACTCATATAATTTTGTAATTAATTTCAGATAAAAACTTCATACTGTCGGACTCTTAAAATTCGTGTCCGATTTTTGTAACGTGAGTTACCATCAAACTTTTATTTTTCCCAAGCAAATGTTAAAAATACAGACAATTTTCTTTAGTTAATTATGAAAGAAATAGTTATGCTCCATTCATGGATAGTAATTTCTTATCAATTTACATTAAAATTGAAAAAAAAAATATTTGGCAATGTTTTAGTGAAAGAATTGTTAAAAACAAAAATCAATTATGGGCGTAGGAAGCACAATACTGTTGCCAAGTAGGGATTTTTCGAAATTTCACAAGAATTGCATTAAATCGAAAACCGTAAGGATTTGGGATGAACATGTTACCAAATTCTGAGAGCCCTTAAGTAGGCCTTTCAGCATATTTCGTTTGATCCATTACTTTTGGGACACCCTGTATAATATAATATAAATAAATATTGAAAAAAATGCAAAAATAGGATTTTTTATTTTTATCTTTTGGGCAATTCCATGGTAACTCACGTTCAATTCACAAAAATTTCCAACACATTAATAATTTTTTTTTTTTTCAATTTTAATGTAAATTGATAAGAAATTACTATCCATGAATGGAGCATAACTATTACTTTCATAATTAACTAAAAAAAATTGTCTGTATTTTTAACATTTGCTTGGGAAAAATAAAAGTTTGATGGTAACTCACGTTACAAAAATCGGACACGAATTTTAAGAGTCCGACAGTATGAAGTTTTTATCTGAAATTAAGAATCTTAATTTGTTTTCAAAGAAGATTCCATACATACAAAATTACAAGCTTTTAATATGAGTGACAAAACCAAAGATTTTTTCAATATTTTGAGGAAAAATTTTAAAATATTTAGGTAACTCACGTAACATTATTTTGGTAACTCATGTTATCTGCGATTTGTGGTTCCAAAAGTAAAGAAAAGATGCATTTTCACTCAAGTTTTTTTTTAATCTAATAGTGTGTAACGAAGCTTGCTTAAATGTTAACTTATTTTAGCACTCACGAGGGGATATTGTCATCGTCACTATTAGACTCATCATATTTTCAGTTTGCTTGTTTTCCCGTCATTTTCATGTGAAATTCTTCTGTTGTTGGCAAGCTTATGCTATAAAAATGCTTTAAGATTATTAAACTCCCTGAATTTTATGTCTATCCATAAGGGAATACAACAAACAATCTTTTCTTGCAACTTGCATAAAGAGTTGCCGTTTGTAAATAGTAATTTGCTAATAAAAAAAGTAAAAAGACTGCATAATTTGTTCAAAATTCGTGTCCACTTTTTCATGAAATCTATCGAATATCTATTTAATATGTTTTTTGAGAAAAAAGTTAATATTTGGATTTTTAACGAATTTAATTTGAAAAAATAGCCTATTTTTCAATCAAAAAAGTTACGAAAAAAAATTTTCATTTTTGAAAAGCTTGGAATGCAATTATGTATTTAGATTAAAAACTATTTTTTAAGATTAAGAAAACCTACACTTTTGTTTTAGAAAATATTGAGAAAGTTGAAAAAAAAAAAACAAAAAAAACTATTTTTAAGATTGATTTTTCCGTAAATGACAGTAATATTGGCGAGAAAAAATTTTCCATAGAAACCAAATTATACTTTTCTAATGGCCTTTAAACTTCTTATTTTGAATCTAGCATTAGAATAGCTCTTACGTGAAAAGTTTTTGAGATATTGTATTTTGAACGTCCAAAACACTATTTTTGTGATGTTTTGGCATGGTAATATGTCAAAAATGTGAAGTGATAGATTTTTTTTTTGACTTCGGATTCGAGCTCAGCGCACAAAAAACATTAAACAAATATACTTTGATTTCTATAAAAAAAAACTGTTTGACTAGTGAACTCGAACAAGGCATTCGATTATTTCTGCCCGTTCGATTTCGCCAGTCAAAAAGTTTTTTTTTTTTATAGAAATCAAAGTATATTTTTTTAATGGTTTTTTGTGTGCTGATCTCGAATCCGAAGTCAGAAAAAATCAATAATAATTGCTTCTGCACATTTTAACATATGAACAAAAATATTTCTTCATTTCTTTACATAATATAAAGCAAAAACTTTAAGTTAAAAAAATAGACGTTTCAACCTTCACTTAAATACCGTTATAACCTTCCTAAGAGTTTTAATTTTATTTAGAATACCTACAATAAGCGGGTCTTCAGTTTATTAGAATTTAAAGTTTTTCCCTAAAAATATGCAGCGTTGTTCATCACATCAATAGCAGACCCAAAACATAAAAAAAAACTTGCACATACATATTTCCAGAATTAAAA
Organism: Episyrphus balteatus; assembly: GCF_945859705.1. Taxonomy (NCBI): domain Eukaryota; kingdom Metazoa; phylum Arthropoda; class Insecta; order Diptera; family Syrphidae; genus Episyrphus; species Episyrphus balteatus. The sequence continues at coordinate 9,032,167 of NC_079136.1, read as the reverse complement.
ATTTTAAATTCAGTTCAACTGAAAACCCTACGAAACTACCTACCTATGTGTGTTTATAACATTATAAATGTAGGTTCCTATTTCATAACATTTTTGCCTCTAAAGAACGTACATGGTACTTACCTTACTAGAGGTCTGAGGCCGACTAAAGAAAAAACATTTCAAGGCGTAGTGCGTAGATATAGATACTAACTAATTGTAATAGTATATGTATTATTTTCATCAAAGCAGACCGTTGTGGGCGGAGTCAAATTTAAAGTCAACGCATACACACTCGATTATTTCTATGAAAATAGAAAATCAATGTGTGATTTTTTTGTATTTAGTATAATGTAGGTACACATTTTTATGTAGGTATTTGGTTTGTTTTTATAATATAAAAATAAGTCGCAAATCGCAATAATCTGATTGGATGAATAGTAGGTACATAAATTGAGTTGAGGTCTTAGGTCGTTAGTGTGGTAGTAAATGAAATGCATCTCTCCAAAACTAGGGCTATAGAGATAAATTTAAAGATGGAAAAAAATTGGGGGTATTTTCAAAAGATGTCTAAGGGTTTTTCTAGGATATTGAAGAAGTTACCTATATAGTAAATATGTTTAAAATAGGAAGATGCAAAAATACGTTAAATTCAATTTATTTCTATATATTGAAATTGAGGAACCTAACTTCTGGGAAAAATAGAACAAAAAAGCTGTTGGCAATATAGGAATTGAATGGGTAGCAGTACCTAACACTTATTAAACTAAGAATTGAGGAGCATCCATAAAAATCAAGTTGGAGTGTTGAATTTTACTTTGCGTTTTATTGAAGGGAGTAAAGTAGGTTGAAGGTAGGTCCAGCCTTTAAAGGTTTTTAAATATGAAAGGGTAATGATAGGTATGTATGTATATCCAAATATTGGAAATGACGTAGCCTTTAAAGAGCATTGAATTACCTGCAGCTAGTTGGTTTAAGTGCGTTATGTTCTGTTTTTGGAAGTTTTTAACAGTATTTTAAGGTAGTTTTTACATCAAATTAAAGATTTGAGCATTAATCTGCAAAGAGTATTAAATCTATGCATTGTTAACTTTGTATCATAAAGTTTCAAAATCATGCATCTGTTTCAGCCAATTTAAAGGTCAAATCGTGGAGCAACAAATTCGAGATTAGGGTAACAAATTAGCAACAAAATAGCTTAAGATTCCTGCGTACTTAGATTTTAAAATTTGTGTTTTATCGTACCCAGCTTGATGGATGACGTCATCGAAAAATTAGTTTATCTCCTGTAAGATGGGATTGGGTGGTGATAGAAAATTTAAAAATAACTTTTTGCAGAGCAACAAATTCTGTCTATAATTTGGCATTTTTAGTTTTTTGAAAAAGCGTATAGATAAAAAGTCTCCACAAAATTGCATCTGTTGCAGTCGATTTGAAGGTCAAATCGTGGAGCAACAAATTCAAGATTGGGGTAACAAATTAGCAACAAATTAGCAACAAATTCCTGCATACTCAGATTTTCAAATTTGCGTTGTGGCGTACCCAGCTTGACGTCAAGCTGGGTACGCCACAGATTTAAGGGGTAAGGGGGGGAGCAACAAATTCGGGATTGGGGTAACAAATTAGCAACAAATTAGCAACAAATTACTGCATACTTATTTTTTTGAAATTTTGAGTATTACGATTTTTTGCGTTGTTGGATGACGTCATCGAAAAATTATTTTTCCTCCTGTAAGATGGGATTAATTAATGATAGAAAATTTAAAAATAGCTTTTTGCAGAGCAACAAATTCTGTCAAAAATTTGGCGTTTTTAGTTTTTTGAAAAATTGTATAGATAAAAAGTCTCCACAAAATTGCATCTGTTGCAGTCGATTTGAAGGTCAAATCGTGGAGCAACAAATTCAAGATTGGGGTAACAAATTAGCAACAAATTAGCAACAAATTCCTGCATACTTAGATTTTCAAATTTGCGTTGTGGCGTACCCAGCTTGACGTCAAGCTGGGTACGCCACAGATTTAAGGGGTAAGGGGGGGAGCAACAAATTCGGGATTGGGGTAACAAATTAGCAACAAATTAGCAACAAATTACTGCATACTTATTTTTTTGAAATTTTGAGTATTACGTGTTTTTGCGTTTTTTCGTTTCATCCACATATGTTCCACAAATGCATTCAAGCTCCACAAGGCATTTTGGACATGAAGGGATTGGAATAAAAACTTGATATGGACCTTTTTGAAAAGGTTTCAAGGACCTCTTTCTATTGATACCACTTTTTTGACTGTGCGATCATTTTTGGGCGATTTAGCTTTTTTGCATAATCTGTTAATGTGCATTTGAAGGGCAAAACGTGGAGCAACAAATTCGAAATTAGGGTAACAAATTAGCAACAAATTAGCAACAAATTCCTGCATACTTACATTTTTGAAATTTTGAATTTTAATTTGTGGCGTACCCAGCTTGACGTCAAGCTGGGCACGCCACAGATTTAAGGGGTAAGGGCAGGAGCAACAAATTCGGGATTGGGGTAACAAATTAGCAACAAATTAGCAACAAATTCCTGCATACTCAGATTTTGGATTTTCGGTTGTGGCGTACCCAGCTTGACGGACCTAAATGTCATTTCATTTATTTTTTTTATTTGAATTATTATTTTATTTGAAAAATGTCAAATGAGCTAAAGAATTATTAAAAAAACATCACAATTATGAAAAAAGTCCAGACTAGAATTTTTTGTAGGTATACACACATGCATTTGTACCATAAAAAAGAACAAAATTCAAAGAAATTAATGCATTTCTTGTCTACTTCGCACAGATAATACTAGATCTACTAGATTATATTCTCCACTTCAAAGCTAATCATTTTTGAGATGCTGCATAATACATACATAACATACATAACATTGCAATTGAAGCCATGAGAAGAAGAGATATAAAGCTTACTTCTAAACCAATGACACGAGATGAATGCCGATAACACTTAACCCTCTACTGCATGAATTATGAACGAAATGAAATAAAAATTTTTTTAACAACTTTTTAGGTTTATTAGGGGTTGAAAAAAGGTATTACATACATTTTTTTATTTTTTTACGTATATATAAATTTTTAGAAACATAAACCATATATGGGTTAGTATGCAGCAAGTCGATTTCCAGCAAACAATTAATAACCCATATATGGTTTAGTATGCATTCAAGGTATGTTTTGTAAAGTATGTTTTTATTACATTGGACTTTCTTTATTCATGGAATTTATTCAAACTCTTTCTTTTATCATTGTTGCAGAAGAACACCTTCCATTTTCTACACGCATACAAAACGTTTTCAGTCCGCAAATTTGACATATTGGTGTTTTTGTTTGCCATTCAGGGATATGGTCCATGTTATCAGTTAGCATTGAATTCAACGGCTTTTGCCCTTGGTTGTTGTGAGTGAATTGAAATTTCAGGATTAGATGGGCCTGGACTTCCGTGACTTGTATATAACTCCCTCAGCTTTGTTTTGTTCCATCTCTGCTTTGATCACCTGCCAAAGCTGAAGGGCATCCCCTTTTTCGTGAAATTGTAGGTGTTACAGATTTGCAAAAATGCTCGGAGATGGCTTGTTTGATGTTAAACAGGGTCAGAATCTGAAGCTAGATCGTCATCACTTCGAAAGCCATCACCAGTTTTAGCATTATCACACTTATTTTTTCCATAGAAAGTCTTCGAATTCATTTTACAAAAAAAAAAAATAAAATTCCCACAAAAATCAGTAATGTCAGTCGCCAACGCATGATAACCCATATATGGTGTTTTGGAAAAAACGCAAAAAAAAGACAAAAATTATTAAAAAAACAAAAAACAAACTTCGTAAACATATAAAAGTATAATAAATTCATACGGAACTTATTTTTAATTGGATGCAACTTACTTATTTATTATAAAAAAACACTTGAAAAGTTCACATTTTTATTCACTGATTTGCACTTTAGACATGCTCTTGAAACAATGATTTTATTTCAGAATCACGACTCTCTTACTGATAATAAAAACCGGTTAATTATAAAAAAATAGACATAGTTTTATTAAAGTTTTTTCTTTTTGACATTTGGTGCAATATAACGGGAATAAATCGATATGAAGTCGATAAACCATATATGGGTTAGTATGCGGTAGAGGGTTAAATTTAAGTTGCATAATACATACATAACATACATAACATTGCAATTGAAGCCATGAGAAGAAGAGATATAAAGCTTACTTCTAAACCAATGACATGAGATGAATGCCGATAACACTTAAATTTAAGTTGTTATATTGACATCGATGGAAAAAATTAAAAATTTCACTTAACTCCTTCTTCTTCTCATGGTTTCAATTGTAGGTTGTAGCATTCTTTGGTTACCACTGGTATATCGTTAATCTCTTGCATTTTCTGGCGTTTTCAGCTGCAAAATACTTACGGGTCATAGTTTTTTGGTTTTTCTTCCAATTCAAATCTATTTGATTTGACAAAATTGTAGCTTTTGACAGATTATTTTTCAAACAAAATAAAAAATCCCTAGGATATTTTTAACAGAGTTTTAAATTTAAAGTTTCCATTAAAAGTAAGGACTTTAACTAAAGAAGAGTGAATTAAACGAATTTTTAATGATGTATACTTAAAGGCGACAATAGCTTAACGAGGCCGTGAACTAAAGCGATAATTTTCAAAATTTAATGGAGGCTCAATAAATTGGCCCTAAAAGTAAAGACTTTAACTAAAGTAGAGTGAATTAAATGAATTTTTTAATCATGTATACTTAAAGGCGTTAATAGTTAACAACGCTGTTAACTAAAAAGATATATTTCAAAATTTAATGGAGGGTCAATAAATTGGACCTAAGTTGTTTACATCTATTGTCACAACGATTCTATCGTTATTAATTGGGAGAAGGAAGTGGTAATGTGAAGTGTATGTTATTTGGTTACTGAAGCAAGTAGGACAATTTGAGGAAATTCAACGAATTAAAAAAAAAAACACAAAATTTAATGCTCACATTATGTAGTGATTATATATTGCAATTTTTTAAATATTTTTTATCTGCAGTATTTTTTTTTTTTTTTTAGGCAAAATATTTGTATTTGCAATAAAAATTTTATTTTCAATGTTATTTATTTTTTAATATGCATTACATTTTAAATAATACAACAAAAATTGAAAAAAGTTGTTTTCCTCTAACGATTTTAATTAATAAGAATAATGAATAATAATATTTTTTGGATCGTTATTAATGGTACTTACCTGTCATTTGCTTAATTTCTGACTTTCTTCTTAGTGACTTAACCTATGTAGATGAAATTTTTTTATAAAAACTGTCTGAGTAACCGTAGTATTAAAATGCATAAAATAAATTCCAAAACTCTCAATTTTGAATGTTTTTTAAATATGTATTCCATTTTTTTTTTTTTAACATTTTAAACATTGTAATTTGTAATTTTTTTATTCAAATTTTGTTTTTATGTGTAGCATATATTAGTGTCTTGAGAATAGAATACCAAATTTTGTTTTGAAAAAAATTTTAGGATAGATATTTAAAAAACGATTCAAAATTTTGTAAATTTTTTGTTACACAAGAAACTAGATGGAAAATTATGTTTAGAGATTATAATATTTTACGTACGTTCGATCCATTCGTGCATTTAATTTTTTATTATTCAGTTTTTGACCATATATTAAAAACACACGAAAATCTCAGTAAAAAATTAACCTGCTTTCAGAGTATCTAGGATACATGTTTGAATTTATTTATCCTGCAAATATTGAACACATTTCACACATTTTTCAACAAAAAAACATTGAGCTTTGACCTTGAATCACTTTGGAAGTAATACGTTTAGCGAATAGCTGTCTGAGGCTTTTTTTGTAGAACGTAGCTTTTCTATCATCACAATAAATAAGATAACTAATGTACCAACGCCAGAAAGCATGTCATTTGGTTGACCCAAAGTTGCAGGAAAAAAGTTAATAGTATAGTAAAATTATTTTAGTTACAATGTTAAACAAGTTGACTATATTTAAAACTAGCGGATCCGGCGAACGTTGTCCAGCCCCAGAGCAAATAAGGAGAATATTAGGATAATAAATATGCAATAGTCGGAATAAGTATTTTGACAAAATGAACATTTCACGATCTGATGAGAATAATCTACAACGGTTAAAGTTAAAAGATCCAAGTAAACGGTCATTTATATGGGTGGTGTTTTTTTGCTAAGAATGGGCAAATAAAAGAAAAAATACACTAAAAGAAAACAGGCACATTTTGATAATTTCACTTTAAATCCCACATTGACCCATAAAAGACTGCAGTTGAAAATGACATTCTGTCACCAAAAACTTCATCAGCAAAAGAACAATTCGCAGAGAGTTCGGGAAAGACAATTTTAATATTTTTACCGGGAGATAACAATAGCTCAAAATTTTAAACGATTAAGTAAATTGCTTAAACCATTTAGTAAGTTACTAAGCTAAAAATCCGTATGCTTTTTGGCTTAGTAACTTACTAAAATGGCTTTAGCAATTTACTAAATCGTTTGAAATTTTGCGCTAATGTTTTTACCTCATTGAAAAAAATTAAAAAAAAAATTAAGTGAAGTCAAATTGTTTTATTTATAGTGTCATAAAATCCAGCGTCGAAAAATACCCTATGTTCATGTGCCATAAGTACAGAATTTTTGTAAAAGATGCTTTTTGCTTGTTTTTAGACAAAATGCACATGATGGACATGGTAAATTTGGGTGATAACATACATTTTTTTTTGTGGATGGGTATTTTATTTGGATGTATAAGATGCGAAATTATTGTGGTGCCTAGTGGGCTTATTCCAAAACAAAATGCATTAACAATGCAGTTTTTGTAAGTATTCTGTATCCTTCTCCTGGTGCTAACCTACCTCTCCACCAATTTTCAACTAAATCTGTTAAGCCGTTCTTCAGTTATACATAAAAAAACCTAAAATTTAATAAAAATAATTCCAAAAATAATAACAATTTGTTTGAAGTATTCAAAATAGATTTTTGCCAAACCTTAGACCTACCTGATATGCACACAAAATTTCGTAACAATCGTTCAAAAAAAATTGTTGACCCACCCTAATGGTTTTGTAGTTTAAGCAAATACGTTTACAATAAACTTAGTTTTTTTTTTAATTTATTTGCCCTTTTTTGATTTATTTTTTTTTTTTCAATGATTTTTGCTTCAATTTATTGATTTATTAATCATTCGGAAATAAAAAAAAATAAAATGCACGACTGGGGTCGCACGTACTTGCTCTTATGCTTAAAGTTACTCTAATGTTAAAGCTTTTTATTCAAGAAAATTAAGAAAATTAAAAATTTGATATTTTCAAGAAATTAAAAAAAATAAAATCTGTTTTTATAATTAATTAAATACCGTTTTAAATGACCTTTCACAAAAAACCAAGTATGCATGTTTACTTCTTATATAAAAAGGAATTTTTAGAAAAAAATTTTCGAAAATCGTTAGAGCCGTTTTTTAAAAAAATAATTTTTTATATATAAAAATTTTCTAACATTTTTCAAAAAAAAAGTTGGTATGCCATTTTGAAGAAATAATTTATTTACGCATAAAAACGAAATTTCAAAATTTTTCATAAACCCATTTTCAAAAAATTGATTTTTCAAAAAAAAATTTTGAAATATTTTTTAAAAATCCAAAAATGAGTTTTTTGAAATTTTTCTAAAATTTTAATATTATCTTCACCTAAACGCTTTTGTATAAAAATTTTTGTTGAAATCGGGGTGGTCTTGAACGAGATATTCATAAATCAAAAAAACCGTTCTATGACAGGTACCGTTAATAAAGGTAAAAAAAATATTTTTTTTATTTCGAAAGTTGGCTCTTATGTGTAATACTACACTCAAACATTTTAATCAAAATCGTTAGAGCCGTTTTTGAAAAAAATTAACTTTTCTATTTCCGTTATATGACAGGTACCGTTAGTTTTGGTCCTAAAAAAAAAATTCGAATTTGTCCTCTAGGGAATCACCCAAAACTGTTAACTACCAAGTTTGAACAAAATCACTCTAATAGTTTAGGCTGTAGCTCGAGGTACATACAGACAGACAGACAGACAGACAGACGGACAGACAGACAGAATTGCCGGACCCACTTTTTTGGCATTCTCCATCATCGTAATGTCATGTAAAATTGTTATCTCGAGTTCGATTTTTTTTACGAATCCTAAACTTGCCCTATAGTACCTATATCGCAAGTAAAAATTATGTGAAGTATTTAATTTGATAATCTCATAATTTTCAAAGGTGAATCATAAAAATAAAAAAAAATTATTGGACCACCCTAACCATTGTGTGTTTAAAATTGATTTTGCATACCTACAAAATTTAAAAGAATCGCTCAAAAAAAATATTTTTGTTGGACCACCCTAACTATTAAGGCTAGGCGTATGGTATGACCTTTTAAACCTTCCCTGGACTTCCACCAATAATTCAAGACCAAAATTAGGAAAATCTATCAAACCGTTCTCGAGTTTTAGCGAGACTAACTACATTTAATTTTTATACATACATATGTACATAGATTTAAAATATGAAAATTGTATTTATTTCATATTATGCTCAACTTTTATTTTAGTTATTATTTCAAGGCACCATCCTTTACAAAACCTAGTGAGAATATTATTTTATTTGCCACAGTAAGTATTTCGAGGAAGTGAAATATAGTTCGCTTTTTTTTATTGTTTTTTTTTTTATTCAACCACTTACTTTGCACAGGAATTCCGCATTACGATGTATGAATGTAGATGGAAGCTGGATTTAGATTTATAGATACAAACATCCTATAGATACTTCCATAACGTTGCCATCGTTGGTAGAAATGCAGTACAAAACTTGTTTCTATTTTATTTCCATCGAATGCAGGTTTTGAATTTTTAATGTTATCGATATACATTTTTTTATTTTTGGTGGCTAATGGTCGTTGGTGGAATATTTTATCCAAATTCGTGAACTGCATTGATTTCCACCCACAAAAAAGAGCAAACCATTTGCAATGTTACACTAAAACTAGTTTAAATGTATTCAAAGATAAATTAATCGACCTGAATAAGAATTTAATTGTCAAATGACCATTTTATATGGAAGTTGGTTGTGCAGAATTTTATTGTTACACGTACGATCTAAATAATATTCTAACAAAAAAAACCAATGAAAATATAGAGTGAGAACATTTTCAATGATTGATGGATGAGAATTTGGAGGGTGTCATCGAGTGTTGTGGTTTTTTGATGGTTGGCAGCTAGTGAATGAGCAAATTTTAAACCAAATTGAAATTAGTAACCACATTTTGTCTACCATTTGTTCGCAATTATAGTATTGTGAAATAGAATGACGTTTGCACGATGACATCTCATTTTTAATTCAAAGCTCACACAATTTTTTGTATGACAAATACATGTTTAAATTATTAAGTGGCCATTTTTATTTGGTGATTCGGAGACTTTTTTTTTATATTTGTGTGGGTTTTTTTTTTTGCGATAAAATGTCGTGCAAAAAAGAAATAAAAATTGATATTAGAATAAGTTTCTCCATGTTTTCATCCTCCTTCCTCAAAAAAACTATAAGACAAGTATACTTTTGTTTCTTGGAGAAACAAATCTGAAGCCTTACAAGCAGTGGCGTATCCAGAAAAAAATTTGGAGGGGGCTAGAAAATTTTTCAAACATTTATTAGAGGGGTACGAAAAATTTTTCTCTCTAATATATTCACCTTTGATCGAGAGTGAAGCTCTGTGCTGCGGTACTGAAAGTAATATAGTAGCATTTAACTGCTCTCGACGTCGACAGCTTCGTACTACTGTCTCCTGTTTTCAAAGTTCTTGTGTGACAAACACCATTTTCGATATAAACGCCCATGTTCCGCAATTCGACCGAAAGTGAATTGAAATCACTTTTAAATTTCACGTGAAATAAAATATCATATTCTTCATTAGGATCAATTTCAAAAACTTCGAAATTGCTTCGAACTGTCATAGCTGAAGGATCATCCTTTTTAATTTTGTTTCTGAAGTTAAATTATTACTGCTGGATGCCATTTTATCGGCAATTTTAATGGAAAAAAAGAAGAATTCAAAAGAAAAAATAAGGAGACACAAATAAGTTTTGATAATATTTTGTCCAAAAATTATAGATTCATTGAAAAAGGCACCAAATTTACAAACCGAAATAATGTGAATTGAATTCGATCAGAAAATTTAAATGAGTGAAAAATGCAGAAAGTGAAAGTCTAGAAACTAATTTTCCATTAAATTATTTTAGATGTTTAATTCGAAATATATATTTTTTCGTAATATGTTGCTTTTTTAATCCGAATTCGAAGTCCAAACTGGCATTTTCTGAAAGAAACCATTAGTTACATATGATGACCACTAAGATTTTGAGATATCAAATATTTCTAATTCCAATAGCTTTGAGAAGTATATAATTTTTGAAAAAAGTGTTTATTGAGATTGCATAAGAACTTTTGCAAAATTGAACGGTGATGTTATTCGACGTGCGTATTATACTATAAAGTGATCTGAAGAATTTCGAATTGGACTTAAATTCGAAAAAAACCACCCAACCCCCAGCTACAGCTAAGGCTCTTACTCAAACAAACACAAATAGCCGTTCAGAATTTGGAGGGGGCTCGAGCATCTGAGCTGCCTCTAAATCTATAAGATTTACGAACAAGTTTCAGTCAAGCATATATAATACAATGAAATTAGGTAAAAAATAACATGATCTGGAAGGCTTGGGGGGGGGGCTTGAGCCCCCTGAGCCCCCCCTCAATACGCCACTGCTTACAAGGCAGTTTATCGAATGGTTTATTACTAATAAGATATTTCTAAATAGAAAAATAGTATATAAAATTACAAAACACGTACAAATTTTGTTTAATGGTTTTCTTTATATATTTGACTTTTTAAATATAATGGGCATTGATATTTTACATTTTCCTTAATTAAGGTGCTTTTGTTCATGTAGGATTTACTAAAAAAATTAAGGTTTTCGAAATGTCTGCTTTTTTTGTCAATTAGTATAAAATTGAGTTAACATTAATGTAAAGGATATGTTTGGTGTCAATCGCTAGGTCATATTATGAAGAATAAATCCTCTAAATTTGAGCTCAATGCGACAAATAGTTTTAATTTTATACAAGTTCAAAAAAGGGTGATTTTTTAGAAACCACCCATATTTTTCAAAAATCATTTTTACAAAAATGGTACCTGATAGAATTTTTCTGAAACCAGATTTGGATTAAGGAAAGTCCAATCTTTCATAATATCAAAAAATTATTCGAAGGAGAAAAAAAAAGTTATATTTTGTAGACCAGTGTTCTTAGCAATAATTACTTGTATCTCCTACACCAAAAAAAAACCAGCTTTTAAAATTTCATTTTATTTTTGTTTCTGGATGACAAATTGAATATGTACACTTAAGATCACAGACGGACTACACGAATCATTAGTTTTTAAGACCTATTACAGAATTCACTTGCTCCTTGAAAAAATACCCTTCCATTACTCAAATTTTTTTTTATTGATTTCTGTCCCAGATTAACCGTGTTTATCTTCGTTATAGTTATCTTTTGAAAAAAGTCTAACAACCAGTTATTCTGCAAAAAATATCATACAAAATAAAACAAAAATATTCTCTAATATTTTAATTTTATTTCATCTAAAAAAGCATAAAATTTTATTTTCATGCATAAGAATGGGTGATTTGCAAAAATTCATGGAAAATGTTCTTAGAATAGAGCAACTCATAAAAAATATAATAATTTTTTATCTTAAAAAAAATTCCAGCAATGGACTCAAATAAAAACAAATTTTATTTTTTGCATTTATTTCCTATGTGTATACTTAACAATAAAAAACTTTGGGACTGCTCCAAATTGCTAAGTTATTTGCGAAACTATGATATAAGAACAAAAAAAAAACCGAAAACATTTTTTGTGGTTGTCGGTTTTGATAAGAGTTGACGTAATTAAAGTTAGCTATGGGATAAAATTTTGCATGTTGTTTTTATCTATACAAGCATAAGCAATACAATTATTATAAACAAAATAATTCTTTTTCTTGGAATTGCTACAAAATTAAATTGTTGGTAAAAAGATTATACAAATGTTTTTAATTTGAATTAGTTATTTATAAAGTGATTACAAATATGTGTTTTTTTACTATTCTTTTTTTTATTAAGCTAGATCTTGCCAACGATTTTTCCAACGATTAAATTTCTATTGGTCTTAGACAAATGCGCCGCTGCTCGTGCGCTTGTACGAACACCATTCGGCCTGAGGTCTAACTTTTTTTTAGTCTTTGAAGATATTTTATTCACTAGAGTTCATCAAATTGATTAAAATAAAAATCAATTTTGAATACTTTCTTACGTACACATATATTTACCAACCAAAGAACGTTTAACTAGTGTCTCATATATATTTGTCACTTATACACTATCAGTTTCCACTAATTGAATTCCGTGAAACAATGCATTTACTGAAGACATTTGTAATCAATTTTCACTTAATTTGACCTTTAATTGCACTTTCGCTATATGTTTTTCTATCATCTATTCTCTCAATGTGTAGATCTGTAGTTTTTATGAATGGCTAAAAAAAATTAATTATTGCTATCACAATTATTGATAGTCATTCATAACGCTTGTAATTTCCTTTAACACCTAATATTATGACAATTTCTTCAAAGAAAATACCGATCCGACAAATGATGTGACAACAAAAAATGTAAACAAATACCCGTCGTCTTCTGTGTCACAACACACGCCCTTGATAATGACTCTGTCATTTAATATTAGATCAGCAAGCGTTAGGAAAACCCCTATCTTTGTGATTCATATAAAGTTATAAAAATCAATCTGAATTGATCTACATACAATTCTAGTTTAATTGGAATGAGACTTGAATGAATCGGTCTTGGTCATGGTCAAAACTGACAAACCTCTTTCGTAGGAAAAGTTTTAACCACGTCACAAAAACAAGCAAAACAAGTAGGTACTAGCCATGACGGAACTGGTTTTGTAATCAAAGTAAGCTAAATAAATAAATATTCATATAATAAATTATGTTTATAATAAAACTGTCCCAAAGCAAAACTTTCAAGTAGTTTTAAGATTGTTTCTGTCAGATTTAAATGCAAATTGCTAGACAGCGCTACCACATTTCTTTGGCTACAAAAATTCAATTTATGATAAGGAAGAATTATGGAAGTAAGGAAAATGAAGAACATTAAATATTGAAAGGTACCTTTCAAACACTTTTGTTTTCATGTAGAAATCGAATTATCGAATTCCATTACATGTAACTATATTATTCGCAATTTAATTTTAAATTTTTTTAAAAGTATTATGAGAAGAAAACAATAACTAAGTTTCAGTAGGCTTGACTTTTCTTCAGATCTAGTCGAAGCTGATGCTCCAAAAATGTTCTAAACAAAAAAAAGAAATGCAATGCAAAGTGTGCGTTTTATATATATATTTTTTTTTTTTTTAATATTCATCGAACTTTTATAATTTAGATTTAGCCTTATTATTACGTTCAATTTTACCTATAGTTAAAATAGTAAATATGTATTATGCTGCCCATAATTTCGTAAAGGCCCTATCTACAAAATTTTCGATTTTGATTTTTTTGCATATTTGGAGTTAGGGCATTGTCTCTGATTTATCCTCATTTATTTTTTTAGCCTAGGTCTGCAAATACGTCAGAAAATTGAAAATGAACTTTTGATTTTTTTCATTTTTATATGAAATTTCCGATATTACATTTACTATTTCCCTCTATAACTCAGAACTAAGAAAAGTGTAGTTAGGGCCTTTACGAGATTATGGGCAGTATGGTCCGATAACACTTGTCGGCAACGAAAAAAGAGCTTGAACCAAACCATACTTTTCTATAGGATTTTCGTGTGCTAATTCCGAATCCGAAGTCAAAATTTCACTGGCACGTCACGTTTTCGAAATATTTGAATATTAACCCTCTGTAGGCACACCTCTTTTTTGCGAATTTGGTTTATACTTTTTCATATCTCTAGAACTTTTTTCGTTCTCACTATTTTATAGAGAATCATATATGAAATTGATGTAGAACTTTCCGAGGAATTCGAATATTGTATTCACAATTCCAAAAAAATGGAATTTCACCCTTATAAAGAAAATTTTTTGTGATCCCTTTTTATTTTTGTTATGCCAAATTCGCACCGTGTGCCGAAAGAGGATGAACAGGTAAAAAACGCATTTGTTTTGGTACTTTTGGCGTTGAATTTAATCACCGTTAATTGCAAAACTACTTATTCAATCTCCAAAAGCCATATTTTGTCCTTTTAAATACCTATAGTAATTTTTTTTTAATTATTTTTTTTTTTTTTTAATATTTGATATAGAAGTGTGTGATATCTCAAAATCTTGGTGGTTAAAGTAACATTAGGTTTTTTGAAGCAGATTTGAGGTAAATTACAGTTTTCGACTCTTGATTTGGATAAAAAATAAGCAAAATATTACGGAAAAATATAAATTTTAGATCAAACGTCAAAAAACTTTTCATTCAAAATTAGTTTTTGGTAGTTTATAGCGAAAATAGTGATGAGCATAGCCCAAAAACTAGACGTGTTGGAATAAATCCGTAAACAGTTTTGAATTCAGCACACTCAAATTAATTAAAATCACCTTACAGAGTTCTTGCTCCCGACTTTTTTTGGTTTTTTGCCGACCAGTGTAATTAACATTCTAAGAAATTCAAAGAAAGTACAAATTAAAAAGAGAATAATGGCATATACATACATATTTTGAATTTTTTTTTTTTTTATAAAGCAGAAAATTTTTTATTTGTAATAATAATAACATTTTTTTAATGAAAAATATTTTTGGTTACAAAAACTACTTCTTTTCCATTTTAAGGCATTTTTTTTTTATTTTTTCTTACAATACAGCAAGAAATTTAAAAAAAATATCAAAAGTTGTTTTTTTTTTAATTACGAATACACCTTTCTAAATGATTTTAGGTTTTTTGTATAAAAAAAGAATTTTTGTTAATTAAAAAAAAAAAAACTTTTTATACAAAAAGAAAATAAAAAATTGAAAAAAATAAAATAATAATAATAAAATTAAAGATTCTGGTTAAGTTTTGAAAAAAAAAAAAAAAATTAAATTAATCGAATGTAAGAAAATTCAATCTAAAATTTTTTTTTAACAACTTTTTTTTTAAATTTTCTTACATTTTACACTTAAAAATAATAAGAAATATCTGTCTGCAAATTTGGCTTAGTCTTTGATAAAATAAACGACTTTAAGCAAAACCAACGGCAACGTTCTCCGAATATTTTGAGAAAAACTAAAAACCCAGTTTTATTAAAAATACTACATAACTACTAGTATGTACTGGCGTACTATTATGTACTCCAAATTTAATCGTAATCTTTAGAGCCGTTTTCGAGAAAATTACAATACCTCAAAAACGTTATGTGGAAGATTCATATGTGTTAAAAAGCGAGATTTAAAAAAAAATAAAAAACCGATCTTGGGAATTAAGTAAAAATCATCTGTACCTACCAAGTTTCAAGAATATCCATCCATCCATTTAGGCTCTAGCTCGATGTACAGATCGACGCACAGACCCACGGACGGCATGACGAAAACAACTATTTGTATGTTCTCCATGTTAATGTTGGTTTTAAAAAATGGTATTCCAATTTTGAAGATATATTATAATTTGAAAGTTATTAGTTCACAAGATCACTAAAAGGCTTCATACAAAATTTACTTTGAAACCGATTAAAAATAAAAGCTTTTTATCATTTTGGTCATGTAGAAAGTACCGTTAGTTTTGATCCTAAAAACAAATTTCACACAAAAGACAATACCCTAAACAACCAAGTTTGAACTAAATAGCTAAAGTTGTTTGGACTGTGACAATGAACTAATTTTCAGTTTTGAAAATTTTGTCCAATTAGTTCTATTCCAACATATTTATTGCTGGAAAGATGAAGGTACCAAGTGACATTTTCAAACATTTAAATTGTCAGGAATTAAAATTTTCTTTTCTTCATACAAAAATTCTCTGTAACAACTGAACTTACTTTAAGCTAAAAAAAAAAATAAAAAGTATAAATAGAGGTAAATAAGAAAAGGTACAATTTATAAAATGTTTGCTCTTTAAACTTTTTTGCCAAAAGATTGCAACAAAAAGTAGGTTCAACTCTACTTTTCGCACACTGAAAACCTTCCTTTATAAAGCTTATACAAATAAATCGCACACGAGTAATTTTTTTAATTGTAATATTTTTGGCAGTTTTATTTTATTTATTTTACGTAACGAAATTTACAAATCTATGTAATACTTATAGCATCTTGTTATTATTTTTCTTTTTTTCTTAGTAAAAAAAAAAAAAAATCAACACATCAAGTTCATTCACAACATTAAACAGTAGGTACACAATTTAACGAATCTATTCAAAGAATTTTTTGAAATGCTCAATTCCTGATTCATTGATTTCGATTCCGGGTGTGACAGTCTTGCAATGTTTGTACCACCTGGCAACATTTGGATACTTGTTGATATCGAATTTGGCAGCTTCATAGGTGGAAACAGTGGCAACCAATGCAATATCGGCCAAAGTAAAACTATCACCAACAGCATATTTTTGACCCTCGAGGAATGTATTAAAGAAACTAAAAGCATCTTCCATTTTCTGGAATTTCATAGGATCTGCAGGTGCTTTGGCGAAAATTTGTGGGAAGTAGTAATCAGCGAATCGTTGGTAAAGTGTTCCCATATCAAAGTACAAACGTTGATGGACGACAGCACGCTTTTTGGTGCATTTTGGTAACAAGGAATCACATTTTCCATATTTCTCTACTAGATAGACCATGATAGCGCGAGATTCCCAGAGAGTAAATCCATTATCCACCAATGTAGGAATTGTGTGTTGTGGGTTGATCTAAAGAAGAAAAACACAAAATTGTTATCCAAAGTCCAAAAACCAGATTTTAAAAAATATCAATAATTACCTTGAGGTATTCTGGCTTTAAATGTTCACCAGCCATTAGATTCAATCCTTTAAGATTTAGCTCAACACCGACAGCCTTGGCAGTCATGAGAGCTGCACGGCATGGAGAGGATCCGGGCATGTAGTAGAAATCCATGTTTGTTGGTTTGGGTTTAAGAAAATCTAAGAGAAACATAATACACTTAGAACAAAATTAAGTTATAATTTTGATTTATAATTTCAAAATTCTCAAATTAAATAAACTGTATACCAGTGTATTCTATGTTTGTGTTTTTCAAGCGAAAATTTAAAATTATCATCCAGAAGATATTGTATCTTTTTTATAAATAGAATGTATTCACTTTATTTTATTTTTTTTTTTTGAGGTTATTCAGTGGTTATTTTTTTATTTTTTCACTTTTAAAAACAATTATTTCCAAAAACAAATTTCTGATTTTGAATAAGTTAAGTTTTTTGAATTTTTTAGCTCAGATTCAGCACTTACCTAAAAGAATTGGAATTTAATAATTCAGCTACGAAGAGTCAACTTCAACTAATGCCGATCCAAACTTGTTTTTGCTTTATAAATGAAAGTTCGAGGCCTTTGCCAACGATAATAATGATTCAAAAAATGCGTGACGATGGAACGTAAATGGAACCAATAGGTCACAAAAGCTATAAGGGGGATTTTGATGACGAGTAGGAGAATGGGAGATTCCGATGACGAGACTTGCCGGTTGGTGAATATAGCATAATAATCTGTTGGTTGTGGTTGCTGCCATATGTGTTTATTGATAAACGGGAGGAAGTTAAGAAGAAATGTATAAGAGAGTTTGCCGTTAGAATGTTTATTTATTTTTTTTTTTTTGTAATGAATTTAATTTTCAATGTTTTGTTTTTAACTCATTGCCTTATTTTCCATTAAATTGTGTTTTTTTTTTTCTTGCGTATATGGCAAATTTATTTTTGAATACAAAAAATGACTTCATCAAGATTCTTAGAATCTACACATAAATGATTATAAATGTTTTACTTCTACACTAGAAATTTTTTTGTTAAGCTAATGGGTGCAAATGTTTTTTAAGTATTAAAGTGGAATGGATCTTATAAAATAAAAGTATTGTATTTTAGCAATCTTCAAAAAAATTGTCTTTAAAAAGACTTTAAAAAGACTTTCAAATGCATTAAAAATGGAATTGCAAATTTGTTAAATAAAATGCATGACTGTCGCACATACTTGCTCCTGTTGATGAAATTTTCTGTTCAATATTTGAATATTTAGATGTTAAAATAATTTTTTTTTTATTTTAGTTCTAAGGTACATAAAATAGGCATTTAAAAAAAAAATTGTTACACTCATAAAAAGTTTGCTTTTGGGATAAGAACCAAGGACAAAAAAAGTCTATTAAAAAAAGTCGGGTGGAAGGGACAAGAGAGAGGGGGTGAAGGCCAAAAATATACTGAAAAAAATTGTTTGTCGAATATCATCATAATGACACATGTTTTCAAGGTATTTTTTGATGCTGAATCTAATGACATAAAAATAAAGTCAATACGAATGCTATAAGAAAAGTTATTGCCGATTAAAAACAAGGTTCTTGTTTTTTGACTTCAACAGGTAAAATATAACAGAAACATATGTGAAAAACATGCTACACTGACAAAATTCGGGATGAAGTTTTTAGATAAAGCATTGACAAGGGATTCATAAAGTTTTAAAAAATATTTTTGGTGAAGGGGTGTTTTTTTTTTGATGAGTTGAGTTATGTGTGAGAAAGGTATCATAACAGCTGACCTAAATTTTAATAATTTTTAAAACTTGGTGAAAAAGTTTTGTTTGTAATAAGAATCTATAAAGTGTACAAAATTATTTTGAGTGAAAGGGTGTTTTTTTTTTTATTGAAAAAATGATGAAATTCGGAAATATGACCACAAAAAACGGGAAAAAATTGTTACGCAGATGAAAATTGGTAAAAATATTTCATTTATAACAGAAACCAAGAATCTAAGCAGTCTATAGAAATATTTTAGGTTAAAGGGTGTTTTTTTTTTGGGAAATAGGGAAAATCCGCGATAAGTTCGATAAAATCAAAGGAACGAAATTTACGAAATTTATTAAAAATGTTGTCTTTCCCATGGGAATTATGAATAAAGTGAAACTATAAATTTTTTCATGTGAAAGGGTGTTTTTTTTAGGTGTAGAGAAAATATGGGTTTATTTAGAAAAGTGTGAAATACTAGAGTAATACTAGTGGTACCCTAGTGAAATTCAGGAATTATGTTACTTTTGAGATAACAAACAAGAATCTACAGTGTCTATAAAAATATCATGGTTCAAAGGGTGTTTTTTTTTTAGTGAAAACAAAAATGATGGGTCACCCTAATGAAATTTGGTGAAAACATTGAAATTGGGATAGAAATCAAGAATAAAGAGTTTTCATAAAAAAAATTTAGGTGAAAGGGTGTTCGAAGAGACAGTAATATCTGTTATTACAGTAAAATCTGTAATTGGTCCCAAAAAGCCAATGATTCGTGTAGAACGTTTAAGAACTTAAGTATAAACGTTTAAATTGTCATCAAAACCAAAAATAAAATGAATCATTGGCTTTTTGGGACAGATTTTACTGTCTCTTCGAAAAAACACCCTTTCATCTAATTTTTTTTTTTTTCTGAAAACTCTGTACTATTTTACCTGTACTAGAAATAAAATAATCTTTTTTTTTTATAACAACTTTAAATTGCAGCATTCAGATATTTATAAAAATAATGAATTTTATAAGGAAAGTAGTAAAACTAAGTTAACTTTAAAAAATAAAAGAAAATAAAGTATAATATAATACCTTGTATAATTAATTGCGAATAAAAAAAAAAAAAATTAAAAAATTGAGTCGATTTAAAAAAAAAAAAATAATTTTTCTTATGAACATATAGTTTTAAACAATTTTGTTGAAAAAACAAAAAAAAAAACAAAAATTGAGTTTAAATTTTTAAGGATTTATTTTTTAAATTTTTTAAAAACGCATAATTCATTCTTAAAAGAACAAAAAAAAACAAACATCTGAAATTAGTTAGGGCTTAAAAAAAGGATGCAATACGATTTCTTTTATTAAGGTGAATTAAAAAAAAAAAATTGTTCAAAATCGTTAGGGCCGATTTAAACAAAACAACTATGTTTTTATACCATCTGTCTACATATTTATCTACTGAAAAAAAGTTGGTACCCCATTATGAAAAACTCACTAATCAACTTTTACAAACAAAAATTTAAAAAAAAAAATATATCAATGTTTTTTATAAAAATTTGGTTGAAAACGAACTAGTCACTTGGGAGAAATTCAGAAATTAGATTTTCGGATTAAACTTTTTTCATTAACCCTTTCGAACCCAAGCTATGAAAATCAATATTAAAAAATGTTTTTTCGGTATTATTGGGTCAAATACATCACAACCAAGAATTATGAATAGCAAAAAGTTATTTGCCAAAATAATAAATAGCAAAACTAATGTGTTTTTCTCATGTTACATG
This sequence comes from Episyrphus balteatus, assembly GCF_945859705.1. Classification (NCBI taxonomy): domain Eukaryota; kingdom Metazoa; phylum Arthropoda; class Insecta; order Diptera; family Syrphidae; genus Episyrphus; species Episyrphus balteatus. Next base: position 9,011,618 of record NC_079136.1, on the reverse strand, counting down.
TAAGTAACATGCACTGCCTATGACCACCAAAAAAAGTCTGAGAACTGAGAAAATAACTTTTTATGAAACTATAATGTATGCTACTTCTTCTAAGCAAAAAAACAAAACACTTTTTGCATTAACATTTTTTATATCTTTTTTTCAAAATTATGACCATATATAAAAATGTGAATTTAAGTCCCTTTCTCAATAAAAAAAAAATTAAAAGTATGATATTTGACTAACTTTTTGTAATAATCCAGTAACTAGGCATTATTATCTTTCAATTAAGCCATCGTAACCTTAAAAATTGTTTAATTTAATATTTTTTACGAATTTTTAAAAAAATGTTACATGAGAGTAACGCTGAGTCCGAAAGGGGTTAAATAACAAAACTAACACATTTTTTTTAACAAAATCATAAAACCTGTTCTTGAGAAAAGTAATTTTTTCCATTTTATTGGTAGGTATATGGTAGGTACCTACCGCCATATATTTTTGGTCCTAAAAAAATAATTCCAAAAACCCATTTGTTCTATCTCCAAAAATGGCTCCTTATACAGACAGACAGACAGACGAACTTGCGGCACCTACTTATTTTTCGCTGGTTCATAGTATATATATATACCAAAACTACGAATCTAGAAACTCTTCCAACGGACATTGATAGTTTAGGCTGCTAGGCAAAAGATAGATAATTGGAGTGGACGTAGTGAATAGGGGAACCGATACCAAGTTAAATGATGCGTTAAAAAGAAAATGTCCAACAATGCAGTCTCGCTGTTTTGGCTTTGTGTCTACGATATCATATCTATTTATCTCGAGATTGATTATTTTTTTTTGAACCCTAATCTTTTCCTCTTAAACTAAACATATAATTTCCGAAAAGAAAAGTAAATTTCTTAAAAGAAGAAGTGTAACTACAATCATTTTTTCCAAATATGTTATGTCTGAATGTTTTTTTTTAGTACCTCTTGCCCATTCAGACCCAAAACACCAAACTAGAGAGAAAATAAGCGTTAAAGAATCTAAACATGTTTTTTTTTTTAATGTTTGAAACATTATTTATGCAAGACATTATGAGAAATAAATAAACACTATCTTTTTTAATTTTCAAACACAAATTTTAATCTCAAATAACAAACACTAAAAAAACATTATTTTTTTTCTTCATTTCCTCACTTTTATCAACAAACATTTAAGTCAGCCACTGTTCACAATTAACATATTCTTTCGCTATATCCAATATCCACTAACCGGCAAGACGTCATTGGAATCTCCCAAACTTGTTTTGATTATCAAAACCCCTCCACTTCGTTACCTCTTAGCTTCATTCCTCACGTATATGTAGCTCTATTCGCAGTTTAATGTGAATCGTATAGACGCCGGCAAAGGCATCCAACTTTTTGTTTAAAAGGCAAGAGTATTCCGCATCGACTATTAGTTGAAGTTGATTCTTCGTAGCAGAATTATTAAGTTCCAGTCTTTTAGGTAAGTTATTCTCTGCGCAGAAAGGACTTGAAAAGCTAAACTAATCTGATGTCATCATTTTATTCTTGTGAAAAAAAATCCCAACCGAATAACCTTTAAAAGTGAAGTGAAAAGATTCTTTTTAAAAAAAGATACAATATCTTTTAAGCAAAAATACTATTTAAAGTGGATTAATATGAAAGTCACAAAAGTGTTAATACATTTTAGTTTTTTTCTCAAGAATTCTAAAACTTAAAGCAAAATCATTTCAGTATATTGTGCACCTATTAATTAAGTGTTTTATATTTCTCTTAGATTTCTTTAAACAAAAACCAACAAACATGGATTTCTACTACATGCCCGGTTCCTCTCCATGCCGTGCAGCTCAAATGACTGCCAAGGCTGTCGGTGTTGACCTGAATCTCAAACAATTGAATCTAATGGCTGGTGAACATTTAAAGCCAGAATACCTTAAGGTAATTATCGATATTTCTAATTTATACTATTTTGGACTTTGGATAACAATTTTGTGTTTTTCTTCTTTAGATCAACCCACAACACACAATTCCCACATTGGTGGACAATGGATTCACTCTCTGGGAATCACGTGCCATCATGGTCTATCTGGTAGATAAATATGGAAAGAGCGATACTTTGTTGCCTCAATGCCCCAAAAAACGTGCCGTTGTCCATCAACGTTTGTACTTCGATATGGGAACACTTTACCAACGTTTTGCCGATTACTACTTCCCACAAATCTTCGCCAAAGCACCTGCAGATCCTATGAAATTCCAAAAGATGGAAGATGCTTTCAGTTTCTTGGACACCTTCCTCGATGGTCAAAAATATGCTGCTGGTGAAAGTTTTACCTTAGCCGATATTGCATTGGTTGCCACCGTTTCCACCTATGAAGCTGCCAAATTCGATATCAACAAATATCCAAATGTTGCTAAGTGGTACAAACATTGTAAGACTGTGACTCCTGGAATTGAAATTAACGAATCGGGAATTGAACATTTTAAGAAATTCTTTAATTAGGTTTAAGTATCTACACTAACGTAAATTGTACAAATATAAGTTAGAATAGAGATTAGTTTTGTTAATTTCTAAATGCAATTAATTTTAAAATAAAATAAAAAAAAAAACAGTAAAATTGCCCAAGTCTTTAATTTTTGATGGTATTTTAAGCAAATTCTTTGGCAAACATGTCACGACTTTTTTTGTAACCAGTTTTGTCTGCGTTTGTGATAATAATCTAGTCTTGAATTAAGACACAATACACTCTTACACTCAAACAATAGCTGTGTTTTGTTTTGATGTGGATTTTTTTTAAATTTGAAAACAATCGGCTTTAAGTAGGAGTACCGATAAATTTGACATCGTCCAGTCAATGAAAATGTAAAAGGGTATATAATTAGTAAATAATGTATTTTGAAATTCTCAGAAACAGCTTTATTTTTGTTGGTTTGTTTCTATATATTTGTTTGTATGTATCATGTTTATTAAAATTAGAAACATTTTGGAATGGAATAATTTTGGAATCCAGCTAATTTTTTTGCGCTGATTCAAAATTTGCCCTTTTTTATGCTTATGGCAAACATTTGAATAACAAGAACAACTTAAACGAATGACATTATTGTTACCCATTGTTGGCTTGGCGGCGTTTTAATTGTTCCTAAAAGTATACAATAGATAGAGTGGAATATGAATTGTGGAACCTAACAGATTGTGTGGAAACAGTCATTTTTGTTCATAGGTACCTACTCAAGGTTAATTTGAATATTTTATTGCATTAATTGTTCAATTATATTATTATTAACTTAATAATTAAGTTATTATTAATATAAAAATAAATGAATATTACAAAATTGTCGGCCTTAAGGTTTGTATTCGCAAATATTCTGTAGCTTTTCAAAGTTTTGTTACAGTATTTACAATTACAATAATATCAACAATTTGAATAAGTTTTGTTAAAACTTTTACTTTTCATAATGTCTTAATAAATAGTGAAAGGAAAGAAGTTATAAATAATTTTTCGTCTTTAACATCAATTTCAATTCAATTTTGTTTTATTGAACATACTATATACAATTGACTTAAGATTAACTTATTTCTAATAAGATACATTGATTGATATAAAATTTGTTGGCACATATGGGGCCTAACTTTATACAATGGATAAAAGATAAAATTATATATAAATATAGTACATGAATAGGCTTAATTTTACAAGTCTGCTGACTAGGTTATCCTCGGGGTGTTCCGTCCCGGTTGTCTAGTTGTGGTATTGATTATGGTGGGTTGGGTGGTATGGCATTTAGCCGCGGTAGTAGGCCGATTGCGTATCGGCGTAAAAGTAAACTACTTCCTCGTTGTCGGTTGGGATTATGTGCTCATCCAGAATATCCAAAGCACTAAGGTATCTGGGTTCGGGATGTCGTTGTTGGGTTCTCATGCTTCTCATAAGCTGATTGGGGTGGTTGGAGATGCTTCCGACAAGTTTCTTTGCAGATTGCAGCAGATACTTTTCCAACGTAATGATGTTTGCTTCCTCGTAAAGTCGCTCGTTGCTGTAGTATTTTTGTCGCTGTCGATCGAAGTAAAGTCCGGTGCAGATCCTCAGGATTTTCCTCTCAAAAACTTGAAGTTCCTTCATGGCTGCCTTGGAAATGGTATACCATACCGGAAAGCTATAGGCGATGACCAAGTCGAAGAAGCAAGCTGCTTGTAGATCAGGAGTTTCGTTGGTTGGCTTAATCCGTTTCTTCTCTTCATCAGGGGGTGAATGCGATGGAAGGACAGACCTAGTGAAGGTTGAACCTCAGGAGCTCGTTAAAGTTGATCCCTAAATACTTCGCGTTGCGTTTGGCTGCCAATTTAGTACCATCAGGTAGTGTAAGTGTGATGCTCCTACAGTTTGCAGCTGACCGAATGCGTCGTCCTCCTGTTCGTCTGAAGCACAGTAATTCCGATTTTGATGAGTTGATCCGGATACCCCATTTACTGGTCTTTAACATCTTTAGAACAAAGAATGATATGGGCTGATTTTATTTTCTTAAATAAAACAAAAAAAGGTATATTAATATTTTGCATTAAAAAAAATGTATTGCAACTGAAAAATAATTGCATCGAAAATAAAATTTTTATAGAAAATAAAAATATTTTGCATTGAAAATAAAATTTTTATGGAAAATAAAAATATTTTGCATTAAAAAAAATTGTTTATATAAAATTTTCTGCATCGAAAAAAATTAATGCAAAGTATGCGCCTTAAATATATTTTTTTAATACTCGTCGAATATTTTAGAATTTCGACTATTTGACCATACATCAGGTTCAATGATATAGTTGATATAGGAAATAGTCAACATTGTAAGAAATTCGATGAATATTAAATAAAATGCACGACTGGGGCCGCACGTACTTGCTCTTGCAGTTCAAAGCACTTTTATGTTAGCTTACTTATAGATTATAAGAGCTATCTTTATATACATTTTTGAGAAATTTGATTGATGTAGGGGAAGAGCCGGCATGGAGGTTAAATAAATTAGTTAGTTAGTTAAATATTTTTTTTTTGTTATTTGACTTGACTTTTTTGAGAAAAACTAAGAATGCAATTTTACTGCAATTACTTTGAATATTACGTATGCAAAATTTTATCAAAATCATTCGAGCCATTTTTGAGAAAATTGCAATAACTCCATAATGATGTACGGGAAGAGCCGACATCCGCGATTTAAAAAAAATATAATGACCATATTTCCACTATCCGTATTTTTTGAGATAAACTAAAAACGCAGTTATTTTAGAACTATATACAGCATTACGTGTGTGAAATTTAATCAAAATCGTTAGAGCCCTTTTCGAGAAATTTGCAATAACTCGAAAATGTTGTATGGGAGGTATACGTTCTAAGCGAGATATTAAAAAACAAAAAAAAAACAACCTTGGAAATTACGAAATAAACATCCATACCAAATTTCAAGAAAATCCGTCTACCCGTTTAGGCTGTAGCTACTTGTACAGATGGACGCACGGACGCACCGACGCACGCACAGACCGACGGAGGTCATGACGAAACCCACTTTTTTGGACTTCTCCATCATCGTAATGTTAGTTTTGATTAAAACCTCGAATTTTTTTTTGACAAGAAACCAATACTTGCCCTATTGAGCAAGTAAAAAAGATATTTAATGCACAAATTTTGCATTGATTTTCTCAATGCAATGCAGAAAATTTTTTATTCGCAATAATTTTTTTTTTAATGCAAACTATATAAATTGTATTACACTTTAATATAATTGTATTAAAATGTAATACAAATTTATTAAAAACTAATATAAAAAGTATTAAATTGTAATACAAGAATATTAAATTTTAATCAAACGACGCCAGCAGCCGGAAAAAAATCCATTGTTTGAGATACCTTTTCTAAAAAAAAAATTAAATCAGAAACTGTAAATTTGTACTAATTTGAAGGCGCTTTGTGTTTTTTCGAAGCAAAATGCATACATTGCAGATGAATTTTGATCGGCAGTAACAGTTTGTGAAACAAATAAACTAGAGAAAATAATATTACCATTTTATTTATGATTAATATTTATTTTCAGTAATGAATTGTGGAAAAGAATAAATTTTATTAACTTTAAATACATTTGGTATTAAATTGAAATATTATTGTATTATCTTTTGATAAAATTGTTATTAGATATTAATATAAAAAGATTAAATTTTAATATGCAATATTTAAAATTTAATAGATTTGGTGTTTAATCCTAATATAAACTGTATTATTTTTTAATACAACTATTTATATTAAATTTTAATACATTTTGTATTAACTAAAAAATTTGATTACTTGTCATGTATTAAATTTTAATACATTTCTGGTGTAGACCTTTGTATATGTAACCCAAAAAATATTAAAAAATACTCCAGAATTTTTAACCGTGTATATACTTTTCAGTTGCAATAAATTGTTTTAATGCAAATTCTTTTAAGTTGCAATATATATTGCGGCGGTGTTGCGGTGGTGATTAGAATTTTGATCTACCATCACAGTTGGGTTGCGGCTGTGTTGCGGGGGTGTTGAGGTTATGAAGAGCCCGTGCGGGGTTCTGACCGCAGTTTTGAACGACTTATTAAATCCGTATTTTCCAGTCAATTTATTTTTGAAATTTTGTTATCATTGCAAAAAAAAAATGACAGACAGAATTCTTATCAGACGAGAAATTTTGTTCTCAATTTCAATTCAGAGTCCACTCAAGAGCAATAATACATAAATAAACAAACGTCGAGCGAAATTTCCTAATGGAAAAACAAATAATATAGGTAATACATTTAAATTTTTAAAATGGTCTTCGACATGATTAAAAAATGATCAGCAAATCTTGTCTTTTTTAGTTGGCCAAGGGTAGCTTAACATGCATTAACATTTTAATTTTGTTCGTAGAAAAAAAGTTACAGATACACCATAGTGACCCCTTTTTTTTAGTTAAAAGGCATAATATACATAAAGTTTACAAAAAAAAAAAAATTATTATCGCTCAAAAACTGAGTGTAAAAAAACAGCACACAATTTTGTATCTATTTATCTATACAATCATGATAAAATTATCAAAACATGCTTATTTCATTTATTTTGAACGTATGATCACATCTTCAGTTTAAATACCTCAATTGTCGGTCAGTGCGATCCAGAGCAATAAACAAATATTATTCAAAATCAATAATTTGATATGATAAATTTAAATTTAATTTGATAAGATAATAATATTCCTTATCTTATCTGTAAAAAAAATAAATTGCACGACTGGGGTCGCACGTACTTGCTCTTAGAGTTCAAGTTGCTTAAATTTTAAAGACTTTTTATATAGAAATTTGGAAAATCTAAATATATGGGAAAGAAAAAAAAAGGAAATTCGTTTTTTAAAAAAATAATATAAAATCTGAAATCAAATTGCCCCCCAAAACAAGTATGCAGTTTTGACTGATATACTAACATGCATTTTTAGAAAAAAAAATTTCAAAATCGTTTTTTAAAAAACTAATTTTTTATAAATAATTTCTTGGAAAAAAAGTTTTAAAATAAAATTGGTATGCCATTTTGTAGAAATCACTGATCAACATCTAAACACAAAATTTCAAAAAAATTTAATGTCCCGTTTTCGAAAATTGGATTTTTCAAAAAAAAATTTTCAACATTTTTTTAAAAATCCAAAAAGTATTTTTTTGAAAATTTTGCTTTTGGCTTATATTTAAATTATATAAATTCTTCATCACAAAAAGTTTCGTTGAAATAGAATAAGCACTTTCGGAGATAATTGGATTTAAAAATAAATTGCACGACTGGGGTCGCACGTACTTGCTCTTAGAGTTCAAGTTGCTTAAATTTTAAAGACTTTTTATATAGAAATTTGGAAAATCTAAATATATGGGAAAGAAAAAAAAAGGAAATTCGTTTTTTAAAAAAATAATATAAAATCTGAAATCAAATTGCCCCCCAAAACAAGTATGCAGTTTTGACTGATATACTAACATGCATTTTTAGAAAAAAAAATTTCAAAATCGTTTTTTAAAAAACTAATTTTTTATAAATAATTTCTTGGAAAAAAAGTTTTAAAATAAAATTGGTATGCCATTTTGTAGAAATCACTGATCAACATCTAAACACAAAATTTCAAAAAAATTTAATGTCCCGTTTTCGAAAATTGGATTTTTCAAAAAAAAATTTTCAACATTTTTTTAAAAATCCAAAAAGTATTTTTTTGAAAATTTTGCTTTTGGCTTATATTTAAATTATATAAATTCTTCATCACAAAAAGTTTCGTTGAAATAGAATAAGCACTTTCGGAGATAATTGGATTTAAAAAAAACGGTTCTATGGCAGGTACCGTTAATAATGATTTTCAAAAAAAAAATTTTCATTAGAAGATAGACCTTGTCTTAAAACTTACATTTGAATTTTTTAAACAAAATCGTTGGAGCCGTTTTTGAGCAATTTCAACTTTACTAAAATCGGTATATGACAAGTACCGTTATTTTTGGTCCAAAAAAATTCATTCCAAAAACCCCTCTGGAGAGTCGCCAAATAACGCTACACACCAAGTTTGACATTAATCGGTCCATCCGTTTAGGCTGTAGCTCCTTATACAGACAGACAGACAGACTGACAGACTGACAGACTGACAGACTGACAGACTGACAGACTGACAGACTGACAGACTGACAGACTGACAGACTGACAGACTGACAGACTGACAGACTGACAGACTGACAGACTGACAGACTGACAGACTGACAGACAGACAGACGGACTTCCGGGACCCACTTTTTTGGCATTCTCTACCATCGTAATGTTTTGGAAAAATGTTATCTCAACTTTTTTTTTTTTTTGTACGAATACATAACTTGATATATAGTACCTATATCGCAAGTAAAAAATATACAGTCAACTTATTCCAAAGCTATGTTTGGATTCCCAATGTTTGGTTTCGTGCTTTTCTAATATCCTTCTGTTAACTTAAAAGGATATTTAACAGAGTATTGGAGCATAATTTGGAGCCTTAAATGGTCAAATCGACTCGACACTGGACGCTTATAATGTGTCGGAATTTTACACTTTTAGACATCTTTTTATGAGGCAGAAAAATATGAGGCATAGAATTATTTAATTTGTTGATTGGTTGAAATTCTCTATTACTCGTATACGACTTACATCAATATCATGATTGATAGCTCATTTTATTTCTCCACTTTCGAGAGGAATAATTGCGTACTTTTGAAATTAATACAAACACAAATTTACTTTTAGATAATATTAACCAAATAAAACTCGTCCAATATTTCGGTTACTTACACTATCAAATCCCTTATTAAATTCCGTGACACAAAACCTTTAACAAAGTTAATTTGAAATCAATTTTCAATATATAAGTGAACTTTAATGGTCACTTTCCCAATATTTTTTTTTTCTATCTAAAATGTAGGTAACTAGTCTAAATTGTCAGGTAAAGCTTTAGGTTTTATAAATTATTAAAACAAAATTGATTGTAACAGGTTTTTGCTCAGTCATTGTGAATGTACCTAATTTCTTTAAGTACATACCTAATTTCATAATATCATGATTCATGACAGTCTATCCAAAGAAAATACCAATCCGACAATGACTTGACAAAAAAATACAAATATAAACAAAAATACTGACGTGGTCTTTTGATGGCCTTTCGTGTCAAAACGCCTTCAATAATGATTGTTATTAAAAATATTGGATCAACTAAAGAAACAAATAAAATACCCGAAACTAACTTTACCAGGCCTCTGATTAATAAAGTAGATACAATTTTACAACACATAGCTTTATCCAAAATATCAAAAAGTGAATCGAGCTATGACGATAGTTTGTTGTTGGAATTACGTGTCAGTCAAATAGGTCTTGAATTGGTTAACATCTAGCCAAATCCGACAAACCCCTTCCCCAGTTAAAAAAAATGCACGACTGGGGCCGCACGTACTTGCTCTTATGATAAAAGTAGCTTTTATGTCAAAGATTTAAAAAAAAAATATTTTGAATTAGTTAAAATTTGATTTTTTTAAGGAATTTCATAAGAAATGCTAAAATACGAAATTATTTTTTTTTTAGTTTTTCTTACGCCATATTTTTGTTACTCGTGTTTTTTTGACAAAAACAAAAAACGCAATTAGCTACATATATTAAAATCACTTAAAGCATTATGTATGTCAAATTTAGTCTAGAAAATTGTAATAACTCATTAACGGTGTACGGGAAGAGCCGACATCAAAGATTAAAAAAATGTAAAGTCATATTTCCATTATCCGTATTTTTTGAGAAAAACTAAAAATGCAGTTACGTTAGATTTACGTATAACATTACTTGTGTAAAATTTAATCGAAATCGTTAGAGTCATTTACGAGAAAATTGCAATAACTCCATTAAGATGTACGGGAAGAGCCGACATCCGCGATTTAAAAAAGAGTTAATGTCATATTTTCACTATCCGCATTTTTTGAGAAAAACTAAAAACGCAGTTATGTTAGAACTGCAAACAGCATTACGTATGTTAAATTTAATCAAAATCGTTAGAGCCGTTTTCGAGAAAGTTGCAATAACTCCAAAACTTTGTATGGGAGGTATACGTTTAAAGCGAGATATTAAAAAACAAAAAAAAACCAACCTTGGAAATTACAAAAAAATCATCTGTACCAAATTTCAAGAAAATCCCTCAACCCGTTTAGGCTGCAGCTTCATGTACAGCTTTTTTTGACGACGCACCGACGCACCGACGCACCGACGCACCGACGCACAGACCGACGGACGTCATGACGAAAACCACTTTTTCGGACTTCTCCATCATCGTAATGTTAGTTTTGATTAAAACCTCGAATTTTTTTTTTTACACGAAACCAATACTTGCCCTATTGAGCAAGTAAAAAAAAGCTTTAAACACGTCACGAAAACTAACAACCTGTTTTTTTTTTTTTTTCTTCATTAAAGTAAACAAAAGAAAAGAAAACAATAGAAATGGAAATAGCCAAATTACCTCAAATTTAAGTTTAGCCAAAAAATTTGAAGGTCATTCGTGTCAAATATAGGAATAATTGGTATGACAAATACCTACTACATTGTTATTATGTTAATTACATTTTTGTTTATCAAAATTTTGTGTTGAAAACAAATTAAATTATCATTATAAGAAGTTTCTTTTGTATATTGCACTTTCAACTTGAATCTTTATTTAGCCGCCCTATCATTTAAAAGAAGAAAAAAAAAAAAACTTTCAAAAAGACAAACAATTTGATAAAGCTATCTCTCTATAAGGCCAAGGAAATTGCAAGTCATGCCGTCTATAAGAGTGAAAAGTTTCCTTTTTTTCTTGTCGTGAATGAATTCAATTCAAGTTTTGCAGATAGCATTTTGTTATAATATAAACACATTTTATATGAGTGTAACACAATAATATTGTTGCATAGTTAAGTTATAGATACTTCTGGAAAGATTCTATGACTAGGTATTTAAAAGTGTGTTTGTAGATACTGTTTAGTATTTTTTTTACAATGTCCGGAGTCTCATACAATTTTTTTGCTGTGTAATGTTGTTTATTAATGAGTTCATAAATTGCCTTTGGAGTAGCACCTCTTAGCTCAGCTTTATTAACTAAATTTCTTTGGCTATCATATCAGTTTTGCGTGTGAAATATTCATTAATAATTTTTAGTAAGCAAGGTTATCAAGCAAAAAGCACGAACTTTTGTTATTATTTATCAAATTCGAATTATAAAAATGTGTAGGTTAATGTGAAAACTTATTGATTTTTTCAAGGCCGCTTTCGAGAATAACTTATTAATTTGTAGTTAATAACAACGGAAAAACTACTGCTTTTATAGATAAATTTGAACAAAAAATTCGCGTTATTTTTTACCATCAACCAGAGTGCAATCTTACTATAACAACTTTAAATCATCTCAAAGATATGACATATTTTCTTTGATGTATTAGAAGAATTTTAAGGTTATATCGACTAAATTTATTCTTGTCAGAATTCATAATCCTGAATTTGTATTATTCTTGGTACAGCGGGTTGTATACGTAACTTTTTAGTTAAAGCAAACCAACCAACTTTCTTAACCCAAAAAGATTAATTTACAATCGGTGAGTTTTGATTGGTTTCACGTTATTCGCATAACGTGATTAATTGAACTGTTCACCGAATCTTCATCACGAGTAAAACGAACTAAAAAATAGATATTTCTTTAGGCTAAATAAGAGCCTTTAAAAAGACATTAATTGTTCTTCATTTTGTAGTATCATTCAATCCTTAAAACTAATTCTCAATCGAACGTGCTCAAAAGAATAAAAAACACAAGCAGTCAGTGAAAATACTTGAAAAATATCAAAGAAATCAAAACCACCTAAAATCGTCCAAGAAAGTGGAAACGAATGTACCCTTTTCCTCCTACACTAGCCCAAAAAATTAAAGGAACACAAAAAATTCGTGATTTTTTTTTTAATGATTTCGATAAGTTGTATCTCAGTAAAAAATGATCGTAGGGTAACGTACCCAGTGACCGACACCCTTAAGGCATAATTTGTGTTTGAAAATTCATAACTTTCCCTACACTGCTTCAATTGTAATTATTTAAATGGTTAATTTAACTATAAGAAATGGTTTTTAAGTATAATGAAAGCATTAATAACTTAGTAATTCCTTAAAAATATCAAAATTAAAAATGTAATACCTTACCGGTTTTTTAGTTACCGACACCATTTTTTCAGTAGTGGACACCCGATTTTTTTAGTAATGGACACCCATATCTAAGCTGCATTTACACTCTTGGTTTTATCGCTGGTGTGTAAGATGTCCGTTTTTGAATTAGAACCGAACAACAAGACGGTTTTACTACTGACATTCTCTCGTTGTACGGTGTTAGTTCAAGAAGGAACATCGTACACCGGCGATAAAACTGAGAGTGTAAATGGAGCTAAGCATTCAACTACATTTAATGCACTTTGCAAATCTTCGTCTTTGTTTTGCTTCTGTTTTGGCCTTTTTAAATAATAGCCTGAAATGGCGACGCCGACGAACACTCAAGTACTTGAAAATACTGTTTAAACCTAGCTTACAGTTCAACTTATAACAAAACTTAATTTTCAATACCTGGGGTCGAATCACGGTAAAAGAAAAAGGTGGTACAGATAGCGTTAATACGTTAACAACCTTGTGCCGTGATTCGATTCCTGTTCTCTGTTCTACTTTAGGTCGGCTATTCTGGTTCTGTAAAAAGTTAGATGAAAATAGTTTTCATCGATTCTGATTCAGTGGAAACATGGAAATTAAAGTCAAAATTCTATCACATGAAAATAATTTTCTCATCGAAAAATTTTCTGTGAAAAGAACAATACGTACCTGCCATGAGAACAAAAAAAAAGGAGCTCGAGCCCACATAAAAAGATAAGCAGTCGAGCAATACAAACAACCGTTGAACTATGTACCTACCTACATATATCAAGACACAAATTTTGATGGAAAAAGGAAATACATCATTTTTTTTAACAAGAAAATTAAAAGTTGCCATAGAATACGTCAAAAATTATAATTTTACGTTACGTTTACGTTAACGTTTTGACTATTGCCGTATCTATTTAATCAGTAGAAAAATGTAGGGACAGGTAGCTTAAAAATGGAATGATAAAATGAAAAGTCGAATGAAAACTCCGATGGTGAAAATTTTATCATTTCATTTTTTCACAGAACCAGAATAAGGATCCAGACAAAACGCAACATGCCTTAAAATTAAAAAGAAAGATTTAGGAACACAAAGAAGATTTGACCTCAAACTTGAAGGTCTTGAAGGTAGAAGTTTTCTTTGTAAATTAAAAGCTATGTACACCGAAAAAACAATTTGATAATAACAGCTATCAAATTAACATTTTTCAGTGACAAAAGTCGTCCAACAATTAAAATATCAATTTTGATATTTTATCATATCATTTTGACATTTTTTAATTTCAGGTGGGATAGTGAAAATTTCACTTTGACAATTAAAATATCAATGTTGACTAGATTTTACGTTTTAGTTTATTATAATGAAACCTATTTCTTTCCAAAGTGAAAAAAAATAATGAAAATTATTTTTATTTTTAAGCGGAGTGATTGAATATAATTCAATTAAAAAGTTAATAACTTTTTATTATTAAAAAGTAACCATGTTCCCCTAAAATATTAAAATTCACAGTCTATTCAGGTTGTGATTTTTATAAGTGTCTGTATTCATGGACCAAAATTTTGCGTCTTAGTAAGGGTATGACAGCATCTAACTGATGAGCCCACTGTCATACCTGGGCGAAACGCATATGGAGTTGAGGTCACTTTAACTTTTTAATAATAAAAAGTTATTAACTTTTTAATTGAATCCTATTTCTTTCCTTTTTATTTTTATTATTTTAAGAATTTTTTTTCTTTTTTCAAAACATTACTGAAAGGGAATATTCTTTACAAAATAATGGTGATATTATTTTTTCTAATATAGGTGATATAATTGTTTTGTTATTTTCTCCCAAACTATGTGAAGTAAAATCTTAGTGCCGATCAAATCTTCTCATTTTACTTCGAAAAAACACAAAGCGCCTCTAAATTAGTACACATTACGAATTTTTTATTTAATATTTTTCAATAATTTGGAATGAGAAATTGATATGAAAAAATGATAATAAAATATCAAAAAAATTTCCAAAATGTGACATTTAAATATCATGCTGATAATAAAAATGTTGTTTTAACATTTTAAATATCATAAAACACATTTTATAGAGCATTTTTGGCTGATATTTAAAAAATGTTAATTTGATATTTAAAAAATGTTAAATTGATATTTGTTTTTTTTTTTCGGTGTAGGTATGTGTGAACTTAAGGGAAATAAAAATAGGCAAACAAGGGCTAAGTTTTTAACGTGTGTATGAAAATGATTGTCAAACAATACACACACCTTGCATAAATCGAATGAATCGTTTTCAGATTCCTTTCACACTTTTTTAAAGTAATTTTACATAGTCGAAAGGAAACCCACTTTATAAACTTATTTAAAACCGCTACGCGATGCTTTGAATCTTTTGTTTTTTTTTACACGGTGAACTGTAAACTAGGCCTTAGGAGCAGACAAAAAGTGGTTTGAAAATAATTGAGCCTATTCGGCGAGATCTTTTATACTGCTATTCTGCAGAAAAAGAACGGTGTCCATAACTAATATCATCAAACGTGTCTAATTGCGCCAGTTATGGACACCAGTGTCGGTCACTGAATTTCGTTGAACATTATATTCTAGTTATGAACACCACACGTTAAATTAAATTATGTTATTATTTTTGTAATAACTTAAATTGAAATAGATCTACAAAGCAATTCTCTAACAAAATATTCAATTTTAATTTTTGTACCATATACAGATATATTGTTTAAACAATGATTTGTACTTACGTCTTTCTTAAGAATTTCTCAAGTTTCATGCACTTCACAGAGGTTCGAAACTTGCCCCTTTAATTACAACAAAACCAATCACTTCCAACTGTGAAGTAAAGTGTTTTCTGATGGAATATACATGCCTGAACGCGTTAAAAATAGTTTTCGTACGCTACACCCTAACAAAACCTTAAGAAAACGGAAAAACTGTGCCAGGTATCGGTAACTGGCAAGGGTGTCGGTCACTGGGTAGTTTACCCTATCATGACAAAACAAAAAGCATGGAAAAACTACATTCTTTTAGTTTTAGAATTTTAGTACCAAATATTTTTTCTCGAAAGGTAAAAAGGTAAAATCATTAGAACTGTTCAAAAACTAAAACTTTCCAATGTTGTTTTTGTTTTTATTTTTCTCTGAAAAAAATTGGGAGAAGAAAGTTCAACTCAAGAACAAAAAGCATATAAAAGTGTACTAAATTCTAAGATTAGGTTTTTAAATTTGTATCAAAAAAATCTTGATTGCTTACTGAGTAATTTCTTTTTTATTTTCCAATTATATTAGGTTAGTAGTTTGATAAGTTAACAGTCAAAAATTATTTTACAAAAATTAACATCAAAATCTTAGAATTTGGTACATTTTTTTAATTTGAGTGCTCATAAAGAGAAATTGAAAATGAATTTTTCCGAGTCGAGTTTCGTTCACGTGAAACTCACGATAGGGCTGAATTTGAACATCCAAATGAGGCATTCAGAATAAAAATGGGCCAAGTTCACTTTTCTAAGAGTTGGATAATTTGAGGTCTTACAAATTAAGCGATTGTTTTTATATTTATATCCATGGGGGTAAGCCTTGTCGTGGCGGATGGGCTTACGGTGACTACTACTATGAAGCTTAGAGCTATGCGATCGCGAAACTTGGTTTTGCAGAAGGGCCTCCCATGGTCGAAAGGTCGAAGCGGAGTAGGCTGTTGCTACTAATTACCCCCCCAACGAAGGAGTGTTCCCACCAAGGCACTTCCAACAAATGACGGTAGCGGAAGAATTCATTTTAAGAATCAACGGTAGCGTCACCAGTTCCAGTAAGGCCGAACTACTTGGTGAACACCTTATACGAGCTACTCAGACATATTCAGAGCACAGGTCTATAAGGAGCGGCTTAGCCAACCTCTCGTCCTTGGAGTCATCAAAGGGCCTGGCACTCCAGGTTGGGGGCTTCTGCCGCCGGGGTAACTGCCCGATCAGAAGTAGGATGTAGTTTTGGAACGACGACAAGCCACGGATACGGACGGATTTACTGATGACGACCCTAGCAAACGAAATGAAGGTGCAGCGCCTGAGATGGCTAGGTCACGTGGAGCGCATGGACAACAATGCTTCGGCCCTGAAAGTTTTCGACTCCAACCCAGAGAGACGGCGCAGTAGAGGAAGACCTCGTCTGAGGTGGCGCAACCAAGTGGAAGGGGACCTCAATCAACTTGGCGTGCGCAACTGGAAGCAGCGAGCTAAGGATAGAGCTGGCTGGCGAAGCTTGTTGGTTGAGGCCCAAATCCACAGCGGATTGTAGCCGCCTTACGGCGCTGGTCACCCTAAGTAAGTAATGTAAGTATAAGTATATATATTTTTATAGGAGGTATAGAGCTATTAATTTGTGAAACATATTTTCAAAAGTTCCTTTAATTCCTGAGAATGAGCTTCACAAAGTTCTGTATAATGCAAAAATTTTAAATGAACCTGACCCATTAGTATTCTGAACGCCTCATTCTGAAGAACTTGGCTCCTTTTTTTGCTGTTAGGTTTTTGTTGAGATTTCAATACTTTTTGGTAGGTATATGTTTTTTTTTTAAACTTGTGAATAATTGTATTTGGTTACCTTACATGCATGTTTTTCATCTATCAAAAGGCATAAGCTACCAGGTCTATGATTTAACCAAGATACAATATTTAGATGGCTGGTTATCACGGCCTTGAATGGGAAATCTCAAAATTTCTACGATAACGCGATGTTCTCTATAAACTGAGCGAGTTTGAATTTTCTATTATCTTTGGTGAGGGATCCAAAGAAAATGGCATAAGTTGTTGTAAACAATGGTGTACTTTCTACTAGAGCTGTAGCAAATCGTATGTATTCGTTACTAAAATGCGGGTATTCACTTCAGTTACGAGTAACGAAACGTTACTTTCAAAACAGTATCGTTACTCGTATGTTTCGTTACTGGGTACTGAAGTAACGAAACATACGAAACGTACGAGATACGAAACATACGAGTAACGACGCGATTCCAGTTTCAATACTAAATCCGATGTAAGAGATACGAAATGAAGTGATACACTCAATTTGTCGCATTTCGCATCTCGTGTCGGTATCGTAACCATAGTCAGCATGCTAACTGCGGATAATTACCTGGAGTTTACTTTTGTCTCGATTAAAACAGTAGTGCCAATGTTCAATAATCATTGTGTTATCGATAATTTATACAGAAATATCAAAAGAGACGTTTTTGTATTTTCTCTATTTGGCCGAAATATGTATATCCACGACGCAACCAATCTGTTTATGGCCTTGGTGTTAATGGTATTGATATTTAGCTTAAGAATGTACAAAAGTTTTTTGGTTTTTCAAAAAATTAGTTTATTTTCGGTGCAAAATTTTCAACACAAAAAAAAGCGGAGAAAACGAGGTTTGAAAATCACTCTCAATAGAAAAAATAAATGAAAAATTGTTCGACATGGTTGTATTGAAGTGTTAATATTTCGAGATCTGCGCGTTGCACTTTAGAAATAAAGGTCTCTAAAGAATTGTGATAAGATTACTGAAAGAATATAAACAAAAAGTTACCAAAGTTTTGTCTAAAAATTTGGAAAAAAATCAAAAAAGTTTCCACGTTTTATTAAAAAAAAAACGAAAAAAATTCAATATAGCTACCTTTAAACTCTTATTACATGAGAATGCCGCAACTAATTTTAATGTTTATGACCTTAAAATGTAGCTTAGATTATAGAAATTGTTTTTGATTTTTTTCAAAAAAAAAAAAAATTTTACTCCCTTATACCAATGTACCAAACATACTTAAAATACCAAACATACGAAACGTACCAAATACATGAAATATACGAAATGTACGAAACACACGAAGCATGCGAAAGTAACGAAAGTAACGAAACATACGAAATATGCGAAAAATGCGAAACATACGAAAGTAACGAGTAACGATATTATTGATGCGGGTACTAGTATCAAAAGTAACGTATACATGCGGGTACTCATTTTGTCGTTACTTTTACAGCCCTACTTTCTACTGATTTAACAATAACTGAGCCTAACACTGCAAATAGCTGATGTAAGACTATATTGTTATGAATATAAATACGATATTTTGATAAAAATTTGTCTAATCATGTTTTATTTTTCCGGTGAAAAATTTTATTTTTAAGACGATTGTTTGAATATATTTCGCAATAACGATAACGTATGCATTATTATTAAGAAGTTTAGATAAGTATTTTCTTATCAGACTTCATTTGTTAAAAAAAAATATAACAACACAAAGTTGTTTTTATTTTCGCTAAAATAATACATAAAGTTGATAAGATACTCTCTCACCTGCGTTTGATAAAAAATACAAAAATATAAACTAATTAGAATTCATGTTAATAAAGTTTTTCCTAAGATTTTTTTGATACTTTAATGGGTTCAAAAAAAAACTCTTAGAAATTGCTAGAAAGAAATGAGATTTATTGTTGATCATTATATTCATGAAATGCCGATTCACTTCCTTCCTTATCCAACATTACAGTACCTACCATTCATATCTGAAGAAAATTATTTATCACCAAAATTAATACACCTGTTTGATAAAGTCCAAATTTTTTGTAGAATTTCCTTTATCAATAAACATTACGTCATAGAAAATCAATCACAATCAAAGAGATGATAGTGCTAAATCCACCTGCTACCGAGTTCATTTAAAAGGAGGACAAATCCAAATTAACGTTTAGTTGAAGTTGACTCTTCGTAGCTGAATTATTAAGTTCAAATCCTTCGAGGTAAATGAGTGAATCTTTGCATAGAAAAACTTAGAAACTGTATCTACAACGATGGTTCAGCAAATATTAAATAAATTTAATAACCAAATCCCTTAATGTGTAATGAAATTAAGTGAAGTTATCTAAAAAAGTGAATGTGTTCACTCAAAGATTAAAAATGACCTATATAATGATGTTGATGTTTTGAAAAATGTCTCGATCTTTTTCATCTATTACACCAATTTTTCCTATTTCTACACAGAGAAAAATATGACCCGCTAAAAACTAACAGATTGCCATATTGTTTTACCGTCCATACATTTCATAAGGAAATCTTATTAAAATCAACGATTAATAAGGTTTTTTTAAGGAGATTTCTTATTATTTTTATAGAGAAAATCTTATTAAAATTTGACTGAAAAGTTGATTTTTTTTGCAACTTAGCACTAGAACAAAAACCGCGTTCAATATTTTCATGGCAGGTTGGTTCAGGTGGTAAGGTGGGCGACTAATGATTTGAAGTCCCCAGTTCGATTCCCAGCCTGGTCATGTTTTTTTTTATTTTTTTGTAGATTTTAAAACAATAAGGAAAACCCGATTGTTTTAATAAGGTTTCCTTCTTGGATGAAAACCATAGAGAAATCTTATTGTTTTTGTTCTATTTTATGTGGTCTATTTTTCTCTGTGTATGCTTACAAAAGCGACCTCAAATTGTGCTAAATTCTTTATCGCATTATCTTCAATAAATTACGTTTTGTCTAATTTTTTAATAACATCAGTGTAGATACAGTTTAATCTATTTCTAAGAATTTCTAAACTTCAAATTGAGAACTATAAATTGATTATGTAGTGTCATATTTTTCCCTTTTAGATTTATCAATCAAAAACATGGATTTCTACTACATGCCCGCATCTTCCCCATGCCGTTCAGTCCTTATGACTGCCAAGGCTGTCGGTGTTGACCTTAATCTCAAGGAATTGAATTTAATGAACGGCGATAATCTGAAGCCAGAATACGTTAAGGTAAATATCGAAATGTTTACATTTTTCTATTCTTTATCTATATTTAACTAATTTCTTTATATTTTTTTTTAATAGATTAACCCACAACACACAATTCCTACATTGGTAGACAATGGTTTCGCTCTATGGGAATCTCGTGCTATCATTGTCTATTTGGTAGAAAAATACGGCAAGACTGATGATTCTCTCTTCCCCAAGGACCCCAAGAAGCGTGCTGTCATCAACCAACGTTTGTACTTCGACATGGGTACATTGTACCAGCGATTCGCTGACTATTATTATCCACAAATGTTCGCCAAATTACCTGCAGACCCAGAGAAATTCAAGAAGATCGAAGAAGCTTTCGGTTTCTTTGAGATCTTCCTCGATGGTCAACAATATGCTGCTGGTGATAGTTTTACTGTTGCCGATATTGCATTGGTTGCTACTGTTTCCAACTATGAAATTGCCAAATTTGATCTTAGCAAGTATCCCAATGTTGCCAAGTGGTACAAAAATGCAGTATCTGTGACACCCGGAATTGAATTAAATCAAAAAGGAGTTGCAGCATTCAAGTTTTTCTTTGATAAGCTTTAAATTATTTATTGTTAAAAGAAAAATAATTTATTTTATTAGTTAAAAAAGTTAAGTTGTTTATAAACCAAAATAAAACAAAATTGAATAAAAAAACACTTTATCAGAAAAATAATGATCAAAATATTTTTGTTCAACGAAATGGATAATGTGAGGTCTTGATAATATAATGATAAGATAAGTTCATTTGTTTGTTTGCCGTTGAAGATTCACTTTCGGAGAATATGGGCGAAAATCAGGACATGATTATTAAAACTGTGGGCACTATCATCAGCAAAAAAGTTGAGTGGATTAGGGACTCAGAAAGGAGATCATTTATAAAAATAAGAAAGAGATTCGGAGACAGATCGGAGTCCTGCGGTACACCAGCATTTTTTTGTGGATTTTAGACTTAAATCCATTCAATACGACTTGAATTGAACGGTTCTTAAGGTATTTTCTAATATAACGAAACGAAGAAAAGACTCATCGATACCAAATGCATGCATTTTCGACAAGAAAGTTTGATGCCAATTTCTATTAATTGCTTTTGAAATATCGAAGTGCAATAATCTTACTTTCTCCAAAACGATGTAAGGGTTATTTACTCCACTTTTCGCTACTCCACTTTTTGAAAATAACAGCAATATTTAGACATTTTTAAAAAGCCAAAATTTTATTTTTATGTGTAAAATTAAAATCAAAATTAAGTGTTTTGAAAACTGGTCCTTAAACCCATAATTAAAAAAAAAAAAAAAAAAACCTACGGTACTATTACTTAAGGTACGATAATTTTATCAAATTTTGTCGAATCATGTTCTTTTTTTTTGAAAAAAAAAAAACATTTGTTTGAATATATTTTGCAATAACGATAACGTATGCAGAGTAACCGTTATCTTAATAAGTATTTTTTTAACTGATTTTATTTGTTTAAAGAAATACATGTTAACTATGAATTATTGTTTTTTTGTTTTTTTTTTTTAAGTATTAAATTTTGTTGATATTTATTTGATAATGGATAATGGAACAGAATCTAAGATAACAAAGTTTTTCTCAAGATTGTGTTTTAGATATGACTTAAAGGAATTCAGCCAAAATGCTACAAAACCGAAAATTTTGCCAAAATCGCTTTTCAAAGTTGTAAGAAATTTACCGAACAAGATTTTATTGTTGATCATTTCATTCATAAAACGCTGATTCACTACGTTGTTGTCCAGAACAAGAGTACAATTTTCATATCTGAACAAAATAATATGTAGGTACCTACATCTATCTCCAAAATTAATGTATTTGAAAAACTTCAAACACTTTTATTTTGTTCATTAATATCTTTAAACACACCTCTTAATCAATAAACATTTGGTCACAATCATTTCATCTAAATCACAATCAACAGATAATAATAAATTCACTGGTTTGCCAGTTCATTTAAAAGAAGTACAAATCCAAATCAAAGTTTAGTTAAAGTTGACTCTTCTTACCTGAAATATTTAGTTCGAGGTAAGTGTGAACAATTTCGAGTCAAAACGAAAAAAAAACCAATATGATATTTATATCAATGTTACTGTACTATTACTGTGTGAAAACTCAATTTCATGACCGAACCCAATATGGTACTAAAATTAGAGAAAAATTTAGTAATTTAGCAGTGAAAGATGAATAATGACCCAATAATGAAAAAGATAAAGAAAAACGTTCCAATAAATCTTAAATTCAAATGACCTTCATATGACCATCGGCTGAATCGGCTTACGTGATTTGTGATTGTTGCCAGTAAAATTGCAATTTTTTGTATCCTTTCCAAATTGATTTATTTCTCAAAACTATTGGTTTTAAACAGAAAATTTGTGATTTTTTTTTTGTGTTGAATATTGTCCAATTTTATCTTTTAGATTTATTAACAAAACGAAATGGATTTGTATTATATGATCGGATCTGCGCCATGCCGTTCAGTCCTTATGACTGCCAAGGCTGTTGGCGTTGAACTTAATCTCAAAGAAATGAACTTAAGAGCCGGTGATCATCAAAAGCCAGAATTCCTTAAGGTATCAATCAATTTTTTTAGTTTATATTTTTTGCCTTGTTAAATTATTTTTTTCTTGTTTGATAGATCAACCCACAACACACAATTCCCACATTGGTTGATAATGGTTTCGCTCTTTGGGAGTCTCGGGCTATTTGCGTTTACTTGGTGGAGAAATATGGCAAGACTGATGATTCCCTCTACCCTAAGTGCCCCAAGAAGCGTGCTGTCATCAACCAAAGATTGTACTTTGATATGGGAACACTGTATCAGCGATTCGCCGATTATTACTACCCACAATTTTTTGTGAAGGCACCCGCAGACCCAGAGAAATTCAAGAAGATCGAAGAAGCTTTTGGTTTCATGGATATCTTATTTGATGGCCAACAATATGCTGCTGGTGAAAATTTAACTATAGCCGATATTGTATTGGTTGCCACCGTTTCTAACTTTGAAGTTGCCAAATTCGATATTAGCAAGTATCCTAATGTTGCCAAGTGGTACAAGAATGCATTGGTTGTGACTCCAGGAATTGAACATAATCAAGCTGGAGTTGATGCATTAAAGTTTTACGTTAAGTAAATTTAATTAGGTACTTTTTATTGTTTAAAAACATAAAAATAAAAATTTTATATATACGATGAAAAGATTTTTGTTTAAGTATACAAATTTAAAAGATTGTATTGTAGATTTGTTTTGATTATGAAATTTTTAGAGTACAATCTGTGATTTAAAATAAAAATGTACAAACTTATCAGCCTGAAAAATGTTTTGTATTATATAAGTTATCGGAACTTTTAACTATTACCTTGATAGCCTTGATTTTTTTTTTAAATAAGAGTTAGCTTTTGTTTTACTTAAATTTATTTGCTGATGAATTTTGAGAGTTCGACAAGGTCTAGGGCACAGAAAGTGTAAAATCAGTTGCAGTTAAAAAACCACTGATACTATTTTGAAGAGTCAAAGATTGAAGATCTTTGGAATAACCAAGGCTTTAAGTTTTTGGGATACGGAAAGGATTGTGTTAATCTATTAAGGTCCGATTTTTCACTAGTGAGATAAACTCCAGTTAAGGCTTATTTCTACGAATAAACGTTTTTTTATATTGAAATTATTCTTCTGATAGTCTCACTGACGACTATAAAAAAATCAGGACTAAAAAGAATAAGGGACAATATAACCGTTTGCGTTACATTACATAAACATTGCTTCATACGTAGAAAACAAACCATTAAAGAAAAAAGAAGAGTAAAGTGGGCAAAAGTCGATCTTACAAAAATCTGGTTTCGGTAAATTGTTGGGTTTTTTGTAGAGGAGTTCAATACAATAATTGTTTACTATGGGAGGGGGTCTATCTCCCCCCGTTTAGGCAAGAGGGGCAATTTTAAAAACAGACTTTTAATAAAAAAAAGGATTAAAAAACAACTGCAAAACTTACAGTTATGAGTGAAAACCTTTTTTCAAAAGCTAGACTTGTACACTTATTTATAGTTTTCAAATAAGGTTATTTCAGTTAATTGTTTTTGAAATAATCGATTTCAAATTAAAATTAGGGAATCAATAGAGTTTAAAAAAAAAAAAACACATTGAATACTATTTTAGTCGAAACTGTGATACAAAAAACAGCATCAAGGTCTTTTCCATTGGTGGTAATTTTAGTGACAAAGTTATCGAAAACAACTAAAAAAATAAAAATCTGATAAAAAGGTAGTTTTCTAATTTTTCTATTTTCTCAAAAACTAGAACACTATATAGTTTTCAGTGTTTGATAAGAAATCAATTGATGCAGCTACCTGTATCAGTCAATTTTGTATTGAAATTCACAGTCTTGACAAAAATAGTAGGTACCTACACGGAGAAAAAAGTGTCAACTTAAAATAAAATGATGCGCACATTAAGTTTCACCACCTTAAAATAAGGTGATATCCGCTAAAAAAAAGGTGATTCCACTTAAACTCAGTTAAATTTAATGTGAACTTCATCTTATTTTAATGTGAATGTTCACCTTAAGAAAACCGACCAAAAATAAAAATTTTAAAATTATAGTCACACTTTACCTTTATGTACTTGCAGTTTATCATACTCATTTTCAACAGTGAGATAGCACAGTGGTAAGGCACTGGCCTAGTAACCCAACAGTTGTAGGTTCAATCCCCGGTGGCTGCCAGTTTTTTTTTTTTTAATTTGCCCATTCAAGAAATTAATGTGACTTGTCACCTTAATTTATAAAAAAAAACCATGAAAATATTTAATCGGTTATTTTAAAAACTATTATTTTAAATAACTTGATTTAAAAATTATAAATAAGCGTAAAAATCAAATAAATACAAAATAAATTTGAAAAAAGGTAACATTTATAACTGTAAGTGTTGCCGTTGTTTTTTAATTTTTTTTGTTTAATTAATTTTGAAAATAAAATTTCTTTAATGATTTGTCACCTATTAAGTGACCCCTTTCAAAAGAATGTCGTTGGAGAAGAAGTACGATATTTGTAAAAAAAAATCTGGTTACCTGTTACCTAAAATTTTTCAATAGGTATATTCGCAAAAAGCGCATTCTTCGAATTCCACAAGACAAAAAGGGATACCTAATGTGAATTTATAAATATTTTCCTTGTATTTTTTTTTTCGAAAACCACCCTAACCTTCATATATAACATTCAAAACCAATAAAAATGTGTTATCAAATATTTTCAAAAATCAGCAAGAACCTAACAAAAATAACTTTTGTTCTAACTTGTAAAATCTACAAGTAAAATCAATCGCACTCAATTAATTCAAATCCCCACTTAATAACATGCATGTGCGCCCTATACACACTGTTAAACTTGTTATAAACTATACCTACAAACACAAATATCTAAAATATTTGTACTCTACTCATAGAGCGTTTATAAATCTTGATTGTGCTATTTTTTTTTTTTTTTTTCATTTTGAACATTAAAAAAAACAAATTATGCAAGTATCACAAACATACATTTATCCACAAAAAAGGGGCAAATTCTGATGGAATAATAACAAAACAAAGAAAAAAAAAACAAAAAAAACAACAACTTCAAGTACATTGAAGGAAACAAAAATTAAACAACAACAATACACAAAAATCAACTTTAAGCCCAAAACAAAAAACAATTTCTAAGCAACGACTAGAGCCAAACACATTTTTTTTGCTGTTCATTCATTCCTCTCACAACACACCCCTTTATCAATAAACAACATGTATGTAGGTTCTAGGTACCTACATAGTCACAATCACAATCACAGAATCAACAGATGCTAATGCTAAATCCACAATCCACCGGCTGCGCCGGCCGGTTTGTTGGCATCTCGCCGACCAAACCAAAGGCTGTATCATGGGGAGGTGACATAAAGGGACTTGAAGGTATTGACTAGGTTTTGACTCTAGGTAGAAAATGATTAACAATTTCCATTTACCTTCCACTTCTTCCATAAAAACCATGATATAATGAAATTTCTAAGAATCTGGTTCCCCACACAAGATAACACCTTTGAAGATTGAAAAACATCACAATCCAGAAGTTTGAACTTATACCCCCTTAAATCTCCGGCTATGCACTCATAATACTTGTTTTCATCATCAAAAAAATCCCCTTTCTAGCCCTCCACCACTTTTAGGTTCCATTTCCACTTTGATTATCTTGGCTCTTGGCATACTCTCTATTGTGAATCATGCTGACGACGCCGGCAAGTCAAAAAGCCCTCAACTTGTAAAAGCTTTTTCTCATTTAAAAGGCAAGACAAGTCCAGATCAATGTTTAGTTGAAGTTGACTCTTCGTAGCTGAATTATTAAGTTCCAAATCCTTTTCGAGGTAAGTTAGTGAAAAAACATAGAAAAAAAAACTGTTTAAACTGTACCTATACCGATGTTACTGTACTGTAACTGTGTAATAAAAAAACTCTATTCAATATGACCAAACCCCTTACAGTGCAATAAAATTGAAGTGAAGTTATGCAATAAAGTGAATGGGTTCAATGAGAAAAAAAATAAGATGAAAAATGATCCAATTAGATACAAAACAAAACAACAAAAGATACAGTATCTATCTATTCAAAAACTATTTGGATAGAAAAAACTTTCCACTTTCTGTGATAAATTGTTGCTAAAATTATTCAAATATTAATGATACATCAGTGTAGATACAGTTTAAATCTATTTCTGAACTTCTGAAACATGAAAAAAGATTGCAAACTATGAATATAAATTGAATCTGTGCTAAATTGTGTCATATTTGTATCTTTTAGATTTATTAACCAAAAAAACCAGAAAACATGGATTTCTACTACTTGCCCGGATCTGCTCCATGCCGTTCAGTCCTTATGACTGCCAAGGCTGTTGGTGTTGACCTAAATCTCAAGGAATTGAATTTAATGGCCGGTGAACATTTGAAGCCAGAATTCGTTAAGGTAACTATTTGATTTTTCTAGATTTTTTGTATTCTTCTTCGACTTACCATTTTTTTTTTATATCTTTGGATAGATCAACCCACAACACACAATTCCCACATTGGTAGACAATGGTTTTGCTCTATGGGAGTCTCGCGCTATCTGCGTTTACCTTGTAGAAAAATACGGCAAGACTGATTCCCTTTACCCCAAGGACCCCAAGAAGCGTGCAGTCATTAACCAACGTTTGTACTTCGATATGGGAACATTGTACCAACGATTTGCTGACTATTACTACCCACAAATCTTTGCCAAGGCACCAGCAGATCCAGAGAAATTCAAGAAGATGGAAGAAGCTTTTGGATTCTTGGACATTTTCCTCAATGGTCAACAATATGCTGCTGGTGAAAGTCTAACTGTTGCCGATATTGCATTGGTTGCTACCGTTTCCACCTACGAAGTTGCCAAATTTGATATTAACAAGTATCCAAATGTTGCCAAGTGGTACAAAAATGCATTGGCTGTGACACCCGGAATTGATTTGAATAAATCTGGAGTTGAAGCTTTTAAGGCATATTTTGATTAGATTTTATAAGAAGTAATTTATTGTAATTTTTAATGTGTTGTCAGCTTGATGTTGATTTTCATTTTTTTTAAATTAAAAAAAAAAAAAAAAATAGTAATAATAATAAGGTGCTCTAAAAGCTTTACCTAATTGTATTAATTTTTTTAAATGCATTTAACACGTTGTTTGTAAAACAAATCAAAAAATAAAATTTGAAAAAAAAACACTACCACAAAAATACCATGATCAAATGATTTTTGTTCAAGAAAAAAAGCTTTTAACTGTTGGAAGTCTTGATAGAGCTACGATGTTGATTTTAGATAAAAATTCAACTTCATTGTTTTGTAGAAGAAAACGTACCTTCTTTGCTTAGTATCTATTCGCAAAGAGATTAGAATAACACAATAGAATTTGAACAAGTGAACGGAGTTATTTTTGTCTTTAACTTAAAGTATAAAAAAAAGTTCTGATCTTTTGATTGCAGTTTCGCAGGGTTCTTATTGATATTAAATTGGTATGAGAGATAATGATGTTTATTATTTATTACCTATAAAAGTGCAAATAATGATATGTATTTTGTAATCAGTTTAAATAGCTTGTTGCAATATGTAAGACTGTTGACTGTTATCTCTCACGCAAACACTAGACTATAGACACACCCTCTTTAAATCAACTTATACATTTTTTGTAATGGTTGCTAGGAGTATCTTTAGAACTTGAAGATCGTTTATTATCGGACATTTTTGAGTTGAAATACAACTTGTTACAAATATTGTTCAATGAGGTGCAGTAAGATATACCTAAACCTACTTACGGAAAATTTTGTGCTTGTAAAAAATATGACTCAGTTTTACAATGTCTAGTATATGATTTTATTTCCTTAATAAAATTTATAGCAATCCAGTGATTGACAATTTTGTATGGTATTGATTTTATTTCCTTAATAAAAAGTTATAGCAAAGCAGTGTTCTATTTTTTTTTTTTTTTTTTTTTTCGAAGAGCCGCGCACTTTCAAGTACAGTAACCATCTTATTTTTCTTATAGGTAGACTAGGATGAAATACAATGGGTTATATTCGTTGTTTTTTCTTAAGTTGTGTTTTTGTTGCTTCTTGGAAAAAATAGGGTTGATCCTAGTATACATAGACAATTTTGATACACTACTAAATCAATTTTCTATATGGGAAAGAGTTGCTTTTAACCAGTGTAATAATCTTAGACTTTTGTGTTTTGTCTAGGTTAGATCTGATTTTAAGATAAGGCTATGAATAGTGCCCAATGTACATACTCTTAAATTTCTTGTACGATTAATGAATTGTTGATCGGATGAACCGTTGCACACTAGAACAAATATCTCGTTCTCTTTTAATTTTTGAATTTGATCACTTTTCTTTTAGAAATCGGATTTTGAACGAAAAAATATCGTATTTTTTACTATCATCGATAGCTCAACCATCAGTGATTCGTATAAAGAGCTTCAAAAAACTGTTTGAGGGATGGCTGCATGCCATTTCTTCAAATATATTTTTTTTTATTTATGTAAAAATGTTTCATTTCTTTTAGTTACGAAAATGCACTTTTAAATGATTTTAACTTCCAAACAATGTATGCAATTAGAGTTCTTCTATAACAAAGAATTTTTAAAAAAATTTTTGAAAATTGGTTTGCGTTCTGAAATAAATTGCACGACTGATCAAAAAGACTCCCGTGTATTTGTACAACAAATTAACTTTCCCACAATCTCAAAGAACCTTTTGCCTTATACCATCTCGTTCTAGATATTTAAACTCATCAAGACTTTTCTTTATATACATAATAAAAATATGGAACTCTTTCCCGATGAACATAAAAAGAATTTCAAATAGCGCAATTTTCAAAAAAGCCCTTTTTTATATTTCTCTCTTCTTATTTAAATTCTATTTTTACATGTTATTTATCATTTTCTTAAATTTGTTTCTAATTTAATTTTAATTATTTTTGTTTTCTATTTTTGTAATAGTTTTTAAGTTTTTTTTTTTTGTTTTTATCTTTGTTAAACAAAGTCATTAATGTTATAAAATCAAATGTAAAGATATCTAAGTACTATAAAAGATATTTTATCTTAATGTACCAATTAATTTATAATAAATTGAATTGAATTGAATTGACTGGGGTCGCACGTACTTGCTCTTATGCTTAAAGTAACTCTAATGTTCAAGCGTTTTATTCAAGAAATTTAAAATTTTATATTTTGACGAAATTTATAAGTAGTGTAAAAAAATAAAATCTGTTTTTAAAAAACGAAGTATGCCATTTCATTTCTTGTAAAAAGGTATTTTTAGAAAAAAAATTTCGAAAATCGTTTTTTAAAAAAATAATTTTTTATATACATATACAAATTTTCTAACATTTTTCAAAAAAAAAAGTTGGTATGCCATTTTGAAGAAATAATTAATTTACACAAAAAAAACGAAATTTAAAAATTTTTCGTGAACCCGTTTTCAAAAAATTGATTTTTCGAAAAAAAATTTTGAAATATTTTTTAAAAATCCAAAAATGTGTTTTTTGAACATTTTCTTTAATTTTAATATTATTTCTACTTAAACGCTTTTGTATAAAAAAATTTGTTGAAATCGGGTCAGTCTTGTACGAGATATTTAGAAACCAAAAAAAACGTTCTATGGCAGGTAGGGGAGAAGGGGGTACATTTGACACTTAGTTTTTAAAGGTCTGTATTTTCGAAAACTGTTAATGTTTTCCAATGTCTTGTTTTGTATTTGATTTATTGACTATTCAAGATAATACTAACAGTAAATTTTTTTGTTTTACAACATTACAACATTTAAAAAAATAATGTTTTCTAAAAAAAGTCATTTTGTCAAAAGTGCCCCGGGACCGGGGCACATTTGACTTTAAAAGGGGTACATTTGACAATGGTGGATTAAACCCCGCATCGTGTGCATAATATTTTTAAAACTATCAGCGGATCTTGCTCGTCTATTGTTTGTTTAGTTGGAAAAAAAATGTTTGCTTTTAAACAATCTACTAAACAATATAACGAAAAAAATAAATCAAAACATTTTTTTTCTAAAAAAAAGAAGAAAAAACAAAAAACCATAAAATATTTCAAAAAATCTAGCCATTTAAATCTTAATCAAAATTAATCGATGTCGATTTATTTTTAAATAATTTTGTAAATATATAATTCCCCAAAATCAACGTAAAACTGTGCCCACATTGCAAAAGTCAAAGGTGCCCCTAAGGAGCCTCATAACTGTTTTTCTTTTTGTTCAATAACTAATACTATTTTTTTACAAAACTGGTTTTAATTTACTTAACTTTAAGCATAGTTCTATTAAAATATTGATTCACCATTAAAAAAACTTTTTTATTAGGTTCAGAAATCGCTTACATACCGGTGGTCAAAAATTAGATCAGAAATACAAAAAACACAAAAACACGTGGTACTCCGCGAAAAGTTAATGAAAGACTGTGAGATTTCGCAAAATTTCTTTAAATCAAACTAAGCTTCTTTCTTCATCCAAACAATTGTTAATTAAGGGCACGATCATACCAAAAAACGCAAAGTCAAATGTGCCCCGGTGTCAAATGTACCCCCGCTTACCCTACCGTTTATAACAGTACAAAAAATATTTTTTTTATTTTAAAAGTTGGCTTTTATGTGTAATACTACACACAAAAACTTTAATCAATATCATAACACCTATGTTTTGAAAAAATAGATTTTTCAAAAAATTCAAATATGTTCCTTTAACCTAAACTCTAAAGTCGAATTTTTTCTAACTCGTATTTTTCACCATTTTTATCGAAAACTTTTGAAGAAAAAAGATTATATTTATTCCTCTTACTAGAATTCCCCTCCAACTCGTACCATATTTTGTGCCCCGTGAATGGAGCGAGTCGACTGTATTTTTTAAAAATTCAAAATAGATATTTCTTATTTTAACATAATGGTTACTAAATAAGCTCCTTACAAAATCGGTAAAATAATTAACAACAAAGTAAAAAATCAAGAAAACAATTCTATGACAGAAAACGTTTATAAGTTATAACTGTTCAAAATAAATTCTTTGAATCAAAATCATTAGAGCTATTTTTGAGAAACATAACCTTTTTATTTTGTGGCAATCTCCATCATTGTATGGCAGTGTCTAATAATTGTGATCTCCCGTTCGATATTTGTTTATTAATCCTAAACTTGCCCTTTAGAAGGAATAATATTTTCTCCAACTTGTCAAGAAAAAAATGTTAACAATAATTATTGCAAATACAAAAATTGCTGTATTTACTGTGTATATTTTGAAGCGACAGTTTTTTTCGAAAATGACTTTGTGACTTTGAAAAATTATTTTAGAAATGGCACTTAATACAGGAAGGTATCGACTCGACATAGTCATAAAGTTTTGCTTAAGCTCTTTAATTCTCTAATCTCATTAGAATATCAATTAACTAAATAAGTTATGCATTCGTTACAAAATTCGAACTTAATACAACTATTGAACATGAGAATATTACATAATGCAAAAAAAAATTAGTTTTTTTTTACAATATACTTTAGTCCCACCTAATATTTTAATCTCGAGATTTATATATTACCTACATACTTATAATTATTTATAAGAGTTTTTAACAAAAATTGACAACCTTGATTGATTGTAAAGAGCTTTTGCAAACATTCTTTGTAAATGATCGCAGAAAATGTGATTTTTTTATAAACAAGTTACAATGTGCATTCAAAGCACATTGTAACTCGTTTAGAATGACCGGAATAAAACATGAGGAGATCCGTAAAGTAATTAACAGTTTTTCAGTATTTGATTATACACTACCTAATCAAAATTTTTGAAAGCAAGTGCAATTTCATAGAATTAAGAAAAGAAGTTACTCGTATATAGAATCATTATTTTCTTTGAAGCTATCAACACAATCATCCAAGGTTTAAATAACTGTATGAAGTATTTTTAGACCCGCTGTAAATTAAATTATTTAAAGTTCATGACGTTTGCCTCTAGAGGACACCATATTAGAGCAAGTTGTATAAACTATAACCACCGGGTAGACAAAGCTCTTCCAACGATATCTTATTTGTCAAATTATAATAACTAGTTCAGAAGTTATGAGGGAATATACATGTCAGGTATTTTCCCTATAGAAGTCTTATTATATTTCAGATTAAATATCTCGTAACCCCTTTGCTTTAGGTACTTTTTGTTTTATCTCTTTTGCAGATAGAAATAGACCTCTACTATCGCACCGGATTAGCTCATTGTCGTTCCGTCTTGATGACTGCCAAAGCTGTTTATGTTAACCTAAATCTTAAACCTATAATTTTAAGAAATGGTGATGATCATTTAAAACCAGAGTTTCTTAAGGTAGGTATAAGTGCTAAAACAAAAAACCCTGATAAACCTCTTCCTATTTTTTAAAGATCAACCCTCAACACACTATTCCAACCCTTGTAGAAAATGGATTTGCTCTCTGGGAGTCTCGTGCTATTTTAATCTATTTGGCTGAACAATACGGTATAAATGATACCCTCGACCCCAACTGTCCACAAATACGTGCCATCATCAATCAACGTTTATATTTTGACATGGGAACACTACAACAGCGATTTGCTGATTATTTTTATCCAAAAATCATTTCCAAAGAACCTGGTAACCCTGAAAGTCTTAAAAAGATAAAAGAGGCTTTTGACTTTCTAGATATTTTTCTCGATGGTCAGAATTATGCAGCTTGTAAAAGTCTAACTATAGCCGATATTGCCTTGTTTGCCACTGTTTCAACCTTCGAAGTTTGCAAATTTGACATCACCAAGTATGAAAATGTAATGAGATGGTACAACCTTTGCAAAAAAACGATGCCAGGGCTAGAACTCAACCAACAGGGGCTTGAAGATTTCAAAAAAAACGTTACCTGGTAGTTTTGAAAGATCACACAATAAACCATTTCCAATTGATTTTTTTTTTTAATTTGTTTTATTTAAAAATGCATTCAACATCGTTTGTACAAAAAAAAATTCAAAACAATTACAATTAACAAGGTGCGTTCTTAATTGCTAAAAATGTATTTCCTAATAATACCAATGAAGCTTACTCTAATTCAAGTCTACAAATTTTGTCCTAATAAATGGAGTCACTCTTGCGAAATGATTGCTCCAAATTATGCAATCGTTGCTCGAGATCTGTCATGGAATTTCTTAAATGATGTCCTCTAGGTCGTAGAGAGACCCTCGGGGAACTCTGCATTAAGTCGTCTTTTACACCGGAAAATGAATGTCGTATCCGGCCATGATGGAAATTTGTATTTTGATAATTATGAAGTTTGTGAAGTTCGCAGACTTGTTGTTGCTTTTTCTGCATACTTGGTATCGAGTGAAGACTACAGGCTCGAGTCGATGTTACGTCTTCATTTTTAAGAGAATCCTCATAGCTGTCACTGAAATTGAAATGATCGTTGTAGAACCCAAAATTTGACAGACCCTAAAAATAGAAGACCAATTAACAACAATATACAAACCTGCTATCATTGGCAGCAGCAAAGCATACACCAGACTCAGTGTGGGGATATTTTCGAATATCCGAGACGCTCTGTCGCCTCTGTAAGACCTTGAGAATATCTGACGGAGTTTCACTGCGTTCACGATGACTTATAAAATCAATGCCTGAATCACGACCACTTGAATGATGTGAATGTAAAGATGTGTCGTAATGTTGTGTTCTAAAAAGTAAATTAAATACAAAATCAAAGAATAAGTATCTAAACGAAGTGTTTTATTGACAAAAATTATAATTTATGTGTGTGTTCAGTTGCGCGTGTAAGTAATTTTTTTTTTTGTTTCTTTGTTTTTTTTTTTTGTAGAATTTGTAAAAAAGCTTTTCGGTTCAATTAGTTTAATTAGAGTGCTTTTTATGTGGAAATAATTATTTAAAAGTAATTAAGGTATGGTGTAATATTGTAGCTTTAAGTTTTGGTAGAAAAAAAAATGTCTTGTTTTTTTGTCTGTTTGTGTTTTATATGGTTGTCATGATACACTTACGATTATTTGGGTTGTTATAAAAGTTTCCTACTGAAGTAATATGAAGTCATCATACAAATAATTACATAGGAACTAATTTGTAAGGTACATGTGGATAAATACTTAAATATTTGATATGTCAAAGTTTTCCTAGATAGGGAGTTCAAAAATGTGGGGGCGGAACTGGAAATTGATTGTCAAAGATAATTTAGAAATTTAGCTCACACTTGCGAGGTCCTTCAAAATAAACCAAAATCAAAAGGCTAAAAAACGATTTGGAAAATTACATTTTAATAATTTACGTTTTTAGATGAATTTTTGATTTATACGTTATTGTGCCTGATTTTATCAGAATCTTGTATAACATTGTCATCTGAGTCTAGGTTACTTCAAATTTCTGCAAGAAACATTTTGAATTTCGCATTTTTTTGACGTGATAACGTCTTATAAATCGATGAACCATGGCAGCCACCACAAAAAAGTGACGCCATTTTCTCCCGTTCCACTCTCGCACTTTCGCAGTGCGGCAAAAAAATTTCAATTCAAAATTAAAAATAAACTATTAGAGATACAAAAATCTTCTATAGCTTATTTGAAAGATAATAACCTAAATCTAAATACATTTGAAGGATTTTAAAAAATTCCATCTTTTAATAGGGTAAATAGGGGTAAAACGGAAAGATGAAATTTGGGCTAAGATCTTAACGCAAAGTTGTAGAGCGTTGATTTTTTTTTTGCTATAGATAGATGGAACTAATTTAAGAATAACTGCATTTAAGAAAAAATTCTAAAAAAATTTGAAACCAAGCAATAACGTTTTGTTTGAACGTTAAACACGTTTTGAGGCAATGACAAAATGATGATTTTTGGTAGGGAAAATTTTTTTTGACAATTCTAAAGGTACCAGGTGAAAGATGAGGGGAAAAAATATTAGGCGTCTAATACGGATTTTTTTCCCAACAATTGGAAATATGAATTTTTGAAGAACACCTTTTTTTTTAGGGGTATTTTTGGGTATTTTTTTATTTTTAGTTTTTTTTTTTGGAGCGTTCAAAAAATCTCAAACTTATAGAACATGTAGGTTTCGGCTTTATACATACATGTGCAAAAAATTGGAATCGTTTAGTGAGTTTTGACTGAATAACGGAAGAAACAAGTTTTTAAAACACACGTTTTTTGACCGTTTTTATCCGATTTTCATCGTTTTATTATTTTTATCTTTTTTTCTTTAGTAGATACAGGAATAAAGTATATGGTGTAATGATAGACCATGACTACGACTAAATATGTGCGAAGTTTCAATCATTTTCGTAAACACAATTTTGAGATAGCGGTAAAATAATTTTTTAGAATTCAACACGTTATAACTTTTGACCAAGAGCAGATAGAAATTTTATTAAACTTTTATGAGCATTCTAATACAATTACCTTTCATTTGGTATATCAAACATAACGGTAGACAAACTTCAAGCTACATAATGTTAAATCAAGAAACTTGCGAAAAAAAATCAAAACAACAGTGGAGATCTGTTGCCCCCCGAACAGCCACCAGTGTGGGAAGTACCGTAATCTCAGTCTGAAAATTCCACATGGTTGACTTTAAAAAATTCTAACTTCTCTTGTAGGCATCTTTGAAATGAGATTGATACGTCATATGAAAG
This sequence comes from Episyrphus balteatus, assembly GCF_945859705.1. NCBI lineage: Eukaryota > Metazoa > Arthropoda > Insecta > Diptera > Syrphidae > Episyrphus > Episyrphus balteatus. The sequence continues at coordinate 8,974,930 of NC_079136.1, read as the reverse complement.
GAGAAATAATAAGCTTTCACATGGTATACAATTTTGTATAGGTTGTCAAACAAAAAAATTGATTCCATAGCGTGAGAACATAAAAATAAATATTTGTTTTTGCTGTTTTTAATGAAATTTGATCGATTTCAAAAAATTCTAACTCTTTTTGTAGATGTCTCATAGACAATAAGCTTTCAGGTGGTATAAAATTTTGTATAGGTTGTTAGGGAAAAAAATGGAATTAATGACGTGAGAAGATAAAAATTCATATTTTTTTTTGCTTTTTTTGATGAAAATGATTGTTTTCAATAAATTATTTTTATACTCTTTGCGCATTATAAAAATTTAAAAATAAAAGAAGAAATACTTGGCTTTTAAATTGCATAATTTTTTGTAAGCTTTTAAAATAAAAAAATTAATATAATGAGAAAAAAGGTATTTTTTTTTTAGCTTTTTCTAGTAAATTATGATTGTTTGAAATAAGTAAACGCTTCAATTGACTCATTTTAAACAAAAGTACACAACCTGTTTTCTGACGACGTTATCACGTAAAATCATCGTCCGTAAACCGGCTTTACAGACAACCTCTTTTTTATTAGAAATTTGCTATGTATTCCGTAAAAATGTGAACACAAAAAAAAAAAAAAACAAAAATGTATGACTATCAAATGAACATATCACATACGTCACATTTTTAACTTAATATTTAACTTTCCTATACACAAACGGTTTTTATAAATGTAGTTTTTTAAAAATTAATAAAAGTTAAAATTATTTTATTTACATTTTGGTAAAAATTAACATTATTTATATTTTGTATCTCATATTAAAACAATAAATTCAAAAAAAGTAGGTACTCATACACCACAGTGACCTACGTTTTGCTTACTCTAATCTATGTGGTAGAGGATTAGGTGACCCGCCCCCCCGGAGCTCGAGTGCACCTTATCTTTTATTTTACTCAGATACATAGTTTCAATTTTTTAATTTTTTTTTTCAATTCTAGAATTGGAGAGAAATCTAACGAAACCACCGATTAACGAAGATTAATATTCGGTTTACCACTTTCAATGCACTCATCGCATTTAATGAATTTCCAATAAAAAGGAGTCGAGTAATGTAGTTTTTTTCCATAACGTCCATGGGCGCATCATACAATAAAACGAAAGCCAAATAGGTACATCAAATTTCCCACAATCCTACACCAACGTTAAAATATTAAAAAGGTACAATAACTTCTAAACCTTTTATTAAAAGAAAGTAAAACCTTTCATAGAATTAGAAATTAACCCTTCCATTTAAACATCTAACGACAATGTAACATTTATTTTCAAAATTGAAAGTTCCAACACTAACCCACATTGTGACAATAACCCAGTAACCGTTAAACTTGATTTGACACCGACCCTTTTCACACCTCCAAACAATCTTAAATTTCAAAACACAAAAGCCGCTCCGCACCTGAAAACCCAAACCATAAAGGTTCCATCAACCATATTATACTCACAAGCTATTCGATGCCTGAAAGGTGCTATACTTGGTCACATATGCCATAGGCTCGTGCTCTGCTGTCCCAGCTGACCGGTTTGCTTTGATAATTGACTTTGGTAACGGGACATCAATATATTCCCTGGGACGCATGCTGCTCCAATGAAGTGGGAACAAGGTAAAAAAAAAACATGTTTCATAAAAATTACCCAATTCTCAAGATCTACTGTTATTAGAAGACCCAGAACAGAAATTATGATAAAAAACAAAAACATAAAAAAAATATACAAACTCGTTGCTCAGAATGGTTGGCGTTTTGTGAAAGATATCCGGTTTCTGCATCGTACTGGATGAATGCGTGGAACACATTGACTCTGGACTGCTTATGGTCTTCCGCAATATTTTGCTGCCGCTTCCACCGCCAGCTCCACCGCCGGTAACATCGTTTAGCCTTGCTATCGTATAAGTTAGACCAGTTTCCGATGATGGAAATTCTTGTTCCGTCCATCTGACAAGAAAATTAATAAAAAAAAAAATATATGTGAAGTAGGAACCAAAGCAAAGCATACTATATAATAGGGCTAGAGTCTTTGATGAAGGAAATGAGTTTAGAGTCTGGTGCACTTCATGGCAAAGGCATTGTTATTGCATACCTTCTAAGCTCGCCATTCCTGGAATCGAGTTAATAAGAGTTTACAGTTATTTTTCAATGTCCAGCATGCCCACATACAAGTACATAAAAACATACAAAAACAAGAACAAGTGCTACCACAGACTTGTGTGGCCTTAAAGTACCAAAGAGTCAAGCCAAAAAGGTGGCAAAAAGAGAGCTTCGAGCAAATTGAAACAACACACACTCATGTTTTGTGGAATTTTTTAATTTTATTGTGCTTCAACGTTCAGTTTACTTTTATTTTTTTTTTTTAGTTTTTTTGTATCTCAAAGATACCTTACAGTGACGCTGACCAAAAACTCTAGAACTATCAGTCTTAATGGATAAAAGTTATGTGGGGTATGGTTTTATGTGGTTACCGTTTTTGCTTGAAGCACACCAGACAGAGGGCAGTAGTGCAGGCTCCCGCCAAAATGAGGACAGCCAAAACTAGAGAAATTATTTCGGTGCCACCCATAATGGAGACCGATTTACTAGAAGACCGGACTGTTCCGAAATCTGAGACTTCCAAGATTCGGGGCTCGGCAATGGATGAAGAGTTTTCAGCAAGTAGCAAGCTTAAGGAGCTGGAAATTTAAATTCAAAAAATTAGAAGTCAAAGTTTTGTTAATTTGGATAGAATGGTAATACCTGTGAAGGGTTTCCATATCGACGACAGCATTAGTTCGCAGGTCAACGGCATAGACATAGGCATCAGTCCTGAAACAAAGAACAGATAAAAATAGAGATAAATACATCAGATAGAGCATTTGAATCATAAAATTACACATTAACATTAACATTAACATTAACATTAACATTAACATTAACATTAACATTAACATTAACATTAACATTAACATTAACATTAACATTAACATTAACATTAACATTAACATTAACATTAACATTAACATTAACATTAACATTAACATTAACATTAACATTAACATTAACATTAACATTAACATTAACATTAACATTAACATTAACATTAACATTAACATTAACATTAACATTAACATTAACATTAACATTAACATTAACATTAACATTAACATTAACATTAACATTAACATTAACATTAACATTAACATTAACATTAACATTAACATTAACATTAACATTAACATTAACATTAACATTAACATTAACATTAACATTAACATTAACATTAACATTAACATTAACATTAACATTAACATTAACATTAACATTAACATTAACATTAACATTAACATTAACATTAACATTAACATTAACATTAACATTAACATTAACATTAACATTAACATTAACATTAACATTAACATTAACATTAACATTAACATTAACATTAACATTAACATTAACATTAACATTAACATTAACATTAACATTAACATTAACATTAACATTAACATTAACATTAACATTAACATTAACATTAACATTAACATTAACATTAACATTAACATTAACATTAACATTAACATTAACATTAACATTAACATTAACATTAACATTAACATTAACATTAACATTAACATTAACATTAACATTAACATTAACATTAACATTAACATTAACATTAACATTAACATTAACATTAACATTAACATTAACATTAACATTAACATTAACATTAACATTAACATTAACATTAACATTAACATTAACATTAACATTAACATTAACATTAACATTAACATTAACATTAACATTAACATTAACATTAACATTAACATTAACATTAACATTAACATTAACATTAACATTAACATTAACATTAACATTAACATTAACATTAACATTAACATTAACATTAACATTAACATTAACATTAACATTAAAATTTTGAGCATGCAAATTTTGTCAAAGAAACATTTTTTGTTGAGTGTAGTTCCGTTTTTTTAAGCTCTAGAAACTTGTTTACACTCTTTTACATCAGACAAAAATGTATTCAAACACTTTTTGACATGAAATGATTATAAATGACACTTCAACCTTTAAGAATGATTTATAATTGATATTTGGAAGTTCTATAGTGACGATGTCTCAGTTCTTTCAAATGGAATGACTTTTCCAATTCATTTTGAGGAGAAATGTTAATGTAATGGTTTTTTTTTTAGGGTAAAAGGTGTTTGTAAAGTAACAACAATAAAAACTAATGAAGGTCACAGTTTAAGTAATAAAATATACAAATACTACAGGTCGAGATTTTATGGTTGACTTCTCTCTTCTTGGGGGGAATTACAGTACCTTTCTATTAAAAGTTTTATTAATATGCCTTGTGGGCAGGAAAATACTATACACCCACCCAATACCCATGAAAGTTTTTTTTAACAAAAAGGGACCACAACACAAGATACTTTAGATAAGACATGATGGATTGATTCAAATGTGTTTGTATACATTTGGAGAGATTATAAAAGGGCAAGTTGAATTTTCCATTGAATTTATTAAATAAAATGAAGACATTTTGTTTTATTCCGGCTATACAATGAAAGTTTGGCCTTTTGTTAAAATGTTATGGTTATCATTTTGAATTGAGTCGGCAAAAACGTAACTTTCACTTTTATTTACATGTGATATGTGAGTGATTAAAATTTTGTAATACTTATGGTGGACTAGCTGACCCGGCGGACTTCGTTCCGCATTTTTCTAGTATTTATTTCCAATTTTTTGCTTTGTAATGTGTTAACCTTTTCCAATACAAAAAAAATCGGGCCACATATTGATATATGGAGCACAAACACACAATTGTATAAAGTATTAAAAAAAGCAAACCATTTGTTTGACAGCTATTATAATTTTAATTGGGGTGTGCACCAAGTTTCATTAATATTATTATTAAGGTAGGTATAACAACATAAATCTTCAGTGGAAAGCAAAATGTCCTTAACAGATCCTATGGAGTTATAATAATTTTGCTTTCCAGGGGATATGTACATATGTTGTATGCATGCCACTATTTTTTCTGGTATTGGCACGGTTTTTTTGCGTCAAATAGTAAAAAAATCTTTTTAAAAACAAAATCTTATGTGTCTCGAACTCCTCTCAATCAGTTGCAATCGCTACTAAAATTTCATATTTTGTAGCTATTTAGGAAATCCAAAAAATAACGATCTTTTTTTGTAAATTGTAAAGAAAACGACTTAAAATGAAAAGATTCCGTCTTAATTCTATGCATACGTCTAAATATTAAAATATTTTCTTAAAAAGATTAAATCATCTTAAATTAATGCGGAAATTGTATTTATAAATTGGTAGTTGAAAAAACTTAAACAAATTTTAAGTTTCAGTTTATCATACCAATTTTTAACTGTGAGATAGCTTAGTGGTAAACAATTTTAATTGAGGAAATAACATTTTAAAGAGTAAAATCATGTTTGTTTTTATAAGCCTTGAATATGAGCTCTTTGAACCCCAAATATTGAATTTGCTCATAACTTGACAGCAGCACCACGTACCAGGTCTAACTATAAAACAAAACCTGTCTCGAATGAACCTTATCAAACGCAAAAAATTTCATAAAAGTCTATACAGCCGTTCGGACTCCAAATATGGAAGGAGATTTGCCTATAATTTGACAACAGCGTCACCTACCGAATACAATTATAATTTCCAAAACATGGATGGACCTTATCACACAGTCTTTCGGACTCCAAAAATAAGAAATTTGTCTATACATACTTCGGCAACAACGCCACCTACCGGGTCCAATTTATGAAACAAAACATGTTTCGAATGAATTTTATCAGACACAAAAAATTTCACAAAAATCAGTCCAGTCGTTCGTTCAAAATATGCGATTTTCCTAGAACTTGACAACAGCGCCACTAACGACTGTCCAGTCGTTCGCTCAAAATATACAATTTTCCTAAAACGACAACAGTGCCAACTACTGGGTCCAATCATGAAACAAAACTTGTCTCGAATGAACCTTGTCATAACACAAAATTTCACAAAAATCTGTCCAGTCATTCGACTCCACCTATGGAACTTGCCTACACTGAGGGAAAAAACGCAACGTAAAATGTAATACGTTCAACGTTGACTTAATGTTGAAAAAACTAACATGAAACATCTTTAAATTAAAATTGAAACAACGTAAGAATTTTTTTTTATTTTTGTCGGACTTCAGCTTTTGTTGCATTTTATCACCCTTATTTTCAACAGCGAGATAGCACGTTGCTAAAGCATTCGCCTGGAGATTCAAGAGTTGTAGGTTCGATCCCCAGTGGCTGTCAATTTTTTTCTTTTTTTTAATAAATTGATGCCGTTTTTCAAAGTTGAAACAACTTTGGTTTAAAGATGTTTTATAACGGCAAACCACTTTGAAGTAAAGATGTTCATTCCGATAAATAGTTGAATCAACTTGGTTTTCGTTGATTTTAAGTTGTTTTTTCCCTCAGTGTATAACTTGAAAATAGCGCCACCAACCGGGTCCAATTATAAAACAAAACCTGTGTCTGATGGACCTTTTCACATACATTTCACACACAATTTCAGAAAAATCTGTCTAGTCGTTTAGAAGTAGGGTCACAACCAAACGCACAGGAGAAATATATAATATAATAGATACAAACCATAAATCTGATTAATGACACCTTGCATAATGGTGTCATACACATACTTTTGTTGATCTTTTAACATCGGCACATTGGTTTGCACAAATACTTTTAATTGATTAAACAATTGTATTGCCTTTCGCGTAGTATTTCTGATCAAATACATCTTGGTCTGCACGATTTGGAACAACCAATCCTAACTGCGCCAATGCTTTACTCGCAATAATCAAACACGTGTCCTCAATGAAGATCAGAGATTGAATATACATTTTATTTGTGCAGTCCATATGTGGATTTAATGTCACAAGGCGAATAATTATTTGTTTCACTCAAAATCAGGCTTTTTTAATTATTTTGAAAGCTTTCCAAACTAAGCTTAGTTAAAAATTTAAAAAAACGAGAGTGTTTTTTTACTCGTACAAATTGACAACTATAAAAAGATGCGAGAAAAGATATTATTTTTTTTGATACAAACCATCTACATATTAATACCTTTCAAAAAAAAAAAAAAATACCAAAATCGAACCAGCCAAACGCGAGTTTATCGGCCACACACACTAAACGAACTCATTTTTATATATAAGATTTATGATTGCCAAATATCAAAGATTTCTATTCTATTCTCAGAAATTGAAATATGATTAATTAGTTTTGGTTGCTCAGATTAGTTATTCTTCTTTATTCTTTTTTGTATTTTTAGAAGAACTCTTATACTCTGGAAGTTAAATTTGCATTAAGGCAACTTATCGACTTGAATTCAAGAAGCTTTTTCCGGATATTAACCTTGAAAATTTATTTCGACCGAAATTTGGAAACAAAATGCTAAAAAATGTTTTAATTTGTTCTGTTGTTTTAATTTGTTCTGTTCTTTAAAGAACGTGTATAAATTTGTACAGAGATAAACTTAAACTCACGATTTTTTTTTTGCTAAATTAAAAATTTTTTTATGGACCAACATTAACATTAGTAGCAGAATTATTAGGTTATAACCTAAACCTATGTATATTTATTTATCGAATATTTTTAAATCAACCATGGAATTCCATTCACTTTTAGTGATAATTTTTTGACCAGATTTTTTTAAATTTTGGATTGAAATTAGTTCAATCAGCTCAATAGTGCTTTTAAGACCTTAATCTAAAAATTTGTGTGCCAATTTGTAAATTTTTTTCATTTGTTTTTTTTTTTTTTACTGAGACCAGTTTTCAAACTACATTTTCCCCGATTTTCTTAACTGAAACTTTTAGACTGGTATATAAACAATTTTTTGAAAAACCAAAAAACTTTTTATACCTAATCTTTAGACAATTTTCAAAACCATACACAATAAAATTGGTTTCGTTGTTTTTATGGTAGGTATAAGCAGTTGAAGTTTTTTGAAACAATCAGAATTTTAAATTCTCAGGATGACATTTACTGTTTTGAGTCCTCTGTCCCGCTCCGTTCCCGCGCTTAGTGTAGCCAAACTTTTGAGCTTGGTTCAAAAAAAAAAATTTATTTTTGAAACATCCTAATGTTTAAGGTCTCCAAATAAAGCTTAAATAGTACAAAAATCTTTGGTTTTACAAAAAAATAAATTTAATTTCGTTAATCACTGACCCAGAAACACTTTGGTTTTTCTTGTTATATTATTTGTATTTTAAAGGAATAAAGAACCAAGCAATAACCGTCTCGAACTAAATTCACTAAGAGATGAAAATGTATCTAGCGGTTACGGTAGTACCTAGACTTCCTAAAATTAAAAAAAAGATTTTTCTGGGGTACTAGCTCATGCAAGGAATTGACCAAGCTTAAAAAAGCATAATTGTCATGAAAAAGTGCATCTCTGCTTATCCGTTAGGCTGTACATTACAAGTTCCTTTCATTCTTCTAATGGACCCCGCACATTTTGTATTGGAAGTGGTCCTTGGTGAAAATGTCTGAAATTAGTATGTTATTCTCTTGAAGCCCCTGATTAAAAGTCGATATGGGCAGAAAGTCAAAAAATGGACAGGTTTTTAAGATAACGGTTTTTTTCTGAGGACTATCTCAAACCTTTTATAAGAGATAGTAACTCTCTATAAAGTGTTTCGCGCTATTTTTTAGAGGAATCCATATGTTTTTAAGGTGGCTAAAACCGAATCCGGAGTCCATTTTTCCCCATCAAGATAACCTCAACAAATGTCACAGTGTCAAACAAAATTTGTTTTGATCTGGGAGTGCGACTATGTTAAATATATGTTTTTTGGCTTACCGAAAACAGATTAGAAGTCTATTTTGCCCTATCATGTCAAGTTTTCGAGAATACCTCAAGAAAGAAACGAACATTGAGCACTTTTCAGAGCTAACTAGATCGTCAACCTGAAAAATAGGTAGTTTTCTCCATTGAACCTATGTAAAAAAATACTTCTGATGGTCTAAAAATAGTTTGTGAAGTCCAGTTCTAACCTATTAATGTACATTAATGTTTAAACATGTTTAAAGTCGGTTATGTAAATTGATGTTATTTTGTTAGAATTAACTTATTTCTACACTTATAACTTTCTAGATAACATATTTAAAACTCAAAATACAAATAATACTCACGCAATTTCTTCGCCACCCTCATGCGGTTCCAACATTCTTATCTTAACATCCATTTGTGTTGCTTCACTCAATCTCGCCGTCAAATCTTCAATTTGTCGTTCAACTTCAACCGGCCTGCCAGAAATCACCAAACGAACTTCCTTACTCTCATCCAGAACATAGACAAAAACATTAGCTATACTACTTCTTCCGTCATCAGCTCCTTGACGATCAGTTGCTTTAACATCAAATCCATAAACCCTCTGATCAACTCCAACTGAATTCAATACTCTTATATTCCCCGTCACTTCATCAATTCCAAACAATCTTGATGGTTCATTAAGAAGTTTATATCGAATTTCTGAATTAATACCCTTATCAGCATCTAATGCTTCAACTCTCGTTACTGGATAGCCAAAATTTGCTGTATTCGGTATAACTGCTACAATTGGTCTTCCACTTCCTCGAAACTTTGGTGTATTATCATTTTGATCCATAATCAATACGACAACTCTCACTTCGTTGTAATTCAAATCAATGACTCTTTCATCAGCAACAGGATAAGTCATCTTCGCGAAATTCCGACCTTCTCGGGATACCTTCTCAGCACGAATCTTCAATCGATAGGTTTCCTGAAGTTCCCTATCAAATGATTTACTAGCATAAACAGTTCCAGTTGTTGGATCAATCTCAAAGAAATGATGATCCGAAGACTCAGCTTCTGGAATTAAAGCCCATCGATATGAATCCGTCTTATGTCGGGAAGTTAGGTTAAGATTGATAAGCTCCATTGGAGCAGCATTATTCTCTTCCAAACTGACTTCGTAATATCTGTGGGGAAATAGGTTTTCGTTGAGGGGTTCTTCCGGTTCCACCTCTGGTAACATAATCTGTCCCTGAAGATTGACCAAGAGTAAAGCAGTCGATGACTGTGTTGGACTACCAAGATCCGAAGCAATAATTGTCATATTTAAATGCTCGTAGTCATTGTATTTATTAAAATCTCCAATTGTCGTTACAACGCCATCTCTTGAATCAATCTGGAATAACGATGGCATCTCCTTATGCACCAAGGAGTAAAGGACTAAACCATTTCCATTCCCAGTGTAATCCTTATCAACTGCACTGATCTGTTTAACAAAAGTTCCAGGCATACTATTTCGTCCCAAAAACGACCGATAGAGGGCGATCTGTGTATTTCCTTCAAGATTGTACAATTTCGGATCAACAAGATCATCATAACCAATAAATTCCGGAACATTATCATTAACATCGAGGATATTTATTTCAACTTCTACCGAACTTGACATTCGCTGAGTTTCTTCACCATTATCAGTTGCCATTACATGAAAATTATATATCGAAACCTGTTCCCGGTCCAAGTTTCCATCGATTTTCAAAACCCCAGAAATTGGTGATATCGTAAATGGAACCTCTTCGTCAGCTTTAATACTGTACGTTATATTTGCATTCTGACCATAATCCATATCAGTAGCCTCGAGTCTATCAACAGAATGTTGAACGTAAGGCCCTTCATGAACATCGAAAGAATACCAAGATTTCTTAAACATCGGTGCATGATTGTTAACATCGACAATAGTAAATCGTATGCAAGTGTTATCAAAAAGATTTCCAATATCCTTAGCTTTTAAATTGAGGGTCACCTCGGACATAGCTTCTGGTAGAGAATTGACTTTAAGCTCTCCGGTAAGCTTATCAATTGAAAAGGTCTTGAAAACTTTTCCGGTCGGTCTTCCGATAAAATTGACCGATTCCGATTCGATTTCGTACATTACCCTGGCATTTTTTCCGTAGTCTTCATCGGTTGCAGTGACTTGGAGAACTATCGTTCCAACTGCTATGTCCTCTCTCATAGCAAAGAGAGGACATTTTGGCATACCTCCAGCCCGTTTTTCCCTATTCAGCAAGTCATAATGGGTTTCTAAAGCAAGTCTCGGTGACCCGGGAAGATTGTAACTTGGTATTACCGAAATCGGCTGTTGAGTATGCTTCTCAATGAAGAATATCTCCATATCAGTGGTATATTCCCGAATCTCTAAATTCGACTCCTTAAAGACTGATATTTTGTCAAATATCGGCGGATTATCATTTACATCAGCAACTAACACATTCAGCTGGGCTACTGAGGATAAACCTCCCGAATCAACAGCAATCAGCTTTAACTGATAAAACTGTTCCCTCTCTCTATCTAGGCCCTTTCTTCCAGTGAACCTTATTCGATAATGTGGGCCGCTACTGTAGGTCAAATTCGGACCCAAGATAAAAGATTGCATGTCAACAAATTCCTGTTCCTCATTCCACTGTTCGGTAAGGTTGAACAAATTGAAAACGGTATTGTGAGAACTATTAGCCATTTCCACAGCAAACATATCACTGCCTTCACCTTGAAGAACAACCTTGAATTCAGCATTCTTCCCCACATCAGCATCTGATACCTTAATATATCGATTAAGGAACAATTCAGCCCTCAGCTCACAATTTTCATTGATCATTCCGACATAGACAGGGGCGTCGAAAAGTGGTGGATTGTCATTAACATCATCAACTATTACATTAACTTGATAGATAGCGGCTCCACTGATCGGCCCCTTAGAGTATTCCACGATAATTGTGAGCTCATAGTGATCCCGGTCTTCACGATCAAGACCAGTAATAGTCATCAGAGTTCCATCGTCGGTAATTGTGATTTTGTTCATGACTTCCTGACGATTTGCTATAATGTACCGGAGGGCAACAAACCCTCCATTTTCAAGACGTCGCATTGCACGAGTTTTTGTATTGTTCTTAATAAAACTGCTATAGTTTCGATAACTTGAGGGTTGAAGTCGTTTAAAGGCATTCATTTGAGCAAAGATCTTATGAGCCTCTAGGGCTTCAAGCTCTTTTTCGTTCTTGTAGATCAGTTGACCAATAATAGCTCCGATTTTGTTCTCTTCCACATGAAAGCCAATAGCTCGGACGTTGATTTCCCTGGAAAAAATAGACATGTTACCAAAAAAAAGTATACTTTTAGGAGTTACTCACTCAATAACAGGGTGTTTCGTAAGTTCTTTTTGACTGACAACATGGATTGTGACATTTGTGATAAGCATACCCTCTTTTTCCTCTTCAATCTGGTGAAAAGCATCAACAGGCTTCCGAAATGGTGATTTTCGAAAAGTCAGCTGACGGCCTTGAGTTAGATTTGTGAATTGCTGAAAAAGGCAAAATTTAGACCCCTAAAGCCTGTAAAAGTTAAAAACTTACAAAATTAGCAACCGCCTCGAAATAGTAAATCAGTCTTTGAAAGTCCTTAAGTTCACGAATGACAGTTATGATTCCGGAACGTTCTTCAATAGCAAATGGTACTCCATCGGAATAAGAGTGTAAAAGGTCGTACAAAATATCATCATCACCTTCGTACATCAAAGTTGTCCGAACTTGACCAACAGAAGTACCAAGTGGGACATCAGACCCTACCCAGAATTCATAGGGAGCTCCAAGGAAATCGACTTCTTCGTCTCCTAAAGTTGCATATACTTCAATTGTAACAACTGCTAAGGAGAATCTTCTTTCCGAAGGATTTGTTGGCTAGAAAAAAGGGTATAAATCATAGACGGAGGTTTATAACCTTTAAGAAAGAGGTTCTTACTTGATCACTAGCTTCGATAAACACTGCAATTCTTCCAGGTCTTAACGGTCCCGCTACATATAGAGCCCCAGTTTGTGGATCCAAACGGAATGGAATAAATCCACTTCCCTTAGGTCGTTGTAATTCATACAAAACAATACCATTTCGTCCTTCATCAGGATCATAAGCCATTACTTTCCCGATCAAAGTTCCTACAGCAGCATTCGATTGAACTTTGAATTCATATAAATTTCCTTTTTCAAACTTTGGAGTATTATCATTTGAGTCTAGAAGAGTTATTTCTACTTGTACAGAACTTGGACCTTCTTGATTTAATTCGTCGTAAGAGGGATTTTTTTCGATAGCTTCAACAACCAATCCAATAGATTTTCGAGCTTCTCGGTCTAAAAGTCGATGTTCTCGAACTGTTATCCAACCTGATCGACTGTCGATTAGGAAAGCTCCAGCTGAGGAATTTTCTTCGACAAGATTGTAGGCAAATTCGGCATTTTCTCCTTGATCACGATCGATGGCATTGACTTGAAGGACACTGAAGCCACTTGGGAGATTTTCAACTATTGAAATGTTGTAGAAATCAACTTCGAATTCGGGTTGATTGTCGTTGAGGTCCATGATTTCTATTTCAATTCTAAAAAAAAAAATCAAAAATTGAATTTTTTACAATAATTCAAGACCTTAAAAAAGAAGGGAATAATTTCCCAGTAAACCAAGTGCACTGAGAATAATAAAAGACTTAAGTGGAATAATTAATAAATTCTTTCTACCTATTCTTTCATCTGTAAAAATCGTTAAAAGGAGTACAAACAAATAAACACAGTAAAGTAATTAAAAAAAACAGTCCGCAAAAATAATTAAATGGGCAGGTCAGTAATTATTCTCTTCGGTTCATTAAGTGAAAACAAATACCGACGAATGTAAAGGAAAGTCACGATATGGTTTCTGCTATCTTTTTGTAAAGTTATTTCCAAGCCAAGTTGAATAAATAAATAAAATTAATATTTAATAATTGTACACAGTTTTACAGCCCATTTATTAATTGCATTGCACTTTATTCTTCCAATATTTAATCGAACTGTACGATGAGAGATTATTTTTCTCTCCGTTCATATTTACCAACCCCTTGGTTTATAGCTACCGAGATTTCATTATAATATTAAAATAATAATGGTTAAAGTTTTATTGACATAATGCAATCAGTTATGAAAATAAGAAAATTAATAAGAGCTTAAAACACATGGAAAAATTCAAATATCCCAAAAAAAATATCCTTAGGCAATGTATAATATTTATTGACGGTAAATTCAAAATAAAACAAGTTTCATAAGGGTGGGACTTTTTTAACACTTTGTTTTGAAGTATGAAGTTCTTATTAAAATAAATTTTTTTTTTTATCAAAAAAATCTAAAAACACTAGGGTAAAACCATACAATACGCCCCAGTTTACAAAACGCCCCACCAGTCTCGTACGCACACAGGTGTTGTTAAGTAAACAAAACGAAAACTGTTCAAACTTATTTAAGTTGCTCGTCAATTGTGTTATTGAGTTGTAGTATTCTGTGTACCCTGAAAAGAAAAAAACTGCAAAACAAAAATTTGGCACCAAAACATATTGCGGAGAGCGCAGACAAAATTTCATTTTTTCAGAAAGTATAAAGACCATATCAAATTGGTATAGGGTAAAAGCGGGTGAGATGGCGCTGCGGGGGAGATGGCGCACTTTAAATATCTTTTACATTTATTGCTCTAAAAATGTATGAAAAATATTTTTAGCTTTCTTTAAATATTTTAAATCGAAGTAGTCAGTATTCGTTTCTTTGTCTTTGATACAAAAAATAAAAAAAAAATTTCAAAGCAAATCATGTGATGATTTTTTTCGAATTTTTGTTCGCTCTTTTTTTTTATTCCGATATTTTGTGAGTCGTTGGGATCTTAGATACCCTTGATACACCAATACAAACAAGAGAGTATAAGTTATGGATGGAGTGTGAAATCTGAACTCTAGTTCTATCTGTTTTTTATGGGTGCTTACGAATAGGAATTATGCGAAAAAAGGTGAGATGGCGCAGTTTTTTGCGGGTTAAATGGCGCATTCCGTACAAGAATTTTTCAATTGAGTATAGTGTTAGCATGCGCCATATCACCTTCTAAATATTTTTTTAAGTAATTCAGCCAAGTTTAAATTTTATAAAAAAGACGACTAGTTGCAATCTATTATATGGCATGCACTGGTGCTTGGCTCCTTCACATCGTTCAACCATTTGTTCAATGAATTTGGCAATAAAAACCTAAAACAAACTCATGCGCCATCTCACCCACCCTATAGGGGGAGATGGTTTTTTTTTTAACTTTTTTTCTATATTAATTTAAAAGTATAAATTTAAAATATAAAATTCTGTAAACCAAATAATACGTTGGATATTGAATATAGAACATTTTTGCATTGTTAGAAATATGAAATGTGGTTTACTTTGTAAAATATGACAAAAACAAAAAAGGTATGCCATCTCACCCGCTTTTACCCTATATATTTAGAAAGTTCAAAAAATGGGCTTCTTAGTTCTTTTTTGGTAATTCCTTGAAATCAGTTTGGGTTGCTATATTTTTGAATGCGCGTATTGCACTTCGAAATTTACAAAACGCCCCAGTACAGTGAGTATAATACGCCCCAGTAGATTATGAAGTAAAATACTGATCAATATTTTTTTTTATTTGCTATACGCCTAAGAATTGCATTAAATTACAAAAGGACGACACTGCGGCCATTATGGTCAAAAACGAAAATTATTACAGGACCGTTTAAAAGAAGTTTAGTATTCAGCGCATATCTTGCCATATGGCGTTGAACGAGTTTTTTTTACCATGTATACATACCAGATTGTAACATTTGCGGCCGCAAAGCATCGCAAAATTCTATATTCCAAAATCAAATAATTTTTTTTTTCTAATTTAATACATTTGTACCTACTTTTTCCTTAGGGGCGTTTTGTCACTGGTGTGGGGCGTTTTACCCAGCAAATGAGTTACAAAACGCCCCACTTGAACTTTTTTTAAACGATTTATATAAAATATATGCTGACATATTTTAGTACATATGAATATGCCAAAAGTAAGAAAAAAGACTATACTTTTTATATTTACCAAAAAAACTATTATTTTCCTTTATTTTTTTTGTTTTATTGAAGATTCAAAAAAAGTGGGGCGTATTGTATAGTTTTACCCTAGCCCAAAAAATTAAAGGAATAAACAATATTCATTGTTAAAAACAAAATGTTTTCTTACATTTGAAATCAATGTAGAAATAGAAAAGCTATCAAAATATGAGTTTTTACTATTTTTTTTTTTTGAATATTTACTGATATTTTATAACTATGGGTGATAAGATTAAAATGAGGCTAAATTTATTGAAGCTTAAGATACTAGAAATAAATTTTTAAAATTATAGATTTATTCAGAAAATAGTTTTCTGTTTTGAAGGACTGAGCTTTCGAGATGAAATAATATAGCACATTTTTGCATTTTAGGTATTATGAGGTTATTTAAACATTTTATTAATAAATATCGTTAAAATTTTAGATAAATCAAGGTAAAATTAAAAGTTTTCAAAAAAAGTTAAATTTTGAGAAAAAAGCTTTTCGTAAAATTTTTGATACTTTTCATTTTTTTTTTTTTAATGTTTTAATTTTCTTTGGTTTATCTTAAATGTTAATAGAAAATTGTATAGTTTACAAAAAAGTCAAAATTTTTGAAAAGAGGCTTTTTCTTTTAGTTAAGTATAGCTAAGTATAGTATTATTGTTTACCCTCACATTTTTTCAACTAGTGCATTTTTAACGTAATTAAATAAAATTAAACTCTGAACTTTTCCAATGACATCAATTTGAACTTTTTTACTTGCTCAATAGGGCAAGTATTGGTTTCGTGTCAAAAAAAATTTCGAGGTTTTAATCAAAACTAATATTACGATGATAGAGAAGTCCAAAGTGTGGTTTCGTTATGATGTCCGTCTGTACAAGTAGCTACATCCTAAACGGGTGGACGGATTTTGTTGAAATTTTTTATGGATGTTTTTTCGAAATTTCCAAGGTTGGTTTTTTTTTTTTGTTTTTTAATATCTCGCTTAGAACGCATACCTCCCATACAAAATTTTCGGCTTATGTCATTTTCTCAAAAACAGCTCTAACCATTTTGATTAAATTTAACACACGTAGTGCTGTACAAAGTTCTAACAAAACTGCGTTTTTAGTTTTTCTCTAAAAATGCGGATAATGGAAATATGGTATTTCCGTTTCTTTAAATCACTCATGTTAAATCTTTAATTAGTTATTGCAATTTTCTTGAAAACGGCTCTAACGATTTTGATTAATTTTTGCATACGTAATATTCAAAACTTACCTCGGAATTGCAATAAAACTGCATTTTTAGTTTTTCTCAAAAAAGCCAAATAAAAAAAAAAATATTTGTATTTAACAAAATTCGGCTCTTCTCCTTCATAAACCAAATTTATTAAAAATTTATATAGAGGCAGCTCTTATAATCTACAAGAAGACTAACATAAAAGTGCTTTGAACTGCAAGAGCAAGTACGGGCGACCCCAGTCGTGCATTTTATTTGAACTGAAATTATTTCTTCGGAAAAAGAAACCGAATTCCTTCCAGTATAGTATTGTAAAACGATTAAGTTATAAAAACTAATTTGAAATATAAAAAAAGTAAAATAATTGCTCTAAGGGCCAATTTTTCAACAGTCAGTTAAACAGTCAGTTAGTACTTATTCTCCTGATAGAGAAAAAATCATTTTTTCAACAGGCAGATATAGCTTATTCCTATGAATAAAACTATCTGCTTCTTTCAGAGACGAATAAAAATTATTCTAAGGAATAATATCAATAAAAATACTGTGTCAATTGTCAAAGCTGCTTTGAAATAATTTTGACAAAGAATACAGAGGAACACAAGAAAACAAAAACAATTATAAATAAAAAAGACGTTTAGTTTTTGAATATTATTGAATTTGACAATTTTTTTTTGTTATTCTGTATAATAAATTATTTTTAATTGAAAAATTCAATGTTGTTATCCGATTGTTTATGAGCCTAATAAATTTATTCGTCGAACAGTTAACTGACTGTTTATTAGAAGATGGAAAAATCGGCTCTAAAACTAATAAATAAAGTTATTGCAAACCAAAAAGTTGCGTCGAGAGTAAAATTTTTACTGTAACTAATTCACGGTGTAACACTCAAAATATACGCGGGCGGAGACCTATCACGTTTTGTAGAGCTAGTCACACTGATTACGAAACGGTATTTAAAAAGTCCCTAACACCCCCAAAATCTGGAGTTAGGGGGAAAAAACGTTTTTTTTTACCTTCACCCATTGAAAAAAATCTAGCTTCGTCAAATTCGATTTTTTTACAGTTTCTGATAGGAGATAAATATACCTTTTCAACAATGTATAAAACATGTAACTCGGTTTAACCACCTAGAATTTATAAGATATCAAAGTTCAAAAATTTCATTTTTTTCGTCATTTACCCAAATTCGACATCAAATTAAAATATATATTTTCACAACAAGATGCTGTTTTAAAAATATATTCTAAAATAATATTTATTTTCAAATCAAACGAGGTATTTTTTATGAAAATCAGTTCAAAATTGGCTTAGAAAAAAAAAAATTACGATTTCAACCCAAATACATAAATTCAAACTTTTAGGCACCGAACAAAAATGTTATTTTGGCACGAAGTACGATAACTTCAATACAATCATTTTTTACTATGGGAAGGGGGACTATGTCCCCCCCTTAGGAGCGAGGGGCAATTTTCTAAAAGAAATTATTAAAATAAAAAAAATTTATTAAAAAACAACGGCAACACTTACAGTTATAAATGATACCATTTCCGAAGGGGAATGTTGTACATTTAAATAAATAATAGATTTCAAAGTTAAAAATAGTCGAACATTTTTTTTTAACTCATTAAGTTCTATTTTTGTCCAGACTGTGAATTTTAATAAAAAAATGACTCATGCAGAAAACTCCCTCAATTGATTCCTTATCGAATAGAGAAAACTATTCTAGGTTTTTAGGAAATTGAAAAATAACACTTGTCTGCAAAATTTAACTTTTTTTTCTCCTTCAAATAATTTTTTGATATTATAAAAGATTAGACTTTCCGGAATCTAAATCTGGTTTCAGAAAAATTCTATCAGGTACCATTTTTGTGAAAATGATTTTTGAAAAATGTGGGTAGTTTCTAAAAAATCACCCTTTTAGATTCATTTGAACTTTTATAAAATTAAAACTATTTGTCGCATTGAGCTCAAATTTGGAGGACTTATTTTTCATAATATGACCTATCGATTGATACCAAATATGTTCTTTTACATTCATGTTTACTTATTTTTGAAAATACTGATTGGCAAAAAAAGCAGACATTTCGAAATTCTTCACTTTTTAGTGGCGATATTGGCTCTTTTTACCATGGTAGTAATTTATTTAAAAATTTCAATGTATGTATCATTCCTCTTAGTTCTACGTACAATTCGCCCAATATCTTATTTTCTACTTGGTTGATTTTATAATAAAAATCGATTAATTTGACACTAATATATGCCCTGTCTAGACCATAACTACTGTCCTGACCATAAACCCTATTGCTTTATATTTCTGTTTATATACTCATGATTAACATTTTGACCTATTTTTTTAAATATTTATTTCTCCATTACATTTACCTACGAATGCCACCAATCTCATTCTTGAAAACTTCAAGATAGTCTGTAAATGTAAACAAAACATAAAACCTTTACCTTGCAACAGCTTTCTTCAACGGACTATCTCTCTGCCTCGACTCAATTTGCAAAACAAATGTATTTCCAGGAAGACTTTCTTCCTCCAAATCGATTTCCTTTTGCAAAAATATTATTCCATTCGAAGAATTCACATCGAACAGCTTTCGTTCATTTCCCGAAATAATTTCATAAACGAGTGTTGCATTCAATGAGTCCTGATCGTAGGCCATGATTGGTGGTGAAAAATACAATGGCATACGAACTAATTTTCCCTGTGAATACAAAAAATAATAAAGAAATTCGAAATAATATTCAAGAAATCTTACCGTCATTGGAAAAAATTCATTTATCTTTGTCCTATAAACTCCTTCGGTAAACTTTGGTGGCAAATCATCAACATCAGTAACTCTAATTATCAATGTGGTATTTGCTTGATTTGGTGGAGTACCTCGATCAATTGCTAATAAAGGAAGCCGAAATTCACGAATTCCATTATCAAAATCAAGTTCCCTTTTTAAGATCAAGAGTGGACGATGAGGACTTTCAAGGCCGAAATAAGGCCCACTATCTGGACCATGGTTAAAACTGGCAAGTGTCAAATGAACCTCAGAGTTGGGAGTATTAGGTTTATCCCGATCAAAAGCTTGAATATTCCGAAAGATCACAGAACCCGGCGGTGTTGATTCCTCAACTTCAACAATATAAGGTTCATTAATAAACCTTGGAACTTGATCATTAACATCTTCGATATAAACTGTCACCGATATATAACTTGTCTGCAACAATTTTCATTCAATTATTTTATTTCAAATATCTTCTATTGAAACCATTTTTTACAAACCTCTTCACTTCTTCCCTTTTTCCCAGTACAAAGAACCCGGAATTTCAACAAATTCTGTGGCTGATCGCGGTCCACCAGATTCTCCAGAGATTTCGTCAAAAGTATTTGCACCGAAGTGGAATTCACTTCATCGAGTGTGAAGTAGGTATGATCGGTGAAGCCATCAGCACTCTTCAAGTATATCGATGACCTTGGATGTGCATGAAGCATCAATATCTGCTGATCGATTGGTGTATCTTCGCGAACGCGTATAAATCGCACCCCTTCGCTCTCCGATCCTAGGCCATCGTTGGTATGGAAAACACAACCTGTAAGCACGCAATATTAGAGGTTAGATCTGCCAGTCACGGTAATTAGATACTCGCTCTAAGCCACAAGTAGGTTGACACTTGACGGTCTCTCTGCTGACTTCCACCTTAAAGAATGGGATGGGTTTTATTATAAAAATGTATCTTTTAATGCAAACTTCTAAGCTAGATGGTGTCTGAGGCATTCTAATGCAGATCGCTGCCTGGTGCAAGTGCATTTAATGACTTTCTTTGCTTACGGTATATCGTTATAGAAATGAAGCCATTAAAAATGAAGATTGAAGATACATCTCTGCGGGTAGAAAGAGTATCTTCCCGCATAGTTCGTTGTTGCTGATTTGTTGCGACACAAATTCTCATCATCGTGAAACAATGAACCACATTCGAGACTTGGGAGAGAATAGAGGTTTTTTTATTTCAAGATTTCTTATGTTCGCGCAGTCCTATAAAACATATCCCAAAGATGAGAGCAATAGAATGTGCAAGTAGTTCCCACCCTCATGACATAATTAACTCATTTTTTGTAAATTTTTTTTTAAACCACATCTTCACCCATTCTTGTGGTACCTAGTGCAATCTTTTTAGTGAGTTTCTTTAGATATAGAGTCTGGTAGACAAGATTTTGAAAAGAAAGAATGATATATAGGAATTTTCCCTCTACAGGTTCGTTTTCCGCATGCATTTTTTTAAGCCATTTTTTACTTGTTTTTTTTTTCTATTTTCCCATAATGAATAATATTTTTTGTAGTGGATTTTAATGTAAATATTTGCTTTTTTATGTTCATGAGTCTGCTAAGCAAATAAAAGTGACAACGTCTTTTTTGCTACTGGAGATCTATTGGGTTACTTGTTTGTGTGTTGTACGTTAAAGAAAATAAATTTAAGAAGATTTATGCATACCAAAGTGGAATAAAGGGTAAATATTTGTGGATTACAAGCTTCCTGAGGTAGAATATCAAAAAATGCAGTTGTGTGATGCACGGATATGATCTTTACTTGAATCAAGTTGCTAAGTAAATTCAGTAGCATTTTCCTAAATTTATATTTTATGAAGTCTTTTTGTTTTTCGTTTATTCTTACCCCATATGCAACAATATT
Organism: Episyrphus balteatus; assembly: GCF_945859705.1. Classification (NCBI taxonomy): domain Eukaryota; kingdom Metazoa; phylum Arthropoda; class Insecta; order Diptera; family Syrphidae; genus Episyrphus; species Episyrphus balteatus. The sequence goes on along the minus strand of NC_079136.1, from coordinate 8,953,021 downwards.
TTTCAGTCCAAACAAACACCCTTTTAACCAGAGATCAGAAATAAATTTCAACCTTTTGAAAGGTTCCTTAATAAGTCTTATTTGTCGCCATTTTCAATAAAGGTCATAAAATAACCTTTATTTTTAAAAAAGAAAAATTTCGGTCAAGGTCGGAGAGAAACCTTTATTTTGTATTTTTTTATGTTTCGGTCAACCAGTGAGATTTATCGCTGAGAGAAAAAAATGAATCTCATCTGCAAATGTATCAATTCCTAGAGACATGGGAGTGGTGCCATATGAAAGCTTATATTCTCAGCTACCCGATAGTGGTATAATCCGGTTTCTCGATTTTTTTCAAAATTCCGAGAAAATCGCGTTTGAAAGTTGGGGTAAAATTTTTTTTCGAAAAATCCCCGAATCTTTAAACGCTCCTCGAAGCTAAGCCGCTTGAGAGCAATTTTTGGGAGTGATGCCAAATGATAGCTTGTGTCATGGGCCTACTCTTTGCACATTGTCAGGTTTTTAAAAAATCATCTTCCATGTTAAACCGCACATCATGCCTATTTTTTCAGAATCGGGCTTAACTTTTTTTTTGACCTTAAAGTTCTCCCGGTTTGAGAACGCGTGCATATACAGCGATGGGAGTTGTACCAAAATGTAGGTTAGAGTCCCTGATACCTTTTGGCAATTTTTTTTTTTTTTCATTTTTTTTTTTTAATTCCGAGATATAGCCGTTTGAAGTTGGGCGGGCGAAAACGAAAAGAGATATAATCTTGGGTCTAAAGAACTTTGAGAGTCTATTTAGTTCATACATTATTTAATACATAAACTTAGAAAAAACATCCTTTTCATATTTATTTTTGCAATATAAAGACATTCTTGACATATTCGACATTTTCCTTTGAATTGACCATTTTTGATTTATTTTCAGCGAAAACGGTTAAAGGTTGACCTTTTCCATTTATTTTTTTGTAAAAATCTCAACCTTAGTTCTTGCAATAAAAACATATTTTGTCTACACTTAAAAAAAAAAAAACACACCCTTTTACAGGATAAATAAGCATACTTATTTTATTCGTAGTTTACAAGTAGTTTTCATAGTAAAGACAATATTTTTAATAAGGTTCATAGATGTACCACTTATACCATTGAGTTAATGGACTTATCGCGGATTTTCATTATTTCCCAAAAACAACAACCTAAAATATTTGTATAGATTGCTTAGTTTCTTGGTACCTTTAGTAAACGAAACAATTTTACCAATTTTCACAAGGGTACAATTCTTGGTACAAATTCTGAATTTCGTCTTAAAAAAAAAAACACCCTTTCACTCAAAAGAAATTTGTATACTGTTTAAATTCTAAATTCTTACAATGTTAAAAACGATATTTTTTCACTTGGTTTAGGAAAAAAAAATAAATTAAATGTATGCCAGCTGTTTTGGAATCTTCCTCACACCTTATTAAACCCCCAAAAAAAAAAACACCCTCTGACCAAAAATATTTTTAAGGATTTTATAAATTCCTTGTGTCTGCTTAATCTGAAACCCTAATTCTGTATTCCATCAGTGTATCATTTTTATCTCTTGAGTTTCGATTATATTTATATATAGTCAAAAACAAGCACCCTTGCGTTAAATCGGCAAAAAATTTTACCTACTTAGAGTTATCATCTTCACTTGATGATGTCATTTAAAATATACTTAAAAACATGTGTCCACAAATAATTTGTTGACCTTGAGTTCCTCCCACTTTCCCACGAAAAACACCCTTCCACTCAATTTCTTTAAAAGACTCTTTTGATTCTTAATTCTTATTTCATGAAGGTTACAGTTTTTTAGATAGGCCATTTCTTTCGGATCACTGCAACTCATGGTTTATGTCTTATGATCTTCTGAATTAACTCTGGTACTTTTTTTTTTTAATAAATAAGTCCCTGAAGAATGCGCGTTTTACACGAAAATAGAAAATTTGTAAGTTTTTATAACCCATATCTGAAATTTTTTAAATTGTATACAAAATTCCACCATAGATCAGTTAAATTGGCATGAATTATAAATTACAATAGGAAATTGGCGTAAGCTTAAATTTGCAGATTTTAATAAATTATTATTATTATTATTAATAATAATTAACTTTAATTATTTGTTAGCATTTTTTCTACCTGTGAACCTGTAACGTTTTGAGAAATGTATTGGTTTAAGTTTGCTTTTGCACCGACAGTTTTAAATTGTCAAGTCTTACCTAAAATCCTTAACGCACATACAGACGGTCTTACATGTTTTCTATATCATTGGTTATCATGAAAAAATTTTTTTATTTAATGGAATGATTATGCACACATCTACTACTTGCCTGTTTGCTACTTTGTTTCTCAATAAATAATAATTCCATAATTTTTTTTTTATTTTTATTGTTTTATGTCAAACATACATAATATATTTTATTTAATTTTCAAATTGTTTCAATTTATTAAAAACTACTCTCTACTTAAACTTTATCGTGCAATAATTGTGTAAAATGGTTAATATATTGAAATCATCAACATTCAATAAATTTGGATACTGTTTAAGAAATAGAAGAAGAAGGTAACTTGTATTTCTTATCTTTTTGTGAAAAAAAAATAAATTAATTAAAAAAAATTTCATTTACAAAAGTGAAATGCATTTGTTAATGTTCATTATTTTAAAGTTGATGACAAAAATGAAAGAAAATATGGAATCTTTAAATCCAAAGAACGTTAATAAGTACAATTTTAAATGGTAAGTAGAAGAAACTTTTTTTTTATTTTTCAAAATTATTAATTTTTTGGATTTTATCTATATTTAATTAACATTCACATTCATACGGATGTATTTTTCATTTGTACATATGTATACATACCTATGTGAAAACTGTATTTAAATTGGCTTTTGACTCATGAAATTTTCTCGCGTTTTATTTAATTTATGACTTTTTAAAACAACATAGCTGAGAGTCCTTAATATGTAGGTATAATTAGAGTGATAAGGAGGCAAAAAATAGCTTCAAATTAGAACTTTTTTGTGATTTATTTTATACCAATTTCCTGTAACTTATCAACTACATCATTCCCCTGCATTTTGTAAAATGTATTAACATCATTTTTGTAATTATTCCTATTTTTGAGAATTTTGTTCAGTAAACAAAATTATGATTCTCTGGATTAAAAAATTTTCAATTTACAATTAAGGAGGAACCATTTGAAATAAACTCCAGCTTAATTAACACTTTAAGCTAAAATTGTAAGTGAATTATGTGAATTTAAAAGCAATTGCTTATTTTTGTCGAAATCTGTTTTTGCGCATTTAAAAATGTTTGCCAAATCACAGCGTGAAGAGTGAAGGATTTATATAACGTCCAAAAAAAAATTGGTGCCATCTACTATGGCTTTATTTCACAAATGTAAAAAGTTAAAACTCAAGGATTTAAAATATTAGTGTCAAACTAATATATTTAGTGTTGCGTTTCATTGAACTTCAGATTTATAAGGATTTGGTGACTCCTAATTCCAGTTTTTTTTTTTTTTTTTCATTTAGAAGAGAAAGGTAGGTCACTTTTATAGTCATGATTTGTATCTAAAAATTTGCATCATTAATATCTGTTGGTTGGGAGCTCTGTGACTGTGACCATTACATTTGAATTATTAATACTGGTATTTGGTGTTCAATTGGATTTCAATAAAATTTTTAAATTCAATTTAAAAAGTCCATTCCTCCTTTTTCTGTGTGCAATACAAAACAACTTAGTTTCAATTAAATTGCCATTCGATTAAAAAAAAAATCATTTAATTTCATTTGCATTTCATATAAATTAAAAGAAATGTAAAAGAAAGTATCCATATTGCAATCAAATACGAAACACACTCTTTTACTTTAAATGAACTTACTTGCATTAGTAAAATGAGAAAAGTCAAATGAAAATGAAAACGAAAATATGTCCCCATGTGTCCCAAGTATGGAATGGCACGACCGGCATGGAAGCCAGCACTCCAACAGTTGGTCAAAGAACCCAAACTTCTGGTTTTTTTTCCTCATAAATATAACTCTTAAACAGTTTCGAGTTTTTTTCTTTTAGTCAAATAATTTCTTCAATCGAAACGAAACTAGTTTGTGCTTTTTTAATTGAAGAAGAATGAATGGTTTACAGTTACATTAATGACTTAAACTTGTTGCATATTCTATGTTTGCTTAAGGAAGTTGGTTTGGTTACCTGATGGTACCCACCTGAGCAAAGCGGTGCTGATTGAGATACAAATCAGTAAATATGGCTAGCTGGTGGACAAGGACTTGTCAATTACAACAAATTGTGCAACATCAATTTTTTACAGCTGCTTTTTATTATAAATTATATCAGTAGTGATATTTATTAAAACTAAAACTAGTTCAAGATTTTATCGTTAACCATATCCTTTTCTGTCTGCAGTTATTTAATTTATTATTTACTATAGAAAAAAGTTACTTCAAACGACTTTTGTAAACATTGATCTTATAGAAACGGGTGGAAGTGAAAAGCTTAGAAATCAAATAAATGAAGCCGGAGATTACTTCAAATTTTCTAGAATCAAATTTTAACTAAATCTGTAATAATTGAGAATTTAAATGTTCTTCTAAAAAAAACCATGTTATTTAAGTAAAAATATTCCAAATACTTTAGCCTCTGGGAACAAGCACACATCCTTTGTGTGCTCAAACATAATTTTCCATTATTTTGATTGGCTCTCGGCGAATCTATCACTCTAAAAATCCAATATAAATTTAGTTTAATAATAAAAAAAAACTCCCTTTCACGCAAAATGCCCACGGTTTTTTTATATTCTTGATAGGAACTAATGACCGTCGAAATAATCTAACCAATTTTTTTTAATCTACCATTATGTTAACAAGGTTCATTGGTAATTTTGTTGCGCAACGTTCTTTCTACCTTAAAAAAAAATACCTTCTCACCCAAAATACTTCGATGCACTATTTTGGTTCTCATTGCAGATGAAACTTTTATGCTGAATTGTATCCTTGTATCATCATTGAAAGATAAATTTACCTCAATCGAAAACTTCATTGTTGTCTAAATTTTTTAGCCTATTAACGTTTTAAAATCGAAACTCGAGTCGAAAAAAATCTTTAACCCACACCCTTTTTGAAATTTAGGGATTCTGGCTAATTTTTGTCTGGATTTTTTACCGGACGATTTTTGATCGGATGAGTATTAAATTCAAAATTGCTTTGTAGACTTAAAACCTACCTAAAAATTTATTATGGACTTTTGGCCTTTACAATTATGACCTTACACCAACCAACAAGCAACAACTTACATAATGTGTTTTGAAAAAAAAATTGCATTAGGTACAATACTCTAGCTTAATGAACTAAATATTAATAAAAGCACTATGCAATGCTTAAAAAACAAGAATAGAATAATTCTATTAGAAATTAGTATAAAAAAGCAGGATTTTGAATAGCAAGCAGGACAGAATAGCCAAAAAGCTAAACTTATTTAAAATTGAATTTTCAATTAAAAATCAGAATTTTGAAAACCAGAATTCTTACCCGCTCTCAAATATATTCAAAATATAATATATAGCTTTATCAATATTTCGTTTTTCATAATAATTGACATCAAAAGTATATACAGCAATTTTCGCTGTATGGGTTGGGGCCATAATTCTGCCCTTTCCAAAATTCTGTACAACATTATTCGTATTTTATAAATTTTTTTTAATCCGAAAATCTGTTTTCCAAAATTCTATAAAGCCATAATTCTGTATTTAAAAAGAAAAAATTATTTTCATACTAAAAAAAAAGTGGGCATTTTTTTTTCTTTTGCATTTACATAATTTTGAAATACAGGGGGCCAATTCTGGTTCTGTGAATAAGTGAAACGAATAGCTTTTCACTTGTTCACTCCTTTGATTCTTGTTGTGTGAAAAAATGAAAACAAACATAAAAAATATTCATATAAATAATTATATTTCTTTCACTAAATTATTCATAATATTATAGGACGAGAGTCGGTTTTTTTTTTAAATGAATCGAAAAAGTGAAAAGAATGTTTGAAAGCGAAAATGAAAAAGTTTTCTTTTCGATTCACGTTTTCACAGAACCAGAATTGGCCCCCAGGGGTCGAATTACCGCACACGATTACGATCATACGTTAACATTTTGACTATTTCTGTCTCTATTTAATTAGTAGAAAAAGATAGGGACACATAGCAACCATACGTTAACGAAAGTATCCCGTAATTCGACCCCAGATTTTGAAAACCTGAGCACAGATGAACAACAACGTGTTGCAATATTTTTTAACAATATTTTCCTCAATTTTGTTAAACTTTTTTTTTTTAAATTGGTTGAAAGATAACAAAGATGAATGTGACAACTAAGAAATATACAGTTTTTGAGTTAAAAACGGCAACGCCATCTTTTCGCAATCCGATTTTTTGAGAAAAAAAAATAGAAAGGAAACGGTTTCAGAAACGGTTTAGAATGCTAAGGTACAGAAAGGTCAAGCATTACCTATACAAAATCTGTTCGAAATCTTTTCAGTTGTTTTCGAGAAAAATTACAAAAAGTTGATTTTAGCTCTTATAGACAAATTTTCGAAAAAAAAAACATTTAGTTAAAATTTACAAATTTGAAATAAAAAAAAAATATTAATATTTAAATCATTTTTGTGCGTCTAAAAACTTTTAATTTGTCAAAATCGATAATTTTGTTCATTACTGTTTTTGCTTAAAGTAGGTAACCTAATAAATGAAGAATTTTTCCAAGTTAATTCATTCAAATTTTTGAACATTGAATTTGATAAAAACTGAACTTTTTTAACATCGAGGATGTTGCATGAAAAATTCACAAAAGTGGATCTCATAAAATAACTCGGTACTAATGCATTTAATGGTTTTTGGTTTCCAAAGCTTTCAGGGTATAAAATTTAATAGAATATGGCATTTAAGTTTTGTTTGTAATGCACATAAAAAATCTCAAGGATTCATGTCATACTCTACCATTATTTTCCTCTTCTGGTTCAGTGGCTTAAACTACTGCCGATTCCGTAACAATGTTATTTTATACTATAAAATAAAAAAAAATTATCTACTTGTAACGATCACGTTATTATCCATGAAATCAATAATTGTAGATTCATTCCTAAAATGCCGCTAAAACAATTAGAAAGCTTAATCGAATTTCTTTGAGTTAACTAATTTTCCTAAAGGCTTCTTTCTTAATACAAACCAATCAATTATGAAATTTCAGGAAAAAAAATCGCAAAATTCCAGGACAGTTGTTGAAGTTTTTAACAAAGCTGTCCACCCTGTCTAAAAATTGGTCAAAACAAAAAGTTGTAAAACTTCCTTACACACCTCTTTTATATATAAGACTTAATAGATGCCTGCCTCTTAACTGAAAATTGTTAAAAGATTTTTGTTACCGCAAATCTTACAATGTGCTGTTTTTCTATCACAAAATACTATCCGGAAGAAAAATCCACTATGCCATCGGCTAAGTAATACAACACAACACAAAACAAATATTTCAGGTCAATTTACGTTCCACTAAACAAGTTAATTGCAACATATAATTTTTAATTATTGGTTTTGTCAAATCGCCAATTACTACCTTGATCAAACAAAACATAGTAAAATTTTGTTTGTGTGATTTTTACAATAACTAACATAAATAAAACGGTTTATATCGATAAAGATATTTTTTGAGATTTGTTAGGATTTTACCAAATAACCGTCTGCTTCGTTTTATTAATGTAAATTAATTCAAAGATTATTTCAAGACAGTCTTCTTCTCTATTCTTTTTGTCTTCTGTGCAAACCAATAAAATGCCATCTACCGTCTTCGTCGCATTCAAATTTAAATTAGGGGGATGTCAATGCCCTTACATCACAGCTCAACACACACTTTCATTCAAAAAAAACATCATAGTTTTCCATTGTTTCGGATATTTTTTATGGTTTGAATTTATCAAAAAAATCTAACGGTAATATTTTTTAAAAATCGATTAATTAAGTCTCGCTTAATCACCTTACGTAACTTCCCATAAAAAGTTGTGATGATGATCAGCCTATACAAAATAACCTATCTTTTGTCATCAAATTTTCAATCTTGAAAAACTAATAAAGTTATCATTTCTTGCAAAATGCAATCTTGAACAAAAAAGTCTAAAAATATCTATCAAAATCGAAATTCGTATCTTTTGACAGAAAAGTTGGTATAAAGTTTCTCCTGGAAGTGAAGCCAGCGGGCCAACAATTAGTTAGTTTTCCAAGTTTGTAATCCAGTTAATTGGCCGAGAGCAACTTAAAGTAGAAGCACCAGCAGGTGTAACGCTACTGTCACTTCCTTATTGCGTGTGTTTTTTATACTCCTTGTCGCCGACGACAGTTGTTTGATATAATTGAAGCTGTTAAGTAGTTGAACCACCCAAAAATACTTGCCGTGACAACAGCTATCCATCCGCAAAGTAACGAAGATAATCCAAAGTAACGCAGTGGCAGTGGGCGATATCCTTTGCCGATTCATTTTTTTTCTACTACGACAAACACATTCACTAGATTTGTAGGTTTTTTTTTTCTATAAACCACTCATTGGATTAAATTGTAAACAACAAAACTGTTAAATGGGTTTAAATGGCTATATCTTTTTTCTTTCTTCACTTTTTTCTTCACAATTTTGTATCTTTTTTTAATGCGAAAAAGATACTTTATCCACGACCGAAGTTTTGAAGCACTTCTTTCATCTAGCGAATATAAAATCCAACTGAAGAAATGAAGACATTGGTGGCTTCTTCAAGTGGATCTATCCAAAGTCTAGTTGAAGCTACTAAAAGAGATAGATACAAGATACACGGAATGTGTGTCTAACTTAACCACATTGAATAGAAGACTGATTCTTCTGGTTTTGTATTGTATCTTTTGGATTCAGGAGATGTTGTTGTTGATGATGATGATGATGGTTGTAACTGTAACGGTGTTTTGGACGACATTGTAAAGTTGTTGTCGTTTTGTTATCAGAGGCCCGCTCAGCTCAGCGAAAGAGCAGATCAAAACAAAAACTCGAAAAATTCATCTTCTTCTTCGTTACATACTCTTGACCAAGTAAACTAACTTTGGCGATGATGATGATGATGATGATGGGCGGCTGGAAAGTTGTTAGACTGGAAAATCTAAAACTCTTTTGAATGTGTGTTTGTTTGGGAGTAGACGCATAGATAGGAGAGATGGACACAACGGTTTTTTTTGCTCGTTTTTTTAAAGTCTGACACAAATTGCTCCCTGCTTTTTATGTAGATGAGTATGATTTTTTTTTTGTTTTTCTTTTTATGAGTCTGTTTTTTTTTTTTTTTAATATTTTATTTTTTTTATTTAAGTTGTGTTGAACGTGTTGATGAGGCTATTAATTTGTTAGAAAATAAAAAAAAGAAATGTTAAGAAGATTAAACTGCGACAGAATGGTAAGTCAGTTCTCACAAAATGTTTTACTCTTGTGGTAATCGAGTTTTATGTCGATGGGTAATTTGTTGTTGTTATTTAAGGTGAAGAGTGGTTCATTTTTTTGATTGAAGGAATTTCAATGGGATGACATTGATTGGCATAGAAAATGTCTGAAAGAATGCATTAAATTTTATTATTATTTTATGAAGAATTATAACTGTTTTAGTTCATTTGTCCCATTTTATTTTAAAAATTGGTTGAAATATTTAAATGATTCTGATGAACCTTATAGCACAGGTTCACTAGTAAATCTAGTCTTTTATTTTAATCTTAGCAACGCTTTAAGCAGCAAAAAATTTTTTTTAAATCACTGAATCTCATTCCTTAAATTTAAAAACAACAAATTAACTCGAATTAATGTTATAACAATTGAAATTTAAGGATAATTTTCCATATTAACAAGGTTTACAATTGCTTTGGCTAACCAGATATCGAAACAAGGATTCCAAACAATGACCTTTTGATTTTAGTTACTGAAACAAAAGAGCTGATCTGCGAACCTTGAATCTTGATTGTGGGATATTATGACTGATTTTTTGGTGAAAATCTTTATGTATGCTAGGTAAAGTACATATTTCTTATCTTTTAAACTTAATATTTTAAGCCTGAACTACATCAAAACACAAAGTCAGAAAAGTACAAAAAAGTAAACACGATGTTTTTTCTTGTTCCCCCTAGTAACTTATTTGTATATCTCTCTTTCATTTTAAAAAAGTATTCGATTCAAAAAGCTTGAACATGACCAAGCTTTCAATTTTTACAAAGTTTCAAAAACAAATACACTCAAACAATATTTTACTTTGTATATCAATTGGAATTGATATACAAAGTATTTCATATCCTTTCCGTAAGGTCGCTCTGCATAGTTCCTGTCATTTTCGAAGAAAAGCTCTTTTGACAAATAAATATTTTTTTTTCAAATACAGTCGATTCCATATAAGTCGAACTTCATCCAGGTCGAATATCCCTCTAAATAGAACTTTTTCACCATTTTTAATGAAACCGCCTGCAGCAATTACTCGAATTTCCTATAAACTCGAACCAATTTTCGTGTCCTGTGAAAATTCGACTTAGATAGAGTCGACTGTATTTTGTTTACTTTTTCAAATTTTTTTTATTTGAAATTTAGAACTTCAAAAAACAAAAGAGCTTTTTTAGTTATTTTTTTTCCAATAGATGTCAGGTAAATATACATGTGATTTCTATATTTTGAGCTTTTATACTTTTTTGTACTTTTTCGACTTTGTGTTTTGATGTAGTTCAGGCTTTAAATGCGCATACGGGCTCAAAAGTCTTTTAATAAATTCAGTAGACTCTCGCTAAACAAACGATAACTTGAACAATCCAATAACTTGAACAAGCCTTTTTTAATATGTGTTCAAGTTAGCGAGATTCCACTGTATAAACAAAAAATTCCGAAATTAAACTACTGGTGTCTATCCAGCATCCAAAAAAATCAGTACAATGCAAAAAAATCAGTACAGTGCAATCTCACACTTTGCCGAACAGTTTTGTTGAGAACTCATTTGCTTATTTTTTTCTTTTTTTCTCCAAGAGAAACTTTTCGTTGGTCGTTGATTTAAAAAAAAACTCTGTTATTTTTGACAATTTAAAATAGTTAAAAAGTTAATGTAAAATGTTTTTCTTTGTAATAGACGATCGGTCCACCCATTCGAATTCGATCCGTAATTATAAAAATACACACACGAAAACTTGCTCACAAGGCGATAAATATGCAGTTTATTTTTGAAATACCTCATTCTGCTAATTATGGACAGCGGGAACCAATTTCTCACTGTTGTAGATTATTTATTATGTATTATGAAGATCTTGATTTGTTTATGCCTAGATATCAATTTAAAACCATTCTTTTAAATATGATCCCAAACCACTTATAAGAATATTTTTGAATTACATAATTATATTTATGTTTTGTTTAATTTAACTTATAATTCATAATGTACATTATAATTTTATGTTAAATCTAAGCAAAATCTGTGGATGAAATATCGTAGATTTGAATAAATAATAATAAATAAATATGCAAATAAAATTTTTTATTTGTCATGCCTAGTTTATATTTAAGCAATCCCTCGGAGTCAGTTTACTTTAAAAGTCCAAAACTAACCAATTATTAGTTAAGTTTATTTCATATCACAAACCAGTGTTTTAATGACTCTTACAGATTACAAACAAATAAATAAATAACATAATAAATTAAAACAATATTAATATGAACTGTTTTCATCTTACAATTTTTAAGATTTTTTAACAATCTTAACTTGAAAGGAAATTTAATTTTCTATGAAAAGTGTCTTTGAACCATTTTAAATTTAGGCTTTGTTTTCCAGTTAAATACAAAAAAAATCGACATGTGTTGACGTTTTCTCTAAAATGCACCAATAGATTTAGTAGCATTTTTGACTGAAGTATACTTTTATGCCAAAGAATCATACTCAGCCATAAAAACTCTTAAACGAATTCTTGTTCTTCTACTTCTTCTCTGGAGCTCCGGTCTTTTAAATAGACGAATATAAACAAACCATCTTTATTTTTAAAGTTAAAAGAAATCTGAAAATGAAAACAAAGTTCTTTTAAAACTTCATAAACAACAATAAAAAGAAAATCCAGTGATTACCCGTCCGTTTTTGAGCATTTCAATGTAACTAACCTTGACCGAATAGTGGACTTTTACAGAGCGACGATAAAACAATTTAATTGGAAAAATTTCTTTAAATATATTTATTTTAAACATTACTACAAAATATTATTACATATATCAAGAAAGTTAACCAACATAATCTCCAAAACACCGATGTATTTTCATTATCATAATTCAAAAGTAACAGAAAAGACTACTGCGCCATCTTTTTTCATGTAATAAAAGTACATCTAAATTCCATTTTATATTTCATACAAAACATAGAATAACATAGAAATAGTAAATTGGTTCATGTCTGTGATATAAGCAGCGACAAATATTTCTGCAATAGGTTTTCGTCTTAGGTTAAAAATTAGGGCGAATTCATAAAGTAAAAAACCAAAACTGCAGTATTGCCAAGTGATATTTGTTTTATAATTTTCCAATATTTTTTTTTAAGGAAGTTTTATCCAAATTAAATACTATTTTAATTAAAATCAAATCGAACTAAAAGTGATGGAATCTGTGTTATTATTATTTTTTTTCTTTGGTTAATAGTAGGAAAGAAAGGGTTACGAAAAAAGTGACAGAGCTACAAAGGCGATAAAAGCGACAAATTAGTAACCAGATCGACAAGAGTAGGTACCTTGTAAGTTCCCAACAAAAGCGTCAAGTCACTCTTATTTGCAAACTTATTGGTCCTTTAATTCAATTCATCAACTTGAATTTAAAATAATGCAAAACACATTGATTTAAGAGATAATAAACAATTTCTTTATTTTTGTGTCTTACACCGTAGTCATATAAATTTATAAGAGATTTTCAAAATACTCTTACCAACTCAAAGTTCAGATGATTCTGTCGGAATGGCCTCAATCCCTGGCAAATACTTTATTTTTAATATAATAAACCAGAAAGAAAAGAAAACCATAATTCAATCGAAAAAGTCCAAGAATATTAATTTCGCATACCTCTGGCCATATTTTAAATATCAAGACATCGTTCTGCAAAGTAAAAACAAAAAAAAATAAAATATTTTAACAAAATAAAACTTGCAGTCAAACCTACTCTCCACTTAGATTTGGCAACACCACAACTTGCATCCAAATCCATCAACGTATCTTTTAAATTTTCTGATGACCTCTTCATCTTTTGCGCGGCGTAGATCAATAAACAGATATCCATAAATATTATTAAACAATAAACCAGGTCTTTGATGGTCAACTCAAATCCATCTTCGACATAAAAATATAGCAAAGTGTGCAAATTTATCAGCGTACTGGAATAGATATTCAACAGGTGAAAAACAATCGATTTTTCTATGCAATTTTCAAATTCACCAACCAACTTCTTCATTTGGTCATACAACTTGAATATTCGATTAAGTTTCCTTCGCAACTCACGAATATGCACATGAGACACATCCTGAATTTCCATTTGCAAATCCTTCAATATTCTATTCATCACAGAAAAGTATCGTGCCATCAGCAACAACTCTGCAAAAACATTATCCGCAAAAACGTAAGAAATTTTCTCGATGTAAAGACCCAAAAAGAATCCAATACGATTTTTCAGACTTATGAATTCCCAATAATTTACCATAAATGGAATGTTAATTTGCATTTCGTATATTGTAATAAATAGCTTTATTGCGATAAGAAGAATTATTTCAGGAGTAATAATGTTGGTACCGTATGCCATTTCATTTGACAGATTTTTGAAAACTTTTTGAAAATTCTTTGCCATGTTATACACATTGTGTCGCCTCCAAAGCTGACACACCAAGACCACAATAGAAGAAATATAGTTCAAACTTAGCTGTGCAATACTTATCAATAACACATTGTCGTCTATAGTTGCTCCAGAAACTAGATAAATTTGCGAATTTAAATCCACTACCACGGGGGAGATGAACGTAATGAATACACAAATTGACAATGATATAAAACTGGCTCGACGTGAGGTTTGAAAAACTTTATTTTTAAAGTCATATTTGAAAGTGATAAAACCAAAAATATTGGCTAGAATGAATGCAAATTGAAAATATCTCAATCCAACTTTATTGCACCACATTTCGGTTACTTCTGCAAATTTTAACAAATTCATAATGGATTTTTTGTTCTATAAATTAAATTATAAACATTATCAGAAATCAGTGAATTAACACACGTTTTGATGCAATTAAAAATTTAAACATTTTAGGCACTGATATATACAGGGTGTCCCACAGTCACCGCCCCAAATGAAAACCATGGATTCCTGAGGTCATTTTAAGTCGAAAAACTTAAGAGGTAATTTTCTCGTTTTCGTCCCGTTTTCGAGTTACCACGGTTTTTATGATTTTTGCTCTCTTGTCATTTAACTGGCCTTATCTTTGCCAAACTACGTTTGATTTGAAAGATTTTTTTTACAACCAATCAAGAATTTACTACAGTTTAAGTTTGTCTCAAAACTTTTTTCTCTGCGGACAACGGTTTCGCCAAAATTTTGCATCAAACACAATTTTCTTCGTTTTTTAAGTTGTTTTTTACACTTTAATATCATTTAAGTCAAAAAACACGTTAATGAGTATTAATTTTTTGTGCTTTTTATTAAAGCCCAGTTTATTTTCATAAAGAAAATAAGTTTTATTTCATAAAAAAGGCTACTGAAAATAATTTTAAAAAAATAAACAAACTGAGTGAATTAAAAAAAAAATAATTTTTAATTAAAAAATTAATTTAAATGAATTAAAAACTTTTTCTGAGCTTTATGTATTTGTTCTTTTCTTAACCACAATAGCTCAGAAAAAGTTATTAATTCATTTAAATTAGTTTTTTATTTCAAAATTATTTTTTTTTTAATTCACTCAGTTTGTTTATTTTTTTTTTTAATTACTTTCAGTAGCCTTTTTTATGAAATAAAACTTGTTTTTTTTATGAAAATAAACTGGGCTTTAATAAAAAGCACAAAAAAGTAATACTCATTAACGTGTTTTTTTGACTTAAATGATATGAAAGTGTAAAAAACGACCTAAAAAACGAAAAAATTGTGTTTGATGCAAAATTGTGGAGAAACGGTTGTCCGCAGAAAAAAAGTTTTGAGACAAACTTAAACTGTAGTAAATTCTTGATTGGTTGTAAAAAAAATCTTTCAAATCAAACGTAGTTTGGCAAAGATAAGGCCAGTTAAATGACAAGAGAGCAAAAATCATAAAAACCGTGGTAACTCGAAAACGGGACGAAAACGAGAAAATTACCTCTTAAGTTTTTCGACTTAAAATGACCTCAGGAATCCATGGTTTTCATTTGGGGCGGTGACTGTGGGACACCCTGTATAATTAGAGTGAAGCTTTTAAAAAATTAATTCTCAAATTTAAGGGCTTTGCTATACAAAACAAAATCAATAAATCAAATGAAATTAGCTTTATGTATATACATTTCCTTGTTGCCAAGAAGTGGAAAGTTATAGTTAACATTAGAAAACAAGACAGAGAATTTTGTTTACATAAAAGTAGCAGATTTAAATGTGGAAATTAAAAGAAGGTGACTTGATTCTATGAGAATCAACAAGAACGAACATTATTTTAAAGAATTTAGGTAGTAAATAACATATTTTCAACAAGGTGCTATTTCAATGGAATTTTGCTTTAATTCTTGAATACAATCGCAATCATTCAAAAGAAAATAATAATAATGTAAATTAGGTAGGTACTTGTTAATAATCGAAAATTAAGTCGACATTCCAATAAAAGATTCGATTAAATCTGAGATATTCATGATGGGCCTATATCTATATCTAATAAAATTTAAAATAGAAAAAAAAAAATGTAGATTGGAAGTTCCAAAACGAGAGAAATTTTAAAATCAATCGAAGGACTAAGTGATCTTATTTTTAAAATCAAAGATATTTTTTAAGAATTTTAGTGTAAAAATCTAAAAAAAAATCCATAGCGTAACGGGTACAATGGTTGACACCCCTAACCATTTTTTTTTTTTACTTTTAATTGTGAATTGTTTTCGCATTTAAAGAGTTAGTATTATGTTTTATATAGCTAGTTCAAAAATTATTACAGAGGACTATATTTATTACAATTATATGAAACTCTTTTTTCTAATAGTGGAAGTATGACAAGACCGCCCCTTTACTGTTTAACCGTCTTAAAAAAAAACAATAAAAAACATATTTTAATTAAAATAAAGTATTTATTCATTAATTTAAATGTTCTTTGTAGGAAATCTTTTCATTAAAAAATAATTAAAAAAATATTGAACAAAAGATAATAATGCCCCCACATGGTTGCAAGACCGCCCTATCAACTTCTGTTGGCAATAAAACCGTTTCAATCTTAAAATATGGAATCTTTTTGCAGTAATCACAACTTTTATTAAAAAAAAAAGAAAAAGTTAAGACTTTTAAATATTTGATTTTAAAAAGTACAAATTTCTTTTCACACGAAACATGACAAATTGAGGAAAAATCACAAAATTTACTATAACTTTTCGGGATTTCAACCAAACCTGCTCATACTTACACACATAATCGATCTTACCAGAAGCCATTTAATTTATACTACAAGTGCTGCCAATTCATTTTTTTTTTTATACAACATAGTACAAAAACGGTCTTGTCCCCAATTCCCCTAAAACAAATTTTGAGAATTTTCGGTATATCTGTTTTTGGCACAATTTTTTTACTTTGAGTTGAGTTAAAAAATTTACCTCAAAAGTTCTCAGACTAAACTCAACTGAAATTTAATCTTTGAATATTTCTGAAACTGACACGTTTTGCCTATTTGGGTCCAAAAAAATATTATATTTATTTATTTATGATTAACACTCAAAAGTTTTTTTTTATTATTGTTTCCTAAAAAACGCAATCACACAACTACTTTAAAAAACAAAGGAAATATTGAATACTTGAGATTTTCTTAAAAAAATTAGAGCCGATTTTTCAATTTTCTAATAAACAGTCAGTTAACTGTTCCACGAATAAAGTTATTAATCTCATAAATAGTTAGATAACAACATTGAATTTTTCAATTAAGAAAAATTATTCAACAAAAAAAATGTAAAATTCAAAAATATTCAAAATTAAACGTCAATTTTATTATTAATCAAAATTTCTTTCAAAATTCCTTTGCCGATTGACACAATATTTTTGTTGAGATTATTCTTTAGAATAATTTTTATTCGTCTCTGGAAAGAAGTAGATAATTTTATTCCACTATTAAATGTGTTATTAAAGGAATAAACTATATCTGACTGAATAAGTACTAACTGACTGTTTAACTGACTATTGAAAAATTGTCCCTTAAAGTACAAAAACCAAAACTAAAGATTTTGAATTCTCAGGTCTCCCGGTAAAAAAAAGATTTTATTGATATTAAAAATAAAAATGCCTTAATAATTGTTCTCATTGCTAATAACAAGCAAAAAATGGTACATAGGTATATTTAATTCATGGAATTATTATAGATTTTTCACATTCCACCAACAAAAATAAAATGCACGACTGGATTGCACAAACCTGGTTTTAGAGTAAAAGTTGCTTACATTTTTAAAGAATATTTATAAAAAAAAGTTTTTTAGGTATAATAAACAAAAAAACGGTTTTTGAAAAAACTAATTTTTTAAGTATTAAAAAAAAAAAATAAATTTGGTATGCCATTTTGTAGAAACTATTAATCAACACGTAAAACCAAAATTTCAAAAAAATTTAAGTTTTCAAAAAAATTTTTAATTAAAAAAAAAAAAAAAATCAAATTTTTTTTTTAAATCCAAAAGTTATTTTTTTTCAAAATTGTGTTTTTGATTTGTATTTAAGCACTGTAAGTGGTTTTGCATAAGAAAATCGTTAAAATTGAACTAGTAATTTGCAAGATAGTCTGAAATTTAAAAAACGGTTCTGTGGGAAGTACCCTTCAAAAGGGTATTTGAAAAAAAAAACTTTTTTCATTTAAAAATAGACCTTATTTAAAAACTTATTTATTATTTTTTTTAAAAAAGTCGTAAAAGCCTTTTTTATAGAAAATTAAACTTTTCCAAAATTGGTATTATGACAAGTACCGTATATACAGGGTGTCCCACAGTCACCGCCCCAAATGAAAACCATGGATTCCTGAGGTCATTTTAAGTCGAAAAACTTAAGAGGTAATTTTCTCGTTTTCGTCCCGTTTTCGAGTTACCACGGTTTTTATGATTTTTGCTCTCTTGTCATTTAACTGGCCTTATCTTTGCCAAACTACGTTTGATTTGAAAGATTTTTTTTACAACCAATCAAGAATTTACTACAGTTTAAGTTTGTCTCAAAACTTTTTTCTCTGCGGACAACGGTTTCGCCAAAATTTTGCATCAAACACAATTTTCTTCGTTTTTTAAGTTGTTTTTTACACTTTAATATCATTTAAGTCAAAAAACACGTTAATGAGTATTAATTTTTTGTGCTTTTTATTAAAGCCCAGTTTATTTTCATAAAGAAAATAAGTTTTATTTCATAAAAAAGGCTACTGAAAATAATTTTAAAAAAATAAACAAACTGAGTGAATTAAAAAAAAAATAATTTTTAATTAAAAAATTAATTTAAATGAATTAAAAACTTTTTCTGAGCTTTATGTATTTGTTCTTTTCTTAACCACAATAGCTCAGAAAAAGTTATTAATTCATTTAAATTAGTTTTTTATTTCAAAATTATTTTTTTTTTAATTCACTCAGTTTGTTTATTTTTTTTTTTAATTACTTTCAGTAGCCTTTTTTATGAAATAAAACTTGTTTTTTTTATGAAAATAAACTGGGCTTTAATAAAAAGCACAAAAAAGTAATACTCATTAACGTGTTTTTTTGACTTAAATGATATGAAAGTGTAAAAAACGACCTAAAAAACGAAAAAATTGTGTTTGATGCAAAATTGTGGAGAAACGGTTGTCCGCAGAAAAAAAGTTTTGAGACAAACTTAAACTGTAGTAAATTCTTGATTGGTTGTAAAAAAAATCTTTCAAATCAAACGTAGTTTGGCAAAGATAAGGCCAGTTAAATGACAAGAGAGCAAAAATCATAAAAACCGTGGTAACTCGAAAACGGGACGAAAACGAGAAAATTACCTCTTAAGTTTTTCGACTTAAAATGACCTCAGGAATCCATGGTTTTCATTTGGGGCGGTGACTGTGGGACACCCTGTATATTTGAATGTTAATCAAGTATTGATCTGTGTGAAGATTCCTCCTAACTTGCGGATCTGCAGGAATCCAAATTTGTAAAAAAATGAAGGCCCTCTTTTCTTAAGGGTTTAATTTCCCTCGGTGTTAGTTGATTCTTTCTTCAAGAAATTCACTTAATCAATTTATCATCACCGTTCCTCAATCTAAAAATCCAAAGTTCATCCAGGTTTATAAAAAATACTGGCTTTCGTGAACAAAATTATAATAACAAATATAATTGACGGGGATGGCCAATTCTTTCTATGTCAATTCAAAGAATCTTTATTAAAATCAGCACCAATTTAATTTAAATAAATAAAATACATTACACACTAGAACTTGTATCTTAAAAACAAAGCTTTCGTTATGATAAATTGCAAAATAATGACCACAAAATTAATTGCATAAGAAACCAAAAATAGTAGAAATGAATTATTCAATGGAAACATTCCCAGAACATTGACCTCGAACACCTCTGGCCATATTTTAAATGCCAAGACATCGCTCTTTAAAGAAGAAAAAAAAAAAGAAGAAAAATAAAAAAAAAAGTTGAAAAAACTTCTTTAAAATTTCAAAAAGAAAAAAAGACCCACCCTCCATCCAGAATTCACCCCATCCCAAGTAGTATCCAAATCCAAAAGTGTATCCCTCAACCGTTCCGAACTATGCTTCACCTTTTCCGCAGCATACAACAGCAGACAGATGTTCAAGAATATCATCAAAACATACACAACATCCTTCTCCTCCAAATGATTCTCTTGAACATAAAAATCCAGCAAAGCGTATAAATTCGTCAGCGTATTGGCAAAGGTATTCAACATCTGCACCAGAATAGAAATTTCTATGCACTTTGCAAACTCAAAAACCATTCGTTTCATTTGCCTATACAATTGCAACAGTCGAAGAAGTTTCCTCTGATATTCGCGAATTTCCATCTGACTCAGACCAGCTTTATTCGCATTCTGGATATCCATCTGCAATGCCTTCAATATTTCATCTACCAAATAAAAATATCTTGCCAACAATAGCATCGCTCCAAAAACAATGTCCGAGAAGACAGACGCAATCTCGGCTATATATAAATTCAAAAAGAACGCCACGAACCATTCCGTACTGATGATGTCACCGTACTGGATGATATATGGAAAGTTAATTAGCACTTCGTACATGGTGATGGAGAACTTTATCGCGATGAGCAGAATTATCTCAGGAGTGATGATGTTGCCACCATAACCCATTTCGTTGGTTGACAGCCTGTTGAAAACTTTTTGAAACTTCTTTGCCAGGCGACATACTCTGTGTCGCTTCCAGAGTTGACATACCAACACCACAAAAGACGCAGCATAGCCAAAACTAAATTGTGCAGCAGTTATCAAGGACATGTTGTCGTCGATATGCACTCCGGACACTAGATAAATTTCCGAATTTAATTTAACTACGAAGGGCGAGGTGACAGCTACGAATGCACAAATGACACATGAGATGAGGGTAGCTCGAAATGAGGTTCGAAAGAGCTTGGCTTTAAAGTTGAATTCGAGAGTCATCAAGCCTAGGAACTTGCCGAGGAAGTAGGAGTATTTAAAAAATACTGCTGCAACTTTATCGCACCACATTTCGGCGGCTTATGCAATATTCGCATATAAGACAGGATATATTCGCCTCAACCAGCAACAGCTTGTTTGGTAAATTAAATTGCATAATCAGTCCTTTGAGGCATTAATAATTTAAACTCTCCTGTTGAGTTTGTGTGTGTGTGTTTGTGAGGTTTCAAGGAAAATCAGTTTTTTTTAAAACATTAAAGTTTTCTGACAGAAAAAATCAATGAGTTAGAACGACTTTGTTAGCGTAATAAGGACAAAAAGGACTAAAAGCCGGAAAAAAAAATAGTTCCTATTTAAGCCTCAAAGTGAACAAAATCTGTGATTATGGAGATTAACTAAATCTTTTGGCTATTTATAGCATTATTATATATAAGCTACTAATATACAACCCCCAAGTTGATAATGATGACGCATTACCTTAACCTTGTGGTGTGTTAATTAAATTGCTTGCAATTTTCGGTAAGAATCTCTTCCTCCCACACACTTTGGGGCTTCCTTCCTGGTCCTGATATGCCTGTATAACCGAGAGCGAAAAACACCACAATCCATTAGTTTCTTTTGAGCTTTTAGATAGAAGATACTCGTGGGACGCATTTACACATTGGCTTTTTACTTATTTAAGCGAATGGGGGTTTTTGTTGTTCGTTTAGGAGATTTTTTTTTTTGGTTAATTAGGTTTTCTTTTGGGCTTAATATTTGGAGAAAGCAGTGATTTTTTATTTAATTTCAATTTTTCTTTTTTTTTAGTAAAATCAGTTTCAGTTATTAAACTGAATATTAAATTCAGTTAACCGTTATTATTAAAATTTGATATAAAAATAAATGTCCTGCGTTTGGAGCGTGGACGCTATTTAAAATTGTGTTAAGGCTGCTTAGAGCACAACTGGGTCGGGACTCGGGACAAAGAAAATAACATCGCATCACTTGGGAAAGGAAACAAATTTGATTCCTTTTGGAAGGTTCTTTGATACTTGAGAATGGATCTTATTTAGTTCTGTTCTAAAAAAAAAAGGTGTTTTTTTCATAATCAAAATCATTATGGCAAACATTTGAGGTCCTAAAGTTTAGGGAAATGATAGAGCTCCAGTCCTTATATTTATAATTTAAATCACCTATAATAACTAGTCTGTTGAATAGACCCTTTTGAATGAAACAAATTCGTTCAAGACTTTTTATTGCTAAAATATGATTCCTTGGCATAAAAGAATACTCCAGCCAAAAGTGCTACTAAATCCATTGTTGCATTTCTGAGACAACGGCAACACTGGTCGGTTTTCAGTTTTTTTGATTTAACTCGAAAACCAAGCCTAACTTTCAAATGGTACTAGGACACTTTTCGTAGCAAATTAAATTTTCTATCAAGTTAAGGTGGTAACAAAATTTTAACCCGGTACGTCCAAACTTTGTCCTAATCAAATAAAATCTTTTGATAATATGCAATTTTTACCATTTTAAAAACATTTTTCTTTATTTCTGACTTTTTTTTTTGAAAGCCTAATTTTAAAATTCGATAAAAGGTAATAATTGGTTAGTTTTAGACTTTCAAACTAAACAGACTTCGAGGGATTGAATAAATATAAGCTAAGTATTACAAACAAAAAATATTATTTGCATCCTTATTTCGTGCATGTGTGCAATTTCGTGCATGTGTATTTTTATAAATACGGATCGAATGGATCCACGGACAGCCATTAGCTTTGGTCTATTGCATAGAAGAACATTTAATATTAATTTTTTTTACTGTTTTCAATGGCCTGAAAAACAGTTCTTGTTAAATCAACCACCAACGAAAAGTTTCTCTTGAAAAACGAAAAAAAATACTCAAATGAGTTTTAAACAAATAGCCCAGGGAACTTAGTAAATCAAATCGCATTTTTCACGGGACAAAATTTTTTTCTGGAACGTGTTTGGGTTATTGGGTATGTAATGTATGTCCATATCGTAAAAGTCAATTTGTTGGGAAAATAGGATATCGGGAACAGCCGCCATCTTGGAAAAGATGTCGGTGCCGTTTTTATTTCAAAGCTCCATTATTACTCCTTTAAACCAAAAATGTCCAAGTTCAGACTTATTTAAAATGATATTAAGGGTATTCACGTAACGAGATAATTTTCTACTTTGCAGAAAAATAGAAAATTCCGCAAAAGGTTTAAATGAACACCCCATCAGAAAATAATTGCGTAAACAAGGGAAACAAACAGCTGTTTGTTAAAAGTCAAATTGAACTTGTTTAATTAAAAAAATATGTCAAGCTAATTTTGCAAATACTATGCAACAATAAAAAAAATGTAATTTGCTCAAATATTTGCGGTTATCTGAATAATAAGACATATGTAAATCGCGTTCAAAAAGATATTCCAGATACGGGTATCCCACATAGCCTATCCGATAGGTGATTGAACACACCCAAAGTTTATCTGATTTTTTTCTACGGTTTCTGCTTCAAATTTGTGAGATAAAATTCTATGATTTGCGGAATATTTTTCCCATACAAATTTTGACAGCTCTTTTCTACCGATAGAAAATTCTACAGTTTCTACGGTTTCTACGGGTTTTCCGCGTTTACGTGAATACCCCTATTATCTAAAAAATGATATACAAATAAATTCCGTGAGTTGATTGAATTAAATTTTTTATTCGGTCAAAGTCAAGAATTGTCTCGAAAGGTTAGGACAAAATGACATTTTTTCAAATATCTGAAGAACTTTTGATTTGTTTGGAATTTTCTTTAATAACGAATTATATAACTTTTAATTATCTATAAAATGAGCCTTTTATTGTTTTTGTAACCATCACATTGTGTAGGTAATAAAACCGCAATATTAATAAAATCATTTTTATCAAAAAAACTCAACCGACTTCCATGGTTCGAAACTGGGTTTTATGGTTTTTCTCATAGTTTCTATAGCCATTACTGGACATTGAAACACACTGCAGGCCCCAGCTTTCCAATACAAAAAGAATTATCAAAATTGGTCTAAAGTTACGAGGTAACAAACATAAAAAAAAACAGGCGAATGGAATAATTCCTCCTTTTTGGAAGTGGGTAAAAAATAATAATTTTTGTTTTGAAAAAGGCCTAATTTCTCAGGTGGTATTAAAAACTACGGCAAAATTTTTTTGAAAAACTATACCTTAAAACAGCTTTATTTATAAAACAGAACAAACAACAAATTATTGGCTTCACAAGAAAGGTGTTACAATGTGACTAAGTGTAACTTATGACCAGGGAAAGGATCTTGTGGACCTAAAAACTTAAAAAAGGCAAAATAAAACTCACAAAAAGGCATAAAAAGGCATTTATTGAGAGAAAAAAATGAAATATAAAAATTAATTGTAGTAATTTGAACAATCATGATTTTTTTAAAAATTTCAGTAACAAGCGCCTGTGATTGTCCCTTAAGAGTACTTTAAATTGGCTTAAAGAATTCTCTACATCTGTAGAAACGAGTTGAGCCGAATTAGGTAAAGCACTTTTTTTTCAAGGGTGCTGTTTTCAAATCAGTTATTCTTTTTTTCTATCTTTTTTCGTTGCTGAGATTTTCACGTATTGTTTGACGTAAACACCAAATTTTAGCATTTACGTCAAAATTTTTATTGCAATTTATGAAAATTTTGAGAATTGTTTTGACATACATTCGTCGATGTTTTTTTTTGACGTACAAACGACGATGTTTTTTTTGACGTACAAACGTGTATGAACAAAAGAAACTTCTGATTTTCATGGCGTATACGGCAAACTAATTTTGGACAAAAATTTAAATATTTTGAATACTAAACGAATTTCAGATGTCCAATTGCATGTATGTAGAAAAGATAAATTTTAACTATGTATATATTAACTAAAAATCAAAAAATGCCGTATACGGCACTTAAATACTAGGGCGACGATATGCATACATGAATATTGTAAATTGAGTAAATCCTAGTACGCAGCTGAAGCGAAACGAAATTTTCCATACAAAATTTTCCATACGAAATTTTCACGAAATTTTGAACGAAATTAAATTTGTTTTGTTTTTGCTTTAAGACTTATTTTCTGATGTTTTTTCTTGAATTTTTTTATTTGTTGTATTTTTTCTTTAATATGTTCGCTATTGACTTTGGAGACTTCAAAATTTTTCGTTTCGCTTCAGCTGCGTACTAGGCGTAAGTTAGCTTGAGTAGTTAGCTTTTGAACGTGTCGGTTGCCGGCCGCGCAATAGAACGTAGAAGGCAATAAATGGTAGCAATAGCAGACAAACAAGTTGCATAGGTAGATCTTTTCACTCGAATTTGTTTGTGTGGGATAATTAGTGAATACTAAATATGGATATTCAGGCCAGCGTTACCGTTAAGCGACTTTAGTCGCTATTAGCGACCTTTTTGAAGCCTTAGCGACCAAGCGACGACTTTTTATTTAAAGCGACCTTTTCACTAATTTCATAATAGCGACTTTTTTTTTTCTTTCTAAAAATTTATTTCTTTTTTAATTCTGAACATTTAGAGCTTCAAATTTGTGTTTCTTTTTTTGTTCTGAACGTATTCTGAGCTTGTTCAGAGCACCATCGATGGACTCAGAATAAAATAACTGAGCAGACCGAGTTGAATGCTGAACACAAGCATTTAGCGAGTGAAATTGAAAAAAAATTTCAAAACTAATAATATAATAATCGGTCTAGTTTTTTTATTTTTAAATTTTATTTCTTGTTTCTGTAAAAGTAAATTACAAGTAAATAGACAAATGTTCAGGTGTGTTTCAAATATAATTCTGAGCGCTCAGAACAAGCTTTGTTCAGAGGCTATTCAGAGCGTGTTCAGAATGTTCTGGCTCTGTTCAGAGCTTTTTTTTGAGTTATAAAAGAAAAACGCCTACCCATAAACTCATCCATTTCCATACCCACCACCACAGTACACAAACACATAATAAGATAATATCTTCCGAACGTTGTTAAAATTTGCTTGTCAAAAATGGGCACCAATCTGTCAGGTCGGCCTTTAATTTTAATATTTCAATAGCAGTAAACAGGAAGTTTGTTTTTGTTTTAATTTATAAAATGTCATTTGAAACAATTATAAATAGAAAAATAACAAATTTTCTTTGTTTTTCTTGTCGAAAAACATTCGGTTTTTGTGCGATTTTCTACTTTTATTTAAAACAATTAAAAATAACGGTCATTGGTCGAAGATATTACGCGTATAGCCGAACAAAAAGAGGGAGTTTTCAATGGAATTTGAAAGGGAAAAAATGTGTTGGAAAGCTTGAAGGCCTTTTTTCATTTAATATTTTATTTTTGTTCAAATTAAATGTTTCAAACTTCAAATGTTACGGGCCAAGCGTAGCTTTCAACTAAATTTAAGTTCCTAAAATGAAGACTGTTTTTTTAGTTTATAATTTTGTTATTATTTTTGTTGTTAGTAAAAAATTTGTTTCAAGACAACTTGTGTTTATTTTTCTATGTAAAAACATATGAAAACGGTTTAGCGACTTTTTTTTTGTCAAATAGCGACTTTTTCGACAAAAAAGCGACTTTTTTCAATTTTTCAGATTAGCGACCTTTTTTTTCTGAAAGCGACTTTTTAAGCGACCTTTCAAAAATTTTCAACGGTAACGCTGATTCAGGCCTATCGAGGTATCCGTTCGGAGAAACGTTCCGATCGGAACTTACATATCTTTCAAGGTATCCACTTCTGAACAAAAAATAAAGTACACAATCGCATTCATTTGACACATGTGTCAGCGCGATTTATTCAATAAATAAAAATCCTTGTGATGCTCAAGTCTTCTTAATTTCAACCAATCTCTCTTGCTATTTCCATTTTTATATTTCTTTCTGTGAAATTCCACTTTTCTTAAAATATTCCGCAACTATTTCATGTCGGAGAATTTCCGATGAAATTCAAAGCACAACTGTCAAAAAATCTTTGTTGAACACACTTCATCGCAATGCGTTGATATGTCAATCGGAACGGATACCTCGATAGAAAATTTCTCCAAACAGATACCTCGATAGGGCTGATTATATTGAGACAGTAATATATTGAGTAAATTATCTTTTTGTTTGTATATTTGAGTGTTTTGTGTGTAGGCATTACTTTAAAGACGCTAAAAAGATAAAAAACACAGGAAAAGGCAAAAAAAGGCAATAACAGGAGAAAAGGCAAAAAAAGGCAATAACGAAAGAAAAGGCAAAAAAAAGGCAAAATAAAATACATATATTTGGCACGAGGGGGACGTGAAACGTGTTTGTTTTTAATCTATAATGTCGTAGGATTAAGCAAGAAAAAAAGGCAAATTCCACAACATCCTATCCCTGCTTATGACTATGAAAGCTAAATACCTAAATACTTTACAAAGTTGTTCCAAATTTTTAATGAAACGATTTGTGTGCCAATTTTTAAAACGAAAATCAGTTTTTCATTGAAATCAATTTTAATAAGTGCAATGATTAAATTGGATTTTAGGAAAAGTTAAAATAAAAATTAACTTGGTATAGGTAATTATGTTGATCACTATTTTTGCCTAATTCACTTTTTTAAAATCGTATGTAAAAAATTTAAATGATGCAATTAAATGATATTCACGCCCTCAATTTTGTTTGAATCTTTTGCTTGTAAAATTCATAAGAAAAAAAATGATCAATGTGACAATTTTAAGTGAAAATTAAAACTTTTGCTTACCTACTTATTTCATTACACAAAAATATTTGACATGCAAAATATGTTTTTCTAAACCAAAAACAAAATACGTTTTATATCCGTTATTCACTAAGATATTTCAAAATTTTTTCAACAACTTGTTTTTTTTTTTTTGAAAATCAGGCCATTCTTTTGAGGAAATAACAATCCAAAAGTTAATATTTTGCTAGAAACAAAAAAAAAAAATTAAAAAAAAAAACATTCACAAGACCTATAGCCAACGAAGAAAATAAACTTTATTTAAAAAAGAAAGGCCACGAAATAAGGAAGTATTTAAGTATTCAAAAAAACAATTCATTTGTATAAAATTTTGTCAAAACCAAACTAAAGATAAAAATAAAAAAGCCTAAAAAATTAGTTCTTGGAATAATTGTTCTCACTATTTTTGAGCCTTTACAAAAAAGGTTAGTTAAAATAAATGTCAACAATTTTCAAATACAAATTTTTTCCATAAGGGTTCTACCCCAGAAATCACTAAAAATCGTAGTTTTTCACCCCTCCCCTTCTTTTCTTTTCACACCCTACTTCCGATCATCATTCTGCTAATAATTTTTTATTTCGTTCTCAAAAATTATTTGCACTGTTGTCTGCGATGTTGTGCTCAAAGAAATTCAATAACAAATCAAGTTCAATGTTGTAATTTTTTTTTTAATAAACTCAAACAATATTTACTTTGATTTGAATTAAAAACCAATAAACATTTCATCGTCATCATAAACAAAAATTTGTGATATGCATTAGTAATACATTTTTTGCTATAAGCTCAAAATTATTTGAATAAAAACAAAATAACAATAATAATAAAAAATATAAATTTCCAAAAACGTCCACACCAATATTATTTATAAGTGGATTATGAATCTTTTATCAATTAACAACAAGCTTAAAAGCCTTTAAAAAAAAATCTGTTTCTAATTAGTCCCCCACACAACATTAATAACAACCAGTTGACTCTGGAATGAAACGCATCTCATCATAATCCTCTCAAAATAAAAAATTATATTCCGTAGGTATATGACCTTTTACGTTTGTAAATGATTTACCTTTTAACAGTTCTAAAAACCTTTTTTTGTTGTTGTTGTCTTCAGTTTGAAGAAAAAAAAAAGAGGTGTGGTAAGTTTGTAACCATGGTAAAGCTTAAACTCCATTCAACAACAGGTAAGAGCGTTAAATTTATTGGAATTTGATTTTAAGAGGCTCCAAATTTAAATAATTGTTTTTGATGACAAATAACTTAAGACCCTAGGAGAAGAATTCTCAAAATTCTTAGAGACTGATGGCAAAATAATAAAAACAGTTTTAGAGGCCATTTGGATTAAGAAGCTCTTATCGTAGAGGCTTTTTAAAGTGCACAAAAATAAAATAATTTTTTTTTAAGAAAATAACTTGAACTTTATTTATTTACGATTAATAAGCCGACTAAAACACAAACAAAAACAAAAAATAAACCGACGAGTAATGATAAAGATTATTTAAACTTTTTTCTCTTATCTATAATTCAGCTGGAAATGAAATGATTTCAACGTTTGTTTGAAAAATACATCACAATTGATTAATTTATTGCAAGTTGATAAAATTAATTCATTTCTCCTTAAAATTTAAAAAAACACCAAAGCTTTTTGGCGCCTCATTTACGCTTAACCCTTAGATAAAACATTTTTGTTAAAGTTGATAAAAAGTTTGGCATTTCCTTCATTTCGTTGGTAGCTTCTTGTCTAGTCATGGATTGATATTCGTAGGCTACTTTTCGATTGATAGTTGTCAAAAGCTGAAACAATTCGGTGCCTCTTTCGTCGTTATTTTTCAAAGCTTCTTCAAAAGTTTGACAGAGAGCCTGAATAAACCATGATCCATTTTCAACATTTCTGAAGGAATAATAACCTGTGGAAGAAATGTGTCAGAAGTTCGATAAAAACTGGAGGAATTGACTTCTTCTTACCTTCAAAAGTTGAATAAAAGACTAAGAGATCAGCTGTGTTGGGTATGGCATAAGTGATTTTTTGGCTCTCATCAGGAGCAGATGCAAACCGTGACATTGGTGTTACTCTCTCTGTTTCGTATGTTACTGGTCTTTCTAGCTGATTTCCACGACAGGCCTAGAAGTTAAAATTCAACTATTAAACATGAGAAACTGAAGCCTTAAGACCCTGACTTACCTGAATGAAGAATAACTTGGGTTTATTAATAAGTGACTTGCAATTTTCTCCCAAAAATGGTGTCCACAAGCGTTCCACTGGATATGTCATATCCTTAGCGTAAACTTTCCCCTCAACTCCATGCGACATAACAACAACAACAAGGCAATCATTTTTACTGTGATCCTCCCTGGCAACTATATTTCAACAACAAAACTTGAGATTAATTAATGACAGAGACCCTCCAAACAGCCACTTACCATCTTTCAATTGACCATTCAATTTCTCAAATGTCAAATCATCAAAAGTCCGCACATCAAACCCATACTGTTTCAGCATGCTCTTCACACGATCACGATCACGTTCGGTACCCTTTCTCGGTTCTTGATTTCGAATTTCTTTGTGATTAAAGATCAAGGCAATTCCAATATTTTCATTGTTTGTATTATAATTCACATCTCTTGTTGCAATTGATCGAATTGGACCTTTGATTTCTTCAACTGCCATTCCATCGACTTCATCATATTCTTGATTGTCAGCTGGCTCTTTATCCTTTTCCTTGTCTTTTTTCTTGCCAAATCTTAGAACAGATATATCAGTCTCATCCATTTTGCTTGAATTTCTCCCTCCAACTGAATTTTGTACTTGTAATAACTGTTTGATAGCTTTTTTTTTCATCCATATCATATCTAATCGTTTATTGATAACACGACTAAGATAATGATAAGAAATAATTCACCATTTGGTAGATTTTGTTTTTTTCTATAATGAAGGGAAGTTGAAATCTAAATCTTTATCTTATCATCGATTATAATATTTTGTATGTCTTTCTTCATTATTGGACAATATAAACTTTTCAAGTTTGCATTTTTAATTTGATAAAGACTGTTTTGGTGAAATACTTTGCTTTGTATGGAAATGAACAAAAAAAAAAGCAAATTTTGTGAGTCACACAAAATAGCATATTAAAACTACCTGTGTACTTTTTATTATTGTAAGATTAGTTGTGATTATTTATGTTCCCCTCATGAAAGATAAACTTATTTGTTCAGATTAGGAATCATATGCGCTTAGATATTTACTATTGGGTTCTTATTGAATTAAAATTAAAATTGAATGAAGATTTAAACAGCCAATTTGTTTTCATTCAAGTGACGCCAATCAATTGGCGTCAAGAAAGTTTAAGCAATTAAAATGTGAAGATAAAATCCTCAGATGCGTTATTTAAATTTTATATCACCAAATTTTATCAGTACATTGCAGAAAAATTAGAAAACTATTTAAAATTAAAAGGAAATTAAAACATTTATCAAATTTTTTAGATTTGATTTGTCGTAAAGGCCAATTTTGGAATTTTGGAAAATCGCATTTTAAGGTTTGTATTACTAAAAAAAAAACGCAACGATTAAGTTTTTCTGACTTCAAAATTCTGGTTTTCAAAATTCTACTTTTTTTAACGAAAATTCTATTTTTTTTATTATGTCTTTCAAAACACTACTTTTTAAAATTCAGCTTCAAGAATATATTTTCAATAATATCTTGGCAGCCAATATTACTAATTAACATTTTTAGAATAATTGTGTAAAATTAGAACAAAATCGATAGCTATACCTATGAGAATAATCCAAAAATCCAAATACAAGAATTTCACCTTGATACAGTTCGAATAAGGGGTATAGATACAAGTTTGAACAAAATTAGAAGATATTTATAATTTATTTGGATACGATGGAGCCGATGTCTTCGTTAATTTTCGAAAATTAACGAAGAGCCAAAAAACGACGTAATTAAAACCAATGATCAAGGACTTAAGGAGAAAATGATTGAATCAAAGTGGTGCAATTTTGAATCAAAGTAGTGCCCACATTAAACAAAAGAAAAAATCATGTGTGCGATTCACACGTGGTAGAAGTGAAACCTTAAATAATCATTTTTGTTGAAAAAAACTACACCATTAAAAAGTTAAAAATTTTCCTAAAGAATAAAGCCATACTTAAATTTTTACAATGCGCTAAAAGTTTAAAAATAATTTATTCAAAACAATCATTTTTCATGAAAAAGCAAAAAAAAACTTTTTTTTTTTCTTCTAACACCATTTTTTATGACAACATATAATAAATTTTATATCATCCCTGAAAGCTTATTAATTAAGCTCAAAATATTTATATCGACCATGGACCATGTCTATGCAACATCTACAAAAAGAGGTAGAATTTTTTGAACCCAATCAGTTTTCATCAAAATAAGCAAAAAAAATCAATTTTTTTTTTCTCTTCTAACACGATTAAATCCAGTTTTTTAAATGATTCATTTCATTTCAATATGGACATGAAATACTTAAGTGTCATTTTTATTTTTTTTTTTTAACATATGCAATTTCCTGGTTTGATTACGAAAGTAAGAACTTGCTGATATGTTATTTATTTTTCAGATTTTTGAAATGAAGACATTTTTCTATAAGCATTCATTCTAAGGTTTAACTTTAATAGGTCCGTTCCACACTTAGTCTGAGACTGTCGATTCTAGTATCTAATATTTGGTTATTTTTGGTACCTAGTCTGTTCCCAAATTGTGTAGAAGAGAGTGCTCACGGGAGAGTAAAAAATTTCCCCACCCTTACAAATTTAGTCCCAATAATTTCTTCGGGCAAAAATATGAGTTTTGTCAAATGAAAAGTTGGCGTATGTCAAACAAATAAATAAAATAAAAAAAAACATAAATCAGATTGTAGTGATTTTAAATTAAATAGCTTTTGCATTCAAAAAGTGTTTTTGTTAATCGAATTAAAAGTAAAATATCAAATTCTGGGGTCGAATCACAGCACACTATTACGATCATACGTTAACGTTTTGACTATTGCTATCTCTAATTAATTAACGGACGTATGCCGTAATTCGACCCCTGATTTTTTAATAGTGTTCAACTTGTTCCAAACTCTTTTATTTTTATTTTAAGTTTGAATTTTAAAATTGGAAACTGTATATAAATTTAAAATAAATCAAACGTTCCATATTAAAGACGTCAAAAAACAAAACAAAACAAAACAAAAAAAAAACAAAACAAAATTCTGACCTCAAACTATCACAAAAAAAAAACAATAGATAAATAGCGTATACGTTCATTTATATTTATTTCCGTCTATTATTCAGAAAAACTAGCCAAACGAATACAACTGAAGAAACTAATTTTATTGAACATGAAAAATTGACCATGTTGGCAGCGGGAAAGCTTTAAGAACCTTAAGTTAATATTTGGCTTCAAGTTCAAATTGGATACATAGCTCAAGTACAAATTTCTGGCCTATTCCTGGAATGGAATTCATAGCAATGGAAGAATCCAGGTAAATTTTGTTATGTTATCTCTTTCTCCAAAGTTTGAAATCCTTTTAATTCTTATAAAGATTCTTCTCAAATTTAAAATTAAACGTTAAAAATTCTGCTACCAAATATCAATACGACACTGATATCATATTGGTAGCTGGTAGGCGTTGTGGTGTCTTATAACACGGGTATAGTGAGTCGTTTACCATATAGTATCGATATCAGCAGTGTGTCACAGCTCACAGGTATAAGATCCGCTATGTATAAACATAACATGTACCATAAAAAATGATTATAAAATCCTCATATTAGTAACCGTAAAAGTTTTATTTTTTTGACATCAGGAAATCCTTTGAAAAAGTAAAGTTCAGTTCAAAGAAAAATTGTGTTGCAGACTGTAAAAGTGATAAAATTTCAAACATCTCAATGAAGTTTTTTTTTTTTTGTAGTATATGGTCGAAGAAGTGTGCCATCATCTGTATTACTGTTAATACACTACTAAATGGTGTTCCCGTGTTCATAATGCCGGTTAGGGTCCGTTAAGTACTTAAATAAGTAAAAGAAAGGACATATACAGGATACTTCATTATGAAATGCAAAATACAAAATACATAATTGTTTGAAAAAAAAATTGTCAAATCCCACTGAGTCCTACATTTCAGAAAAAGCATTTTTTATACCAAGAGTATCAAAGTATATTACTGTGAACTCTCAGTCTCTTTTTCATCTAGTCATGGTGCTTAGGTCCCCTTAATAGACTTTCATACTTAGGTACGCGTATGTCATTAAAAAAATCCTTATTAAATATTCTTAAAAAAAAAAAAAATGTTATTAGAAAAATTTAAAATGACTTTTTTCCAAACTTTTTCTAATAAAATATGAATTTATTTAAAAAAAATTTTTGGCCATAAATATTATCAGTTGAATTTCGAAGCAAAAAATGTAAAATAATATCACACTTTTGAAAAGAAAAATGAAAAATTACTTCAATTTCAATGGTTTTTTTTTTTTAAACTGAATTCTTGCATTGAAATAATTAATTTTCTCAAAAACTGTGGTAAATAGTAACTTTAAATTTTTGCTATTTAACTTTCAACAGTAAGGGTTATTAAATGAATAAAAAATAATTTTATGTTTAGATGTTGAACTTAAAAAAAAAATAAGTTACATTTTTTTTCAAAACTTTTATTAAAAAAGTTCTTCGAAAATGAAATACTTTTTAATTTTTTTCATAAACCGTAATACATATTGACATTTCCTTTTATAATTTGAAATCATAATAAATGCGGCCAAAAAAATTTGAAAATAAATGCATTTTATATTACGACCAAGTTTAAAAAACGACATGTTCAAATTTTTTCAATAATTTTTTTTTTCAAAAATCTGAGTTCAATTACCATTCTTTCAAAAGCCGTTCATTCAATTAACTTAATTTTAATTTTACATATATGACTAAGCTTCTAGCTTTTGAAAAATGTATATTTGAATATTGTAGGTGTTGCCGTTGTGTTCAAATATTTTTTTTTGTGTTTGAAGTCAATTAATAAGAAAATTGCATCTAAAGCTTGAACTATGGAAGATTGTCCCTCACTTTTGTATATTTTTTTTCCTTGAATTTCCAAGACAATCTTTTGGCCTCAATTAATTTATGAAATTTAAGAAAAATTTTTGAAAAAAATTTGTTTTTGTTCACAAAAATCTTCAATTAAATTTAAAAAATCAAAACTGCAACACCGGCAATTTTTAATCTATAGACTTTAAAGTTTTTTTAATTACCGACGTTTGAAAAAAAAGATCATCAAAATCTAAGCTGTTCGGCCGGGTTCCCTAATATTGCCAATTTTTGAGCTTTAGTTACTCCACTATTAGCTACTCGTATGATCCTCATACTTGTTAATTTTTGAAATATTAAAATTAATGCTTTGCTAACCACTAAATGTCTTTCAATAAACTGCCCACATAATAATAATAAAGTGAAAACAATTATTTATAATATTGTTCATTTCTAAAATTGATAATTGCCAACGTTGAGATAGTATATCATAAATTTTACTGATCATAATGCAAAAGAGCTTAATAAGGGCATATCTTTTTTGAAATCTTTTGATGAACTATCAACCTCTTCAAAAATAACACCCCTACAAACAGAGAAGTTAATATTTGTCACCAACTAAAACCTTCCCTTTAAAAATGTAAACGACATAATAAAAGTCATGTTCACCAAATTTAATCTTCAACGGGAATTATTACTATATCAATCTTACAATCTTCAAGTCAAAATATAGTTTCAAAAAGGGATGAGCATATAATTTCCATTCAAACATCCCCTTATTTTCTTATATCCTGGCTAAAATCATAAAAAATGCAACATATGGCGCATACCATCCGAAATAAAAAGACAAAAAAAAAAAAACAAGATTCTATAATAATCCAATAATCAAAAGTCTAGGAAAAAACCCAGGTCATGTGCGCAGTAGTTGCGCTTCTTCGACAACTTCGCAGCCATTTCTCAAAAGACCACAAATCTCATATCCTTTTTACATCTTTTATTTTTTCTCATATCCTCATATTCTCAACTTACTTCAAACAAACACACACATTATCGTAACCTACGTCTTTCTAGATGAAGATGATGGTAAAATAATGTCCGCCCCATGTTTTTACATTACTTTTACGCTGCTTGCAACCAATGCCAGCTAAAAGTCAAAAAGCCTGAACCAAAGCCAACGTCCATAATTGGCAATATTCAAATTTGATTTATTTCAAACGGAAATTAACTTTCATTTCGTTTGTACGCAAAACTTTTCTTCATTGGCTTTCTTATGTTTTTGTCAAAGAGCTTACAAAAAAACAAGTCTCTGTTCTGCTGCAACACCACCATTATCATGTCCTGCACAGATTCTCCCCTTTGACAGAGTCTCAGGATCAATTCTGATGTCTCCAAAAAACATATCCCCAAAAAAAAAACTCCTTCAAGAGCACCACCTTTTCTTCCGAAAATCATGCCAATCAATTGATCTGTTAACAAAAACACAATTTGCTCCTTACAGGATGTTCCGGAAATTATTACTTCCCCTCCATTATCCGATTTACCGATTTACAAGTCATTTCGTTCTCTTTCACTGTCGATTAGATCTCCCCACTCGCCCTGCTGCAAAATGGCAATCAGCCAGCGACAGTGACTGAGATCTGGGACAGTATGAGCTATATAAAGCCATTCCCAGCCAGCCAAGGCAGCTAGCACCAGTTGGCTGCTGTTGTCGGGGTGTTGAAAGGGTGTCACATTTTAAGGGTGGCATCGCAGTATGGCAGAATCCCAGACTATGCAAATAGTGTTGAGTAATTTATTATCACGCAACAAAGTTGTAAGAGCGCGTCGTCGTTGTGTTGTTTTTTGTATTTTTTTCTATGCACCAAGCACCCCCTCCCCACAAATTCTAACGCCACTTAAGCCACAGTTTTCGGATTTGAATACAATATGTGGGATGAAAAGCGTATTTTTTCTTCCTTTTTTGTATTTTCACTTCTTCGCTGCTTAAACTGTTTTTGTTAATCTTCATCTCCTTACTTCGACCCCCCGACTCGGAATGAAAATGCTTAACATTGAAAAATCCCCAAAGTCCAATGACTAATGCTGATGTGTACAGAACGTTGAGGGGGGTTTTGTGCGCCCAATATACGAGCAACACACAAAAAAAAAAAACAATCCAACAAGTGCGCACGCCCAAAACTTTCCCATTTGGGTTCGGTCGGTGTTACAATGTGTTTTTCCTCTTTTTTTTCCTCCTTACGTTTTATTGCAAACGCAATGTGACCAAAGAAAAAAAACACGATTCCATTTTTTCCACTAGATTTTGCAAATGCATATTCCCGAGAGGGCCAGTGTGGACATATTGACAAATAAATTAATCAAACTGCGTGTATTGGAAAAACTTGGTTTGGGCGTTACTCTCGTTATGTTGATGGGTTCTTTTCTGCACAACCACCCACTATTTCATAGTCACCATATCACTGCCACTACTACAGCTATTGCCGCCGCCGCCGGCTACCGGACCGTGGAATGTGGATAGAATTATATAGAGAGGCCATCGGCCAGAGCAGCCGAGACCCAGACGAGACCAGTCCAGGCCAGACAGACAAACCAACTACAATAAAAAGTGCTGTATTGGCAACAGTTTGACAGTTGGCATCGGTATGCAATAAAGAGAGAAGCTATATCGCACACTCAATCCAGTTTGATATTCCAGAAGATAGAAGGATATACAAGTTGAGTTTTATGATTCGATAAGGGTGCGCTGCATAACACTCGAAGCTAAAAGGCATTGAATGTGTTGAGTTGCCATGGCAGTAAAATAGTATTGTTTTGGTACAAAAGTTATATGAATTTGAAAATTTGTATCTAGCGCCCAACGTGGAATTTAAATTTTAATTTAAATTTTAATTTTAATTTTAATTTTAATTTTAATTTTAATTTTAATTTTAATTTTAATTTTAATTTTAATTTTAATTTTAATTTTAATTTTAATTTTAATTTTAATATTAATTTTAATTTTAATTTTAATTTTAATTTTAATTTTAATTTTAATTTTAATTTTAATTTTAATTTTAATTTTAATTTTAATTTTAATTTTAATTTTAATTTTAATTTTAATTTTAATTTTAATTTTAATTTTAATTTTAATTTTAATTTTAATTTTAATTTTAATTTTAATTTTAATTTTAATTTTAATTTTAATTTTAATTTTAATTTTAATTTTAATTTTAATTTTAATTTTAATTTTAATTTTAATTTTAATTTTAATTTTAATTTTAATTTTAATTTTAATTTTAATTTTAATTTTAATTTTAATTTTAATTTTAATTTTAATTTTAATTTTAATTTTAATTTTAATTTTAATTTTAATTTTAATTTTAATTTTAATTTTAATTTTAATTTTAATTTTAATTTTAATTTTAATTTTAATTTTAATTTTAATTTTAATTTTAATTTTAATTTTAATTTTAATTTTAATTTTAATTTTAATTTTAATTTTAATTTTAATTTTAATTTTAATTTTAATTTTAATTTTAATTTTAATTTTAATTTTAATTTTAATTTTAATTTTAATTTTAATTTTAATTTTAATTTTAATTTTAATTTTAATTTTAATTTTAATTTTAATTTTAATTTTAATTTTAATTTTAATTTTAATTTTAATTTTAATTTTAATTTTAATTTTAATTTTAATTTTAATTTTAATTTTAATTTTAATTTTAATTTTAATTTTAATTTTAATTTTAATTTTAATTTTAATTTTAATTTTAATTTTAATTTTAATTTTAATTTTAATTTTAATTTTAATTTTAATTTTAATTTTAATTTTAATTTTAATTTTAATTTTAATTTTAATTTTAATTTTAATTTTAATTTTAATTTTAATTTTAATTTTAATTTTAATTTTAATTTTAATT
Organism: Episyrphus balteatus; assembly: GCF_945859705.1. Taxonomy (NCBI): domain Eukaryota; kingdom Metazoa; phylum Arthropoda; class Insecta; order Diptera; family Syrphidae; genus Episyrphus; species Episyrphus balteatus. Next base: position 8,914,526 of record NC_079136.1, on the reverse strand, counting down.
TTAATTTTAATTTTAATTTTAATTTTAATTTTAATTTTAATTTTAATTTTAATTTTAATTTTAATTTTAATTTTAATTTTAATTTTAATTTTAATTTTAATTTTAATTTTAATTTTAATTTTAATTTTAATTTTAATTTTAATTTTAATTTTAATTTTAATTTTAATTTTAATTTTAATTTTAATTTTAATTTTAATTTTAATTTTAATTTTAATTTTAATTTTAATTTTAATTTTAATTTTAATTTTAATTTTAATTTTAATTTTAATTTTAATTTTAATTTTAATTTTAATTTTAATTTTAATTTTAATTTAGAAAATTTTAAAAAAATCTGAAAAATTTGAAGAATTAGAAAATTTTGGAAACAAATTAATTATAAAATTAAATAAAAAAAAATTAAAAGAAAAAAAAAACTTAAAAAAATATAGAACACATGAGGAAAATTTTTAAAAAATTGAGACAACTTTATAAAAAGTTTAGAAAAATCTAGAAAAGGCTAGAAAAATTTAATAAAAAATTTAGATAAACTTAAAAAAAAAAACATTAACAAAATCAAGCAAAATTAAAAAAAAAGAGAAAGTTCAAAAAAAAAAATAAGAAAAATTTGGAAAAATCTAGGAAAAATTATAAAAACTAAGAAAAATTAATATTAAAAAAAAAATATAGAAAAATTAGAAAAAATGAGTAAAATTTGATAGCAAATTTTTAGAATCAGAAAAAAAAAAATAGAAAAAAACTAAAAAAATGAAACAAATTTTAGAAAAAAAAATAGTTACATTTAGAAAAATTGCAGAAAAATTGAGAAAATCTAGGAAAGTCTAGAAAAATCTAGAAAAATTTAGAAAAATCTAGACAAACTTATAAATTTAGAAAAAAATAGAAAAGTTTGAAATAAAATTAGAAAAATTAAGAAAAACTTAGAAAAAGAACATTTTAAAAAATTTTTTGAAAAGTTAAGAAAAATTTAGAAAAATATATAAAGAAAGGTAGAAAAAATTGGAATAAAATTAGAAAAGCTAAGAAAAATTTAAAAAAAATTGTGAATATTTTAGAAAATTTTTGAAAAGAGGAAAATTTAGAAAAATTAGGAAAAGTATGTATAGAAAAAATTTAATATAGAAAAAATTAGAAAAAAATTTAGAAAAAAATTAAGGAAAACTTAGAAAAATATAGAAGAAACTAGGAAAAATGTAGAAAAACCTTTTAAAATCTAGAAAAATAACTTTGCTTCTATAGGGCCTTAAAGAATCAATGATAGAATCTGCAAGGCTCTATAGAAGCAAAATCGTCTGGGATATCAAACTTGTTGAAGTAATCATTCCTTTTTTTACCAAATCTTTGCTCCCAAATTATTCTCTCTCTCGAAAACACTTAAATCACCCTCTTATCCAATACCACCAATATTTCCATCCTACCTACGCAAAAAGGAAATTCACCCACATTTGCATCCTCATTCCTCAAAACTCCCTTAAATCTCACAGAATTTTCCCATTTAAATCTGCTGTATCATGGTGAAAATCCTCTCAAACCTGCTGCTGGCTGTCATGCAATAATTTTTTTTTATTTCCACTCAACCTGTATCTTCCCTACATACACTCATCTTATATTATTTTACTCTTCCACTTGACCAAAATAAGTAATATCATCAAATTACTCAACATTTCCACACCACCCAAAACCCAACCAACGACGAACGATGACAAAAATCCCAAAAGATAAAAAAAATCCACACTCACTCACATTTGAGTGAAATACTATAAACATCCCCTTTGGCTCTATACTGGTTGAGCATGAGCAATGAGTGTGTGTACAAACTAAACACGAAAACAAAACCACAAAACAGACCCAAACCAAACCAACAACACAATATGAAGGAACATACAACACTAAAAGACCCAATTTGAGTGATGGCTCAAAGGAACCCGAAAAAAACCACTCAAAATTGAGACATGAAGCTGTGTGTGTATTGAGTAGGAAATTATAGAGGATGTTCTACTGGAAATGTTGGACAACCGACGAATTACGATGAAAATGAAATTCATAAAATTCAGTTGCTCGTTGACTTGCATTGTATTCTAACGTCTCTTCTCTAAAAGTTGGACGGGTTTTATTCCGCGCGAGTATTGAAATTGAGTTATAGAGGAAAAAAAAGTAAAAAATTCCTTTCAGAGTGCTTCAAACACACACATGACTATAAATTAATTCCAAATCCAATTTACCTCTTCATGTTTATTATATCTGCCCCTAGCTAGTATAATACCGTATATTAAGCATCATTCAGCCAGCATCCATGAGATATTTTTTTTTTGCTCTCAGTTGTGTAGTATTTTGAGTTGGATTTAAAAAAAAAAGGGTGATAGATACGTCCGTCATCTCTCGTCTCGTCTCGGTGGTCTTCTTCGTCGTCTCGCAATCATCATCATAGTCGAACCCGAACATCACCCATTTCATGTATTTTGTTCTGTTCTCTGTTCACCCAAAAAAAAAAAACCACCAACAACAATCACGACAACAAGAGAAAAAAGGGTGAAATAAAGTGGAGTATAGTAAAAATAAAAACTCAAACACGGAAATAATAAAATAATAGTATATAGTTGCTCCTCTGTGCTGAGCTTCAAGTCTCTTCTGTGTGTAAAAATTAAGTGGCAACCATTTCTTTTATTATAACAAAAAAAAAAAAAAAAATTGTACAAAAAAAAAAAATTGTACCTAGAGAACGCGCTCTAGAATGCCCCCGGGGCAGTTCATATAGATTCAGACACATTTGCTTGCTCTTTGGCACACAGAGTCAAGTCGTAGATAGTCGTAGTTGAAAATACAACACGAACGGAAAAAATAGCAAAAAAAATATAAGGCGGAACATTTCTGTGTTTATAAGGAAGAAGGAAGATTCTTTTCTTCTCTCTATCTTCCCATTGTGTCTACTTTTCTTTTTTGTTTTTGTTTTGGTTTTATTTTTATGAGATCTTAGCCTCTTTTAACCCCCTTTTCCCGTACAGAAAAAAAAAACCGAAAGAATGTTTTCAAGTGATTCTAAATGTTTCGTGTAAATAATAATGATAGTCCCTAAATGGTCACCCTGTGGAACGCCATATGAGTATAAACTATCAAGTGGATAGTAGTTGTTTGATAATAATAACATAAAATCTATTTTTCGGTACCGCCCTTATACACCTTCTCTCAAAGAAGAACCCCCTCATTTCTGACAACCCTCAAAACAAAAATACAAAAAAAAAAAAAAAAATTCCATTTCTCACCCATCTCTCATTCGGATGAGCTATAGCTCCGAACACGACAACGACCGACACGCTGAGATTTATACAAAGGAAGTGAAGAAGTATCTTTTTTTTTACTCTCCCCCCATCTCGCCAACCATCACCGTCTTCGTCTTCCATATCGTTTGTGTGTTGATTGTGTGGATGTCCCCATCATCATCATCCCCATCAGCGTGTTAAAATCCCAGGCAATGAGTTGAGTTAAGTTGATGAGTTAATCCAAATGAAAGCGAGTTAGAAAAGAAGACTTACACACAGTTAAAAAAAAAAAAAAAACACTCTCATCACAACACTGACTATGTGGCTCTGGTGTTCTATTTGTTAATCAAAATTAAGTGAAGTGACTAAGGGAACCCTAATTAGACCTGTTTTATTTATTTTTTTTTTTGTATTTTTTGTTTTATTTTTGTTCTTTCTACTCTTTTTCGCTGTGATTAACACGGAAAAAGCGAGTGACGACAAGAGTAGATAGAGAGTAAAGTTTCAAGATAAAAAACTATCTCAAAAAGTCCTTTTCCAAAAAGGACGAAGAAAGGACGAAAGAAAAACAGAAAAAGGAAAGTTGTTCAAAAGAAAAACAGAAAAAAAAAGAAAATCATGGAAAATTGTAAAATTAATGAAAAGTGCTCAACTGGACAACGACTTCAGCATCAGCAGGAATACCTTCAACAGGATAAAGAAAAGGACAAGGACGAAGAAGATCGTCTATGTATAGTTGATGCAATACAACAACAAAATAAACAACAAAATCAGAAAAATAATCAGAAAAATACTAACAACAACACAAGTAGAAGCAGCAAAAGCAGCGATAGCGATACCAAAAAAAACCTTATGTCCTCATCATCAGCTTCAGTAGCAGCAGCAGCAGCAGCAGTAAAACAAAGTTGTACCATACATCGCCCACTTCCACCACCTTCGGTGATGAGTTGTACCGGTGATGGTGGTGGTGGTGGTGGTGGTAATTCTGAAAAAAAGATAGTTGGTGTATCCACTCCAGTATCCTTGTTTAACTTTGTATTCTACGTGATGTGTATCGGTTCGTTGGGATTCTCTGTGTACTCGAACATCCGGCAAACTTACACAGAAGAACGGCTTAAACATCTACGACATCTCGACGATAGAATAACCCTTCTCGAGACAAAGCTAGACAACTTGCCCCAATTGATGGCATCACTGTCGTTATCATCATCAGCATCGTCGCCCTCAGCAGGATTGCAGAAATCGACAACATCATTGGACGACAATGTCGCGGATACAGTACGACGGCTATCGTTGCAATTCGATGGGATACACCGGCTGCGACGGGATGTGTCACAATTGCAATTAGTCAGACGACAGGAGCGGCAGACATCGATTCAGCAGCATATGTCGGAATGTCCATGTTCAGCAGGTGTGTATATTTCTCGTATATTTTTAGCAACACAAGAGTGTCAAATTGAACCGTGTTGTGTGTAGTCCGTGTTTTTCGTACTCAAACCTGAACCAGCCCCAGACCAAGCCAAACCATTCAGCCAGCCATCCTACGACTTCCCTGATGAGTGTGTGATGTGGTGTCTACTCGCAGTGCATCGCGCATTTTGACGTTTGTACTGCGATTTGCCAACCATAATAAATTACCTTATGTAGCGTGGCGTAGCGTGGTTTGGTGTGGAATGGAATAGCGTAGGAAGAAGGTGCAGGTTGACGAACGTATGTTGTATCACTTGTCCCACAGCCCAAGTTGTACTCTGGTAGGTACTATATCTATCCACATTTTTATAGGTAAGTAGGCAGGTTAAATTGGCTGGAAGCCCCCAGAGAGTTGTTCTGCTTCACAGTGCGAGGGCACATAGCACAGTGGTAGAGTGTAGCCAAATGATAGTGTGTGAGGTTATGTTTTTTTTTTGTTTTGTGTGTTTTTTGTTGGAGGCTTGGAGGATATTTCCATGGAAGGGTTTATGAGTTTTTTTGTTTTTTTTTTATTTATTTTTTTTTTTTTTTTTTTTTGCCACTCAATCGGTCATTCTGTGGGCACTTTTAAGGTGGTTAACCACTTTGTACTTTTAATCAATGATGGGGAAATTTGTGTTGTTTAAGCTTTGTGGCCATGTAGGGTACTTTCGTTTGGTCGTTTATACTTGTTGGGGAGGAGGTATGATTGAGAGGAACCTACCAATTTTTCAAAGTTTTTTTTTTTTTTTTTTTTTTTTTTTGAAGAAAAATTTTTCTTTTAGCTTTGTTGATGAATATCTATCATGGAAACGATGAAGGTTTTTTTTTTTTGGGTGATTTTGGGATTTTTTTTTGTTTTATGTTCGGAGGCTTTATATACGGTTTTTTTTTTTGCAATTTATTTTATTTTTGTACGAAAAAAAAGGATATAGATAGGATCGGAATTAGTTTTCTGGTTGATGATGATGATGGTTAAGGTTATATGATGGTTAGGTGATGGTTATGGTGAAGAGTTTTATACATTCATTTGAAATGAAAAAGCTGAGTAATTATGGGTTGGTTTTTTTTGTGCGTTTGTTTTTGTGTGTTTTCGTTTGTTTGTTTTTGTGATGAAAGGTCGTTTAGTACGTGATATATAAGCATCGGTAAGCATCATCCAAAATGTTAGGGTATAGAGAGAATGGGAAAGGAACCATTTTCAGTTTGTGTTTTTGAGTTGAGTTGAAGTATCTATCTATTTTATGAGGGGCTTAGAAAAAGTAAATAATGCGTGTAAATCCTATGATTTGGGGATTTTGCTTTAAAAAATATATAAATTTTTTTTGGGTGAAAGCTTGATAAGTAGGTGGCTTATGTACCTGGTGTTATTTTCATTACATTTATTAGTCAGGATCAACGTGATAAAATGTTATTTATTATTTTTAATTTCAGTAAATTTTAAAAATTTTGTATAGTGCTAATTAATTATTGTAAAAACTTCTGAGGCATGGATATTTGATATTGACTCTGAATTTTTCTACAAGAAAAACTCCTCAGTCGATTATTCTTACTTAATTGGATCACAATTTTTTTTTCGTTCTCAATTGTCTTTCTAATGTCCTTTTTTCATTAAAATAAAATAAACGGTGTTTTTGTTTTGTGAACGAATGCAAAGAAACGCCGTTATTAACTAAACGTTTTAATTTTTTTTTTCTAAATGGCGCCCAACGTGAAACTAAAAAATATTTTTTTTTCAATGACTTTCAATTTTAAAAGAAATCAGATAAATGGCGTTAAAATTGGATTACCAAAACATGCTGCGTCAAATTTAAAAAAAAAAAAATTAGATAATATTATGAATTTTAAAGGTTTCGAGAACAAAGAAAAGAGACACAATTTAAAAAGGCACGCAATCAATTAAGTTCTCATTTCAACAACAAAAAATTAGAAAACAAATATGTGCCTAAAAGAGGATACAAGCAAATTGAAGAAAATGAATCGTTTATTTCAGAAACAGCATAGGGTCAATGTGGGTAAATGTAAACAGGGGTAAATGAAAACATGGCTCATAACAAGCTTCAGTTAAATCTCTTTGATGCATACATAAGTACAAATCGCGGACGCATGTATCTTTTAACTTATACGTCAAGCTCATTGCTGTCAAGAGAGAATTCATTCCACGAGCGTATTTTCCGTGAAAGATAATTTTTTAAAGTGCCAAACAAGTTGTTAGTCTTTCAGAAAAATTAAATATTTTTGCAGATTCAATTAAGTCAGTATAATTTGCAAATACTTTTTTGGTTTTAATTTTGATGTAGATTCTATGTGATACAAGCAAATTTTAAAATACAGGACATTTATATCGATTTGCATGTGTTTACATTTACCCCAGAATATTTTTCATAATGGGTAAATGTAAACAACGTATTCTGGGGGTAAATATAAACATATATTTTTGCTGAAATTATTGGTTTTAATAAAAATAACGTATTTTAAGTCAATTACTATTGCTAAAGTGCCGCGGAGTCACATTTTAAAGTAGCCAACACCATCATTTTCAGTGGATGATGTTGCAAAATCGGTCTCTGACGTAAAAAAACAAAAAATTTGACGTTCGGAGCTGCTCAGGATGCATATTGGGCGCCTATATAAAGAATCAAAGGAAGAAAACAAAAACTTTTATTGGAATTTGAAAAAGTTTTTGTCAAATACCTTCTTGAACGTTTTTCAAGTTGTTATCCATATGATAAAGGGGAAATTCTAAATTTTAAACCACCGTTTACATTTACCCCGAATTTGTAAAAAAACACAAACATGGTGGGGTATTTGTAAACATGCCATATTTGACAGTAATGTAAACAATTTGGGAAATATTTGTTTATACAGGGTGTCCCAAAAGTAATGGATCAAACGAAGTATGCTAATAGGGGATCTTAAGGGCTCTCAGAATTTGGTAACTTGTTCATCCCAAATCCTTACGGTTTTCGATTTAATGCAATTCTTGTGAAATTTCGAAAAATCTCGACTTTGCAACAGTATTTTGCTTCCTGCTGCCATTATTGATTTTTGTTTTTTACAATTCTTTTACTAAAACATTGACAAATAATTAGGAACAATTAATTGATCAAAATATTTTTTATTCCATAAGCCATTTCAATGCAAATTAACTAACAGTTTCAAGTATTATAAAAAATCAATTTTTAACTTTTATTTGAGAGCAACACCGCAAAAAAAATTTCTATGGTGTGAGAATGGTTTAATATTTTAAAAAGTTGCCCTGTTATTGTAGTTTTCAAAAATGTATAAAAGTTTCCAAAGTTGCAGTTAGATCGCAAAATATTACAATTTGAATTCAACAAAACAGGGTTTTTCAGAGCAAAAAACAACCAAAACAAACACATTTTCTCGAACTGTTATTTGTTTAATTTTCTTTGAACAAAAGCCTCTATTTTTGTTTGTATTTTTGCTTTGAAAAACCCTGTTTTGTTGAATTCAAATTGTAATATTTTGCTATCTAACTGCAACTTTGGAAACTTTTATACATTTTTGAAAACTACAATAACTGGGCAACTTTTTAAAATAATAAACCATTCTCACACCATAGAAATTTTTTTTGCGGTGTTGCTTTCAAATAAAAGTTAAAAATTGATTTTTTATAAAACTTGAAACTGTTATTTAATTTGCATCGAAATGGCTTATGGAATAAAAAATATTTTGATCAATTAATTGTTCCTAATTATTTGTCAATGTTTTAGTAAAAGAATTGTAAAAAACAAAAATCAATAATGGCAGCAGGAAGCAAAATACTGTTGCAAAGTCGAGATTTTTCGAAATTTCACAAGAATTGCATTAAATCGAAAAAACCGTAAGGATTTGGGATGAACAAGTTACCAAATTCTGAGAGCCCTTAAGATCCCCTATTAGCATACTTCGTTTGATCCATTACTTTTGGGACACCCTGTATTTATAAAGAAGAAGTGACATCATTTCATATTTGCATTTGAAGATACCATTCAAGTTGTTCCGTGAAAACATATAAAAATCTAAAGTCGGAAGAAAAAAAAGACATGAAATTGTTTACATTTACCCACATTGACCCTAAGTCCATTTTTCCCAAAAAATTTTTTTTGGAGATTACTCATTTATGTTCATCTATTGGAAAAAAATTAAGTATGTCAGACCCCCCCAAATACGAAAACTGAAAGAAAAGGGTTCAAAATATATGGAAATATTTCACCCGGTGACAACATTTTTGACTGCTAAATACATGAATTTTTACCAGTTTTAAGTTATTTTAGCAGCAATCTTCAGACGCACACCCTTTTGTTTAACATCTATAAAAAGGTAATGAGTTACTCTGTCTATATCTATTAAATTCATTAAAATTGAACTCAGGGTTCAAAAGTTACAACCAGATTTCTCGCGGTGGTAGCGTTTTTAACTGTTGAATATATGACATTTTACCAGTTTTTAATTATTTTGGCAGCCATCATGACACGCAAGCTTAAAAATTATACATCAATGAAGAGGTAAAGATTTAATCTATCTACTGCTATTTTATTCATTAGAATCAGAAGCATGGTTAAAAAGCTATAGCTAGATGAAAACAAAAGTTTTACCAACAAAAATTCGTTTTGAGCAGAAACGACATAAGTCCAGCGACTTTAAAGGCTTAAAAACTCGCTAAGACTTGAAAAAAGGTTTATATTTTTAAGGTTTTTAAATGCGTCTTTAGCTAGATTATAACTCGGCATACTCTAAATTTGAAGTGTTGTGGAGTTTTAACATAAAAAACAGTTTTTTGTTGCTCCTGAAAAGTTAGTGCTCATGGACTTATGCTGTTTCTGAAATAAACGATTCAAATATTCTAAATGGCTCCCAACGTGAGTCTACATATTTTTTTTTGCATGAAATGAAATTGCTTCAAATCGTATCAATTTTCATAAATGCTTATATTGATTATCCAAAAAGATAAGGAAAGAAATAAGGCAAAACAGACTGTTTTAAATGGCGCCCAACGGGAGATTGGAATATCAGTTTCATACCAATATGATGCTCAACTAATCAATAATAAATTAATCAAGCTTATGAAATTATTTAGTCCCTGAATAAGTAAATTACCACAGGTAAAAATCCAGTCAGTGTACCAAAAATAATTTTTTAAGCATCTCCATAGTCACGATGTAAGGTTAAAAAAATGGTTTCATATTTTTATTTTACACAAATGGAATACAACAAAAACAAAAATAAAACAGATATAGAGGTACCTACCTATACACGTATAAATAGGGAATATATAAATGTTTTTGGTATTTTGTTGATATGAGACATGAATCAAAAACTATTAAATCATTTCAAAAAGAGGGTAACCCATCACCAAAATTGTGTATAAGCTATAAAGTAAAATACTAGAAATATATACCAGAACTCACTTGTATACGTGATAAGTTTAGTAATGTATATGAATCTGTGCGCGCTTATTATATAAAAGGGGATTCAGTGGCAGAGTATAAACGCTGACTTTCATTTGACAGATGACATCTGACATTTGAAAAGCGAGAGCATTGATTTATTTCTCCATGTTGCACAGTGAAGTGTAACATAAAATTTTTTTTTATTTTTTATTATTTTTGTACAAAGAATTTTTTTTATTTTATTTGTTATTTTCAAGTTAGATGTTCTGTGGATGTATAGGGCATTTTGACTTTATTAAATTTTTATTTCAACTCTATTGCTGATATACAAACAAATAACTTACACATGTGACATATTAAGTTAAACCGGGAATGTAACTAGCGTTGATGAATGTATATTGTTTGGATTTTTCGATAGAAATATATTATTTTGTTTCTATTCTATTCTGTTCTATGATTTTCAGTTAAAATATTTTCAATTTCGCATGAAAAAAATTGGAAATGTTATTTTTTTTTTAAATTAATGGATTAATTTTAAATCCATTAGTTGTGATGCTGATTTGATTTGATTTCGGTGCAAGGTTATTGCATTGTAGAATTATTGTTTAGTAGAATTAATCATCAGATTTTATTCTTTTAACAATTCCATAGCTGATTTATTGTCAACCATGTTTTTAAATAGCTTTATAAACTGATTGATATCAGTTAGGTAAATAATACTTTTTAGTGCGATTTGTTAGTTTCACGTTGGGCGCCATTTAGAAAAATCTTTAATTTTTCTGTGACCTACCGGTAGAACCGGGTGACTTTGGCCTGGTGGGTGACTTTGACTTTGACATGAACACTTTTTTAAAAAATTGTTAATATATGAAGGACTTGTCTGATTTTGTTCAAGTTTCTTTGTAAATTCGTATAATTTGATGAATTAAAAAGTGATCATACTAGCTTTATTTAATTAAAATTAGATATTCATTTATACTAAAATTTAGTTTTCTTAAAAATGCTAAAAAAAAAATTACCTGAAAATGTTGGATGGTTTGAACATGTTGCAGAAATAGGATTGCAAAATGACTTTAACTCCGATATGTGTATTGTTTTGCAAGTTGAATTACTTTCATTCTACCCTTGTAACTATTTCATAAAAATTAATTTTAATTTTTTTATAAAAAATGCCATATGGTAGGGTGACTTTGGCCGGGTGGCCAAAGTCACCCTCTTAATTTTTGCACTAGACTTTGTTTTTATATATTGGTATATATGGACAAAACTGATATTTGGCAATATAATTAAAATGTTATCAGATCATACATATCAACATTTGGCAGCTCAACCACTAGACGTAGCCTTCTTTCGACCTCTTAAAATATAATGGAGAAAAACCTTAACAGCGTATAAGATGGCAAACTGGAAAAACAAAACAGTGCCGAAAAATGTGTTTCCTAGGCTTCAAAAAAAAGTCTGGGACAGCTTACATGAGAACGACAAGGCAAGGGAAAATATGATATCTGGCTTCCGGGCAATTGGAATTTATCCATGCGATAGGCAACAAGTTTTAAGTAACCTCGACAAAACTGAATCAAGAACAGATAATACTTCCAGCAACATGATGGACCTTAGCGATTGAGTATTGGACTATATGAAGAGCCTTCGGACCCCGGATACCTCAACCAGGAAACCAAGAAAGAAAAAAGTTAACACTGAACCAGGTGCTAGTGTCACTATGGCGGACTTCACATTATCGTCGAGCGTTTTAACACATTCTCCCAATGTAGATGCACCCGATGATGCCACTGAAGAAATGTCCACGGATCAGTCCGGCCCCTCAAAAATAAGTCACATCCGGAAGCCAAGACAGTGAAGAAAAAAATAACATTTTACGTCGACTGCATCTTAAATGTTGATAACGATGAGGTTACAGTGTCATTCCTGCGAAGAGATGCTGGGTTCAGCTTCATATACCCAGAGAAAAAAGACGTTGCACAAGTCACCAAAAGTGATCTGGAGAAGAAACTTCCTGTTCCAACGGTTGACCGCTATCCATATCCTTTGAAGGATATCAAAATTTATGCTAATTTTAAGGTTTTGTTTTTGTTTTTTTTTAAACAAATAAAAACCGACAATTCTGTGTACGAAAATAAAATCAATACCCACATAAGATTAATCATACCTATAGAATGAGCGAAGTAGGTAAATTGGTTGAAATCTTTATTTAAAAAAAAAAATTATTGCAGAAGTTATTCACATTTGAATTTGAAAACGTGCCAAAGTTACCCGGTTTTACGGTACTTTTTGTACTCATTTTATCGCTACGATAAGCAGTCTTTTTCATAACTTCACTCAAAAACACCCTTAAAGATGCGGGAAGAAGCGTTATTCTGCATAAAAAAGATAACGGTGCATTTACTCTGAATAACCGGCACACAAAATTGTTCTTGAAGGTAATTTTTTTAGTACGCAATATTCCCATATCAGACATTCTCTATTCAACCGCACTACACAAATGTGTAACGCGTTACCCAACACTATTTTTTTTTTACCTCAATTCAAAAATTAGAACTGCAAAAACTAATGTTCATCGGTATCTCCTTGCAAACCCTTCAGTATTTTCCCAATTTTCGTATTATGTTTACCATATTAAGGGTAGATTAAATAAAACTCTTGAGTGTGCGTTACCTTTACGTAACGAAAAAGGTGTGAAAATTTATAAATTTATGAAGAACTTATACGAGTATTTTAAAAATATATCAATCTTCACTTTGACAGGTTGTAATAAGTTTTTATTACTATCTTAGATCAAACAAAGTTTATGATCAAGGTAATGACACTTAATTTTTTTTTCTTTTCATTCAAAATTCAGTACACGAACACTTACTGAATATTTTATTGATCGTATACTCAAACGAACATAAATTAAATAACATAATCAACTGATCGTGATGAGACTTATTTTTCGTAAATTTACTTTTTGTTTGTTTTTAAAACGCAATCGAAAAAATTTCAATTAAACCCCCACGAACTCATCGGTAAAAGATAAAACATAATTTGAATGCAACGCAATCATTAGCGGTTCTTTTTAACTAATTTAGTAATGTTTTTTTAGGTCAAAGAGATCACTTTAATTTCTTTGTATGGGAAAGTACCCACATTCAAGGGAAAAAATTCTTTAAAACTAATTTTTTTCCGTCCATTCAGACCTCGAAAAAAATGTACTTTAAACTTCATCGCTATTCAACAAAATACTATTTTGCTCCTAAGACACAAATTCGATTTCCCATTGAATTGATAGATATAAGAAAATTCACTTGAGACGTCCAATTCATTTTATCTCCCGAATGAAAATTGTATTTTTAAATTTAAACAAAAATTGAAAAAGTGCTTCTGATACCATTTTTCTCTCCTTCAACATCTCAACAGCCAGCGCCAGCGAGGAGATAAAAAATCTACAACCCCAAGAAAAAGACAAGTTGACGCGAACAAGTGTCAACCTTAACCTTTATAAATTAAAAAAAAAAAAAAAAAAATGATACAACGCTTAAAGATAGGTACAAGAGCATCTGTTAAAAACAAAAACAGAAGAAAAAAACACATCTTTCATTTAATTGCAGGTTCCTTTTTTACACGAGACACGAGACGTCAGTTTATTTTAATTTTTTCCCTGTTTTTTCTTCTACCAAATTGTAGGTAGAAGGTAGTACAATCTGTGTGTTTTCATCTTGTTTTCTGTCAGTTAAGTACTTTAAGTCACAAAATAATTGCTTTAAAATAATATTTGCTTTAATTTAAAGGTGTTATTTGTTTTATTTTTTCTTTAAAATTAATTTTTAAAGACAAATTAAAACAAACCTCGACTTTGCAACAAAAAAAAAAGCTAAGGTAGAGGTCCAGTTCCATGAAATCTCGAAAATAAAAGACTTCTTACAACAATGTTTTCTTTTTTTTTTCTACAACTTGACAGAATTTAATTTATGGAGACTGCTGTGAAAAGAAAGCAGCTTTTTTAAGTTTAGTTGTAATTTCTTTTTTTTTTATTTTTTATTTTGTTTGGAGAGAATGAGGCGTATTAAAGTGAACAAGACACACCACACAATGCACTTCCTTGAATATAGAAGAGACTAAGGAGGTCCTGGATATTTACCACGGTTACGGGATTTACACAAAGTAGCTAGCTTTTCATGAAAAGACAAAACAGAATTTAAAGAAGAGGAGGAAAGATAAACAAAAGAACACAACGTGCTATAGGAAAAACTTGAAATATATAATATAAATGGCGCCCAACACGAGATAAGGGTTCACCATTCTTCCGCGTATCTCTTGCTGTTTGTTCAATATCAAACTTCTTCTGGAGACTCTTTTTTTCATGGTATTTGATTCTAATTAAACTTCAAAAGCCTTATTAATTGAAGTTTAAGGCAAAAAATCTTCAGAAAATTCAAGTTATTTTCATCAAAAGATATAATTTATTGATCTAAAAAAGACAGACAAACACAGATTCTAAGCTGTAGGTTTATGTACCTTTTACATTTTTATATCTAATAATAATCTCTTAGCAGCTGTGCAATGTTTGAAATTAACTTCAAATGATGTTAAAGAAGCTTAGTTACTCTATTAGCTGACAACAACTTGTCTGTATGTGTGTTTTTGTGTATGTTGAATATTCTCTCTCATATTAAATGTCATTAAGTACACAACATATCACGTAATCATTGCCTCATATCCTCAAAGGGAAAATTAGAACAAATTTGTTGTCACGCGTTAATTGGCATACACATTAATTTTCATTACATTATTCGTGTATTCTTCTTTCATATGTAGGTATAAGGAAAAAGACGAGGAAAAAGACGATAAAAAAAAAAATAGAAAGAATTTCTAAGAAGAATTTCTTTCTTACGAAAATCTTTTTCAAGAATGTCACGAGTAAGTAAACTCTAGTAAAAGAGACTTAAGGAATTTTCCTTGTGACATAACATGATGGTTTTTGCACACCTTGAGGAAGAGATTGTGTAATAAAATAAAAATGTCCTCCTCAATTCACACACGCACCATGAAGAAGTAGGTATTTGTACATGTTTGTAAAGTTTTTTTGTTTTTTTTTTTTTTGTTTGTTTGAAATGCCTACGTGTAGATAATGTTATTTAAAGAAATGTTTCTTTTAAAAATAAAAATGTTATAAAACACATTAACGGGTGTTACTTACTTAATTAAACCCTAGGCACTCTGGGAAAAAAATTAGAAAAAAAGAGATACAAAAAAGAGAATTTTTTATGAATATCGCCCAACGTGAGCATTGAAAATCACTTCGTTTTGGCTTCAAAATTCACTGTAAGGGTTTTTAATGTTAAAGGCTTGACCTCGAAATAATTTAAAGCTAAAAAGTGATCTTAAAGGGCAAATTGTAATTTTATTTTTATTGGCGCCCAACGTGAGATCATACACAGAGAAAAATATGACCCCCTAAAAACTAACAGATTGTCATATTGTTTTACTGTCCATACATTTTATAAGGAAATCTTATTTAAATCAACGATTAAAAAGGTTTTTTCAAGGAGATTTCTTATTATTTTTATAAAGAAAATCTTCTTAAAATTTTAGTGAAAAATTCATTTTTGTTTTCAACTTGGCACTAGAACAAAAATCGCGATCAATATTTTTATGGCAGGTTGGTACAGGTGGTAAGGTGTGCGACTCATGATCTACTACTTTTTTTTTGTTTCCTCTCAAAACCCTACAAGTGCAGATTTTTAAACAATAAGGAAAACCCGATTGTTTTAATATGGTTTAATTCTTGAAAACCATAGAGAAATCTTATTGTTTTTGTTCTATTTTATGTGGTCAATTTTTCTCTGTGTAGAATCATAAATTTAAAACAATAATATAAGACTAAAATTGAGTAAAAAAGCAAAAAAAAAATGTTATTCGAAATGGCGCCCAACAGAAGTTTCACAAGCGAATAGTAAAAAAGAAGAACAAAATACAGGTGTATTTGAAAATTTGTTTAAATGACTTCCAATATTCATCATAAAATTGTAGTTTTCAGTGAAGTTGGGTTAACTTTTCAAATAAATTGAGCAGTAACGCAGTTTTAAATATCGTAAATATGAACTTAATTGAAAAAAAAAATGCAAAAATGACATCACTGTCAGAATTGGTAGCATAGAAATTCTGTAACGCAAATATGTTAACTCAGTGTTCACAGTCACTTTGTTTTTACATGGTAACGCAGGGTAGCTAAGAGATAATTTCAAAAATTAATCTTTGTATCATGAGGCTGATGCTCTGGGACAACAATATTTTGTATAAAAAACAACTGCGTTATCAAGATAAAGATTGACCGTGGTTTTCGAACGATTCAATCAAAATTTGGGCTGTATTCTATTTTTTTTTTTTGCTTTTTTGAAAAATCTCGAAAAATGGTTCTAAATAGAATATAAACATGTGAATACTTCATATTTTTTGGGTTTTTTATTGTCTTTTAAAGATTCAATCACCTTGGCCTACTTATTTGTAAGACATTTTTAATGTTAGCGACCCATAAAATTAATTGATTTAATTCGCTTTTTACCGTATTCAATTTTTAGTTTTGTTTCCTTTGTACATAAGTAAATAACGGTTTTTCATCAACATTCAGGTTCATAAGAAAGTTCTAAATTCTCAACTCTTTCAAATTCGTTGATACTTCTTCACATAATTCTTAAATGGACCTTGTTGTGTTTCTATTTCAACTAAAGCTGGTAATAAGAGTATAATATAAGAGTGTTTTCCTATTAAAGTAGGTAATACACCGATTAAACACGTTCCTCCATTTAAACTTACCTATATTTCCATGTTCAAAAGCACAACTCGGAGAGCATTTCAAATAAAATCACACAATCCCATAAACCAATATGAAGCCCGTTTCTGGTTAAACAGAGCAGCAATATCAAAACAAACACAAAAACACTCCAAACTACCTACACAAAACAACAAAACAACAAAACAATTAAAAAATAAATCCGGCATAATACAATTTTATTTCAAATTGATAGACAGGATGACAAAAAATATTTTGCCATAAAAGGTTATTGTTGGTAGCATCGAAACTAACTGAAATATTTGTATTACATAAATTGATAAAATGACACATAATTTACTGTCAACAAAAAAAAAGAGTAACGCTGTATAACTCTTCATTTTTGCGGTTGTAACTCGAAAACAAAGCTAAATTTCAAAAATTCCCTTAAGAAACTTTTTGTGTAAAATTAAATTTCCCATCAAAATCAATAATTCATAAAAATTAATGTTTAATAATAACAGTGGTCAACAAGGTTTTTGCCACAAGAACCAAAATATACTTTTCTAGTAGTTTTTGATGTGCTGAATCCGAAGTCAGAAAGATTTGATTGGGCTTCGTTTTTGAAATATTACCGTTAGAAAATGTCAAAAAACGTTATTTTGGCTGTTTTCGAGGTTATGTTTTTATGTGGAGCAATTAATTGTGAAAAAATTTGTAACTGTGCCTATAAGAGTTAATTTTATTCTTTCAAAAAATGTTTAAATCTTTAGGATATCTCTTTTATTGCCCGAGATATTTAAAATTTAAATAACGGTCTTTGAATCAGAAACAACACTAGCCAACCAAATTAAACTTTTTTTCCCACAAGAATCAAAATATACTTTTCTGAAGGTTTTTGGGTTGCTGAACTTGAATCTATAATCAGAAAAATTCTATTAGCCTTCGTTTTTAAAATATTACCGTTATAAAATGCAAAAAAGGGTTTTTTTTTTATAACGGTTATATTTCAAGAACGGAGGCTAATAGAATTTTTCCGATTGCGGATTTGAGTTCAGCAACTCGAAAACCTTCAGAAAAGTATATTTTGGTTTTTGTGGTAAAAATTCTGTGACAAGTGACTTAAACTTTAGATTAAGTTTAGTTTCTCTTTGACTTATTAAATGAAACCTAAGATATCTCGAGCAATAAAAGAGATATCGGGAAAATTTAAACAGTTTTTGAAAGAAGAATATATGTTCTTATAATAACCGTTACAAATTTTTTTATAATAAACTACCACACATAAAAACAGAACCTCAAAACAGCCAAAATGACGTTTTTTAGCATTTTATAACGGTAATATTTCAAAAATAGAGGCCAATCAAATTTTTCTGACTTCAGATTCGGATTCAGCACCCCAAAAACTACTAGAAAAGTATATTTTGGTTCTTGTGGCAAAAAAAAAGTTAAATTTTGTTGACCAGTGTAATTTAAGGAACAAAAATTCCATCCATAGAAAATTACAATCTGCCTGTAACACAATTGCCTACAAAAACCATAACCAAACGATAACCCTTTTTGTAGATGGTTGGTCACATTCCTTCATCATTTTTGAATAAAATCAAGTTTCATTTCCATATTTTACAAACGAACAAATTCTACGGACATGGTTGACTCAGCTGTCAAAAAGGCAGCAATATATTAATAAAGTGGAACAAGCAAGCAGCATTTCTCCTAAATAAAAGTCCTTTAAAACAAATTATAACACCACTTTCGAGAGTAACCTCCTTTTCTCTCCCTCTCATCCGTCCATATTTTAAACCCCCCTCAAAAACCTCCATTAGGTCCCACTGATGATGATGCATGCATTGCTGCTGCACAGCACAACACAACACAACCGTTGTATTGCATTGCGTTATGTGTTGTGTTGTTATTCGTATATGTGGATTTCGGTGTCGTTTTTGGTTAGTTTATGGTGTTGGATGGTAATGCATTATGCATCGTCATTTGCTCAGTAAATGAGAAACCCCTTAAGGGTTCCGTTTTCATTCCGTCCACTAATAACAACCACATCCATACACTCCTATAATAATTCTATAGCACCATCACATTGCTAACGCAACCTCAACAGCAACGTAGCAGCAGTTTTTCTTTTAAAAAATAAAAAAAGTGACAACTTGTCTCTGGTCTTGGCTCAGGGCCCAGGCTCAGTTCTCAGACCATGCGACATGCATATCTATTCATAAGCTATGTACCTACATACGCGAGCGTTTTGTCCGTGTTGTCATGTCACGATGTCACACTGGGAGTTACCTATCCATAATAAACGATTTTGTTATTGCCCACTTAAGGAATTTATTATCATTATAGCATTGAGATTGACGAGAAACGAAATTTAGTTGTAAAACTGGCCACGAAGTGAGGAAAGTATCGTTTTACACAGTTCAAACTCGACTGCGTGATTCGTGATGGTTCTCCTCGTACGTTACACAAGTTTTACAGCTTCAAGGTGTCAGCCAGAAGAGCTCAATGACACCATAATTCTAGAGGCACACACACAGCACGCAGCACGCAGTGTCCTATTGTATTGTTCTCCAATCCCTCGTTGCGCGTCGTCGTCATCAAGTCGGTCGTTTGTCCGGGTAACGCAGGTCTCTGGTGAATGGTGACGGTGACAGAACGATGCGGTGCATATAAAATTTTTTTTGTTTGAGTGGAGGCAGCAGACTTGGGAGACTTATATTCTTTTAAAAAGACATTATCACGCCTTTTTGAGGTCGCAACAAAAACACACACAACAAACAATTTGTAACATTCCATCACAACAATAGGGTGTAGGTACCCTATAAGTGTGCATGTATATACGCTGGCATATATCCCTTACAAACAATAATTATTTATTAACTGACATTGAGTGAGAATTTTCAAGCTCAGTTGACAGCCACAATTCCCACCATCCTCATCTCTCTCTCTCATGGCTCAGCTATCAGCTATTATATGACTTATAAATGGAAGGTATAGTCCGAAACAACAACAACAAACACAGTCTTTACGATCTATTCACGGGGGCTGCCTCACTTTCAAATGTAGTCCAGTGCATTTATATTTTGACCCAGCAGTTTGTACCACCCCCAAATTTTTTTTGCTCATTCGATAGAGCACTGGCTGAATATCATTACCCTGATTTTTCGCACTCGTGAAATTCACCCTTCGGCCGCCATCTTGGATTTTAGTTTTTGTTGAATATCTCGATTTCTATTTATCCTACATAAAAGTTGTGTATACAAGAAACGTAGGCAATTAAATTTCGCGTCTTTTATATTAAGAACAATTTTTCGATATTCTGAATATTAAAAAAGTTACAAGCCAAAAAAGTAAAAAAACCGAAAAAAATGACAATTTTAAAGTTTTGAGCACTTTTTATCAAAATTATGAAAAAACGTTCCGGGAAAAGATTATTCACCTTAAAATTCTCTACAACTCTGCTCTACAACTTTTTTTTCTATCTCTATAAATACAAAAGTTATTAATACTTTTTTGTTAAAAAATACCCCTTTTTTACGAAATAAAGAGACTTAAATATAAAAAAATTGCAGATCCCGAATTTTCTCTTGTAAGATAAAGCTATAAAATACTCACTAATCATTTAAAATTCAAGATTTGGTAAAAAAAAAATTTAAGAAAAAAGTAAAGATAAAAAACACAAACAAAAAAGAGCATTTTTAACAAAAAAAGTATTAATAACTTTTGTATTTATAGAGATAGAAAAAAAAGTTGTAAAGCAGAGATATAGAGAATTTTAAGGTGAATAATCCTTTCTCGAAACGTTTTTTCATAATTTTGATAAAAAGTGCTCAAAACTTTAAAATTGTCATTTTGTTCATTTTTTTTTACTTTTTTGGCTTGTAACTTTTTTAATATTCAGAATATCGAAAAATTGTTCTTAATATAAAAGACGCGAAATTTAATTGCCTACGTTTCTTGTATACACAACTTTTATGTAGGATAAATAGAAATCGAGATATTCAACAAAAACTAAAATCCAAGATGGCGGCCGAAAGGTGAATTTCACGAGTGCGAAAAATCAGGGTAATGATATTCAGCCAGTGCTCTATCGAATGAGCAAAAAAAATTTGGGGGTGGTACAAACTGCTGGGTCGTCCATATATGAACATCCTAAATGCACTGGACTAATGGTAATTCAGGAGTGATTGTCATTTGTTTTGTTGAACTGTGTTGGAAATTCGAATCGAAACCGACTATACACTCTCTCTTCGTCTTTGGTTTCAGTTGATAGAGATCATCATGATCGTCGGTCTTCGTTGTCATCATTGTACCTACTCTAGGGGATAGGTCACCATCACCGTCACTCTTATAAGAAAAATACGAAAGAGATCACAGATCAAAGCCATTTATTGTTACAATTTTTGTATTGTTACTGGGGATACCTATTGTTGAATAGTATTTTTGTGTTTTGCCTGTCTGCGGCTGTGAATGGTGTGCCTGTGCACAAGGGCCTAATCTTCATCCTTAATCCGTCCGATATTGTTGTTTTTGTTTTGTTTTGTTGTGCTCTGGTATGTACACAATAATCAGGGACGCATTTAAAAATTCTTTTGTTAATAGAAAATGAAGATGGGGTTACACTTTTCTTTTCTTTGTTGTTGTTTAATGTTTTGTTAATATTTTCAATATCATTTAGAAGCATTTAGAAATGTTTTTGTTTTGTATTTGAAGGTTGTTTTTTTTTTTTTTTTTTGGTTGAAGGAGATTTGATTTCGTGACCTTCCCTACGTGTTTTTTTAATTTATAAAAATAAAACTGGTCTAATCACGAAATAAATTTTTTATCCCATTTTATGAAAAATGTTTGGAGTTGAAAATTGTTTTTACTTCTTGTTGAACATTGATAAAATAATTTGACAGAACGCAAAACGCAACCTACATTTATAGTAAAAATATTTCTCAGATGTTTCTAAGTCGAAAAACATTGTGAAGCAATTTTTTTCGTTTTCGAATTATAAGGATTTTTATGCTTTTGGATGACGTTGTCTCTATTGTTTACACACTGCTAAAGATTTTTTACATTCTAATTTTAGAAAATATTGTTCAAATTTTGTTTTTTAACTTTTTCCTTTCGTTTTATAGGTACCTAATTATTCTAAAATGTTCTTTTTCCATCGAAATCATTTCTTTATAAAAACTATAAAATAATTTCATTGTAGTACTTTTTATTGAGGAAACATTTAAAATTTTTGCCGAAAACGACTAACAATTTTAGTACAAGGATATCGTCACCGCGCCGCACCATGGGCCCAAATGACCATTTGCGTCTCAAAAATGGTTTTTATGAAATTTTAATTTTTGGTAATTTCTTTACGGAAATTAATCAAGGGAAAGTCAATATATATGTTTTCATTGAAAATTGATTTTTTAAATGAGTTTCTCTATTACAAAATTGTATCTGAAGTCTCCACTTGAAAATTCTTTGTTTGAGTAACAAAATAAAGCAAATCTTCACGATATGTTTTCAAAACTATATTTGAATAAATTATTTTAGTGTTGAATGCTTATTTTAATTGCTATTTATATTGCTGAAAATAAAAAATTTTAAAAATATATTTTTAATTAATATTATTTTTTTCACACAATAAGCTTTTATTTGCAGTTTTTTTAATTTCGAATTGAGTTTTAATTGTTTCCGCTGTCTTCCGCTGTCTACTTTTTTTCACTTCTTCTTTTATGTACTAAAAGATACAAAAAGAATTGGCTGCTTTTATCTGCTTTTCTTTGATAGAGAACGATATATCTGTTGAAAGACATAGTACAAAAAACGTATTTTGGTGCATCCTGACCTGTTTCAATACATATCTTGAGTTCTATTGATCGCACTGTCAAGATTGATATCTTCAGGCTTTGGGGAAATGACAGAGCATCAGTCCTTATGTGATTTTGTGTTAATTTAGCCTACTCACATTAATTGGAAAACTCGCGATATTTAACCCCTCGGAAACCATATAAAGCCGCGATTTAAAGCTGCCAGACTTTTGAATTCGTTATTAAAACGCATAAGGCTATGAAACTGCATACTCATATTTTGGTTATACCTCCACTCCCAAAATTTGCTGTGGGCTCTTAGACTTAGTATATTCACCCGAAATTGAAGATATTTGTACTATTAGAAAAAGTCTAAGGTAGCAGAAAAATGTTAGAATTTAATATTGTAATTGTTGAAAAAAATTTCATCTATGAAAAAGGTTACATAGAGATTTTATTTACTGATTTTGATTTTACTCGAAGATTTTCAAAAGAGCCGTTTAAAGTAAGTATTTAATTAAGAAGGATTTTCGTGAAAATTGACAACCAGTTTTTTTTTTTTTGTGATTTATTATTTTGCTCTTTTCTTAAAAGCGTAGTTTTTTGACTATTTCACTTTGCCTTACAAACGACTTTATTTAAAATGAGTATAATCAATATTTTTCTTATAATTTTTCAATAAAATAGCTTTAATTTCAAATAACGTAAAACAAACAAACTACATTGAAATGTATTTTTTCTTTATTTTATACTCATAAAAATAATTAAGTTATTTTAAGACACGAAAGGAAGGCCTTTATAAAATTAAGAAACCAGTTTTATCTTATTTTGCAAAATTTGAGAAAATAATCTTTTAAGATACAAAAGTTACAGATTTTTGAGACGTTCTAGCCTAGTCAAAATCGTATTTTTTAGCTTTGAATAAACGTTTAATACTTAAATAAAAATATTAGCTAAAAAAAACAGTGTGTCAAATAATTTATTAAACATTTCAGGTAATATATTCCTAATTTGAGTTAATTATTTTCAGACTCAAGGAAATGACAGATTTTTGGAACGCCATGGTCGAGCCAAAATTGTACTTTTTGAACTTTGCCTAGCTTTTCAAAGCTCAAAAATAAATTGCATTTAAAAAAAACTACGCTCAATGATTTCTGATACATTAAAGATTATATGTTTCAAATTTGGTTTAATTATTTCAGGAGACAAAAAAGTTATAGATATTTTTAAATACCCAAATCAAGCGAAAATCGTACATTTTAAACTTTGACTAATTTTTAAAAGCTTAAAAACAATTTTAATTTCAAAAAAAAGTAAGTTGAATGTTTCGTTATATATCAAAGGCATTATATTCCAAATTTGAAGCAATTATCACAAAAGACAACAAAGTTCCAGATTTTTGAGACTCCTAAGACCACTGTGCGCCGTTCAACTTTTTGATAAGGATCAATCTTTTTATGAAAAATGTTTTTTGTTTGTCGAAAACCGAATTGAAAACCGAATTGAAAACCGAATTTTAATTTTATCTAAGCATTGAAAAATATCTACCTACCGCAATTCGTTCTTCAATTTTCTTTTCAAAAATTATTTCAAGATACAATTCCAAGAAAGATGAGGTTTTTGTAAGATATTTTTAATTTGCTTTTTTAAAACGAACAAATCCATTAAGCAAATTCAGAAATGTTTCGAATATCTATACATAAATAAATTGTTTTTGTCCATTAATTTAATATTAAAGTAATACAATTTTATTTTATTATAAGAATTTTCTAAAAAAAATTCATTTATGTTGGCAGCTTATACTGTTAATTTATCGGACCTCATGTTTTAAAAGTTCCATTCTATAACTTTTCTGTCAAATTAAAAACCTTTATTTATTTGTAATAAGGATTCCATTCAGTAAAAACTAGATACTAACATTTGAAACAAGTGAGAGACCCAATATTTTTTTTCAATATTTCGAAGAAAATTATTGTTAGGTACAATGATAAAGAAATGTCAACATTTTCGCTAATTATTTTAAAATAGAACATTGTGTAACGAAATCGGCTCAGAAGTTAATTTTTTTTTGCATTTATAAGAGGATTATTGTCACTTTTAGATTCATCTTGTTTAATATGTTTTTCACTTTCACTTTTATTTGCAATTTTTCTGTAGTCGCGAAGCTTTTACCTACAAGCAAAATTGTTGTAGATCACTCAATTGTATTTCGAGCTATATAAGGAATTGACGGTATAAAATAGCAGCCAAACTGCAAGTATGGAAACATACGAAACTTAAACAAGGAATCTTTTTGTTACACCTTTTAATAAAGAGCTGCCCTCATTTAACTGTTGCTGATTTGCTATTGAGAAAAGTGAAAAGTTTGCATAATTTGTTCACAATTCTTCATTGTGAACATTGTGTAGCTTGTAGTTAGTCTATCGTTATGTGTGATATACCAAATGAAAGGTAAATTTATCAGGATGCTCATAAAAGTTTAATAAAATTTCTATCTGCTCTTGGTCAAAAGTTATAACCTGTTGAATTCTAAAATTGTATTTAACCGTTATCTCAAAATTGTGTTTACGAAAATGATTGAAACTTCGCACATATATAGTCGTAGTCATTGTCTATCATTACTCCATATATTTTTATTCCTGTATCTATTAAAGAAAAAAATATAAATATTTCGAAACGCAGAGTGTTGGAAAAAAATCCGTATCAGGTGCCTTATTTTTTTTCCCTCATCTTTCACTTGGCATCTTTAGAATTGTCAAAAAAAAAATTTCCTTTTCCCAAAATCATCATCTTGTCATAGCCCCAACACGTGTACAACGTTCAAACAAAACATTATAGCTTAGTTTCAAAATTTTTTTATAATTTTTTCTTAAATGCAGTAATTCTTAAATTAGTCTCATCTATCTATAGCAAAAAAAATCAATTCTCTACGACTTCGCGTTTAGATTTTAGCTCAAATTTCATCTTTCCGTTTTACCCCTGTTTACCCTTTTAAATAACAGAATTTTTAAAAAAATCCTTCATTAGAATTAAGCTTTAGGTTATTATCTTTCAAATAAGCTATAAAAGATTTTTGTATCTCTAATAGTTTATTTTTAATTTTTAATTGAAATTTTTTGCCGCACTGCGAAAGTGCGAGAGTGTAACGTTAGAAAATGGAGTCACTTTTTTGTGGTGGCTGCCATGGTTCGTCGATTTATAAGACGTTATCACGTCAAAAATATCCAAAAATTGAC